>NW_020291646.1:419788-848075 GCF_003184785.1 Aspergillus japonicus CBS 114.51 | reverse complement strand
AAAAGGGAACGAACACTCGTTGGTTGGCAGACGGAAACGATGGTGGTGGTGGTAGTGGTAGTGGTAGTGGTAGTGGTGGTGGTGGTGGTGGTGGTGGTAGTAGTAGTAGTAATCATAAGGTGGTAATGCAGTAGAATGGAAGAGCAGGAGCAGTAGGAGCACAATAACAACCAGCAGCCAGCAACCACCAGCAACAGCAGCGGCAGCAATAGCAAGCCAGCAAGCAGTCAGTCAACAATCACTCACTCACTCACTCACTCACTCACTCACTCACTCACTCACTCTCTCTCCCTCCGCTCAATCACTCATGGTTCCAGCCCGTGTCTGTCTCTCCTCAACCTGCAGGTCCACAGTATGTGATTGGCCTCGTTGGTTTCCCTTCTTCCCGCTGCCCGCGTCCTCTTGTCACCCTGACTGACAGCTTCAGAGACAACCTGATACCGTCTCCATGCCAGCCAGCAATAGAAGTGAACTGATAAAAGACATGGATGAGGGTAGCATAGACGCCACAGCCTTCGTCCTCATTCCCAATTGTGTATCGTGGGCTTCTGGTGTCTCTAACTCGGGCAAGGGCTCGACTGGACGGCGTCTACAAGGGGGAAAGGGATTGAGGATGCACCAAACATGAACGTGCAGTCACCGGACTGGCTCGTCTGGAGGGGAGGATGACCAAATATGATCCACGGAGGGAGGGGGGGGGGAAGGCAGATTCAATGAAGCAGTAAACGAAAAGCAATGCAAGTAGGACGGGACGAGAGACAATTGAGAGACAAACCCACCCATGATGGTTTCTAGACAGACAGTGATAAATTGAGAAAGTCGGCAGCAAGCAATCGGTCAGAGTAGGGGGGGGGGGGGGAAAGGCAGAAGATAAAAGGTGTGTAAGTGGAAGGAGAGGCGGATGAGTGGATGGGAGAAGAGGACGTGGAATGCGGATGCGGATGATGACAGGATGAGTGGGCGGGGGTCGAAGGAAGGGAGGGAATAGATAAGATGAAAGGGACATCGCTAGTCGGAAGTAGTCTGAAATAGCCCGTTAGTCTCGACGGTAAAAATTGTGAGAATGATCTATAAACTAGGTAGTCCGGAGTGGATTAGAGGATTTCTCTTACTACTAGTATATAAACAGAATCGGTAGAAGAGATCAGTCAGATTGATCAGGTCTAATTCAATAATAATAGTGTTATTAAAAGACTACAACAATATTCCTATTACAATAGAACCAACCACTACCAATGGTCATTGACAGGGAAGATCTTCAGGTACCACAAAGCTAGTTACCTGGACCAACATTTCACTCCACCAATATTCATAAGATTCTGGCATCGAGTCTAGGTGGTGGTGGTGGAGGAGGGTGGAGATTTGACTTTATTCACTGTGTACATAATTCCCTGACTTTCCTCTAGTAGGAGTCCTGTACTTACGGAGTACTGTACTGTACTTGACTATCTGGGTAGGAGGTATTCTGACTACTTTATAGTAGCATAATTCAGCTCTAGTACAAAGATACACATATTCACACAAAAGCAACTGATTTCATCCTAGTATTTCAAAATACAGCCACATGGTAAACATCCACCACAGACCAATCCCACTGCAGTTAAATCATTCAGTGGTTCTCCCCGGCGCCAGCGAGTATGGCAGGGCAATCTTGGCTCCGCTCAGGCCACCGCTTAACAAATTCCTCCCGCCGACATTCCCGACTTTCTTCCAACCGCCATCACCACCGCAAATCTCTCTCTCCTGCTCTACCTTCTCGTCCACCTCCCTCAAACCCTCTCCTCAACGACTACCCCACGAAACCATGACCCGACCAACCTCCCTCCTCCCCCTCACCCGGCGAGGCCTCTGCCACGCCTCCTCCCCGCGCGCCGCCCTCCCCCTCGCTCCCCGAACCCATCTCCGCCAACCCCAATCGCAAATCCACACCACCACCCGACCCAACAACCGAACCCTCAACCCCCGGGCCCCTCAAACAACCTCACCCACGCCCCTCCGTCTCTCTCACTCCCCGCGCACCTACCACTCCGACCACCACCCCACCCCACCCCACGACTACACCAACTCGCAAACGACCATCCTCTCCGCCGCCCTGCACCACGTCCCCACGCACGGCTTCTCCCGCAACGCCCTCACGCTCGGGGCCCGCGACGCCGGCTTCCTGGATGTCTCCGTGCAGCTCCTCCCCCGCGGCGAATTCGACCTGATCCTCTTCTGGCTCGCCAGCCGCCGCGGCCTGCTGCGCTCCAAGGTCGAATCCGATGGCCTGTTTTCCGCTACCACCACCACCTATCCCTCGGGCGCCGTGCGCTCCGTCGACGACAAGATCCAGATCCTGTTGATGGAACGCTTGCGCATGAACGCCGAGGTCAAGGATCAATGGCAGGATGTGAGTCATTCCCCCCATTGGACTATCAATTCCCAGCCAGAGAGCATACACACACAGGCACACACAGAGAAATAAACAACGATAACTAACATAATTATTTTCTCTGCGACTCAGGCATTGGCGGTCATGTCCCTCGGGGAGAACATCCCCCTCTCCCTTTCGGAACTCCACGCCCTGGCGGACGACATCCTCAACCTGGCCGGTGACAAATCCGTCGATGCCTCGTGGTACTCGAAGCGGATGGCCGTGGCGGCGGTGTACGCGGCTTCGGACTTTGTGATGACCCGCGACACGAGTGCCGGACTGCGCGAGACGGAGGAGTTCGTGGCGCGCCGGTGGGCGGACGCCCGCGCCGTCGGGGATAAGCTCACAGGGGTGCGGGAGTGCCTGGGATTCATGGGGTCGACGGCGGTGGGGTTGGGACGGAGTTGGGGGTTGAAGATCTAAGAAGGAACAGGGGAAAGGAATTCGGGTCCTTGTTTTATCATATTTAATCATCCTTCTTCTTTCTTTCTATCTTGTTGTTTCATCGAGAGAGAGAGTTCGCCGCTTGTATACTGGTCTAGGGTTTGTACATGTACTTTACAAGATATTATACACGATGAGGGGATATTTCCGAAATGTTTCCATACAATCAACCTCGACGCTGCTAGTTTCTTCGTTGGGGCTTGTTCATCTGCTCGCGGCGCCTCAGCTCTTCGACCCGCGCTTTCACCTTGGCGACCCACCCATCGTCATCGTACAAGGCCCGGAAGGCCTTGCGGTTCGGCGCCAGATCCCACCACGTCTCGCGGCCGACGCGCACTTTCTCTGACGGGTTCCGTGGCCGAGGGAGCGAGCCGATATTCCGCTGCCAATGCGCCTTGAGGTCGCGCGTGCGCTGGGTGGCGATCGAGCCCAGGATCCGCACCGTGCGGGCATCCGGCTCCACGCCGGTGACGTCCATCTCGTGCATGAGGGCGACCACGGCCGGCAGGTCCTGGCACCCACGCCAGTAGAAGTAGATCAGCTCGTTGTAGAGCCCGGTGGAGCCGCCCAGCACGGCGGACGTGGGGCCCATCAGGCGGATCGTGGACCGGAACTGGCCGATCAGCGTCGACGCCGGGGAGTGCAGGTTCAGCAGGCGGAAGGCGGCCAGGAGCATCTTGGGGTATAGTTCGGCGACGACCGAGGAGATGGGCACGCCCTCGGGAACAACCAATTTGTAGGAACTCTCCCCTTCCAGCTCGATGTCCTTGTTGTTATTCTCTGCCTCTCCCTCTTGCTGTACTTCCCCATTCTCGGCCGTTGAACTCTCACTCTCCTGCGATTCACTAGCCTCCTCATACTCCACCTCCACCTTAACGTCCCAAGGATCATCTTCCACCTCCGCTGGTTCCTCAGGCGCGATGAACATATTGTCAGATCCATCCTTCAGCACCTCCGTCTCGTCCACCTTTGCCTCGGAATGCTGTATCCCCACATCCTCTTCCAGAACATGAACGAGCGGAAAGACAATTTCGCGACAAGCATCCCAGAGCCTCCTGTCCCCATGCTTCCTCTTGACCGCCCTCAGCAGCGCCGTCTCGATCACATGGCTCTCGCGCAGCACCACCGCCTCCACCGCCTGCTCCGTCGAGACGAGGTTCCGCGTGAGCCACTCCGTCAACTGCGCGTTGATGAAATCGCCTCTCTTCAGCCGCAGCTCGATGAATTCCGTCAGCGAAGAACTCGCCGGCAACGCCGCCGGGTCGTCACCACCGGCATGGTACGAGGTCGAGTACGGGGTCACCAGGGATGATTGGCCGCGTTTCTCCAGTTTCTGCTGCTGTTGCCGCTGCCGCCGGACCTTGCGCTCCTTCAGATCCTGGAGGACGGACTCGAAGATGGCGGAGATCTGCGACATTTCGTGGAGCTCATCTTCGGTGGGTTCGTTGGCGGGAGGTTGGGATTCGGATTCGGTTTGTTGTTCGGCTTCGTAGGGAGAGGATGAATCTGGAAAAGCGACGCCAGGCGCTGAGGGTTGGGGCGCCGGCGGCGGCCATGCTGACAGTGTAGGTAACGCGCTGTTGGATTTGAGATCGGCTCCGGCGCCAAGGGCCTCGAGCATCTCGCCAAAGGCTTGTTTCTCGCTATTCGTCATCATCGTTAAGGCGCGGGGAGGAGGTTTAAGCGGGTTTAGGGAAGACTGCGATGGGAGGGCGGCGAAGGAGGATACGGAGGCGGCTTTGCGTTTGAGGAAGCTGCGACGTCCGGGCCGGGGTGCTGGTGGTGTGCTTTGTTGTGCTGGAGGTTCAGGTTTAGAGTATTCTGTACTGTCATTTGGTTCTTGTGATTGTTCCTGTGACTGTTGTTGTTGTTGCGCCTCGGTTGACATTAACATTGACTGAGTCTGTTGACGCTGGAGCTGTCGGTGCTGATATCGCAATTTGGGCACCGCGGCGAGCGTGCGAGTCTGATAGAGAAATGGAACAGAGGAGTTGCGAGTCGCCCGGGCCAGGGCCAGCCAGGCGCGAGCATTGCGAGCACTCATCATGCTCTTTCTGCAGTGTATGCAACACTAATGCAAAACGTGATGGTGGAAGAGAATCGGAAGGCAAAAAATAAAAAACCCCAGGCTTGCGGACCAAAAACTCGAGGGAATAAACTTCCGCGGAGGAAATGAAATTATTTCATTTTTGCCGGTTGCCGCCGCCCGTCCAATTAAGGTCACGTGACCACGCGGCGGGCCCAGACGCGCCGCCTTCTCCAGCAAATGCATCGCAGTCCCGTCCACTCTTTCCGTCCGCAAAGCTTTCTTGCGTGCGCCACTCGCCTCGTCTTCTATCTTTTCTGAATTTCTAGCCTTTGACCTGTCCCTACCCAATCGTTGATAGCCGATAGTCACATTTTTAAATAAGACACAATGGGTGAGGAGATTTCCGACTTCGAAAAGCAGCGCCTGGCCAACATTGCCGAACGCGATGCGCTCCTCAAGAAGCTCTCCCTGGAGGCGCAGTCCTCGGGGCTCTTCCCGCCCAAGATGCAGCCTTCCAGGACCCCCTCATCACGGGATCAGTCCGCTCGCGTCAAGAAGAAAACGCCTGTGAAGCGCGTCAAACAGGAGGAGGCGTCGCCGGTGCCGCGCCGGATGTCGTCGCGGCTGAGGGGCATCGCGGCGGAGAGCGAGGTTGCCAAGCGGAAAGCGGAGGAGCAGGATGCGGCGCTGCAGGCGGCGGAACGGGCGAAGCGCGTGCGCAAGTCGGACGCCTTCTCGTTCAACGAGATGGTGGTGTATGGGCAGAAGCTGTCGGGGGATAGTCTGATCGGTGTGGATGTGGTCACCAAGGGCGTAGCGATGCCGTACCAGCGCACGTTCGACGAGGATGATATCGAGCAGACGACGGATAAAGACCTCAAAGCATTGAGGGAGGAGATGAGCGGGTTGAAGCTTTGGGAGGCGTGGGAGCCTAATCGTTTGTTTGCCCCCATCTTCCAGACTTTGGAACTTCTATACTAATCATCACGCCAACAACAGGCATCAAACTCACTCCGGAAAGAATTTACACGATGGCTTTCCACCCCACCGAGACGAAGCCCCTTCTCTTTGCTGGCGACAAACTGGGCCACATCGGCATCCTCGACGCAGCGCAAGAGCGGACCAACGCGATCAAGGCCGAGGAATCCGGCGACGAGTACGAGGACGATGAGGACCCCGACCCCAGCTTCACCACCCTCAAACCGCACACTCGCACCATCAGCTCCATCTACATCCATCCTTCCACCCCAACCCGCATCTACACCGCCAGCTACGACAGCAGCATCCGCGCGACCGACCTCGAGAAGTCCACCAGCGTCGAGCAATACGCCCCCGAATCCACGTCCGACGACGTCCCCATCTCGGGCCTCGACATGGCCGCCGACGACCCGCACGTCCTCTATTGGACGACCTTAGACGGTGAATTTGGGCGCTACGACACGCGTCTCGAGCGCTCGAAACCGCAATCCGTGACCACCTGGCGTCTCGCCGAGAAGAAGATCGGAGGGTTTTCCCTCTACCCCGCGCGACCCCATTACTTCGCAACTGCCTCTCTCGATCGGTCCATGCGCCTCTGGGATCTCCGCATGCTGCAAGCCCCCACAAAAGCCGCTGGACGGTCCACCCGACGCCAGGTACAAGAGGAAGACGACGAGCAGTCGTCCTGGGTTCCTGTCGGCGAGCACTACAGTCGACTCTCCGTGTCGCACGCTGCCTTTAACAGTGCCGGCCAAATTGCTACCTCCTCGTACGATGACACCATCAAGATCTACGACCTTAGCGGTCCCAAGGGAATCAACACGTGGGAGCAAGGCCATACACTCTCCGAAGAGGAGTTGAAGCCCCAAACTGTCGTCAGACATAATTGTCAGACGGGACGATGGGTTACCATGTATGTTCCCTCAACAAACAATTCCTTCAATAGTGTCGCAAAACCAATTTACTAACAATTTCCCAAGTCTTCGCCCTCAATGGCAGCAGAACCCTCAATCCCCCATCCAGCGCTTCTGCATTGGCAATATGAACCGCTTCGTCGACGTCTACAGCGCCTCCGGAGACCAACTGGCTCAGCTCGGCGGCGAGGGCATCACGGCCGTTCCCGCGGTGGCGGTCTTCCATCGGAGTAAGAACTGGGTGGCGGGCGGTACGGCAAGCGGAAAGATCTGCTTGTGGATGTAGTCGAGACAGACGATTGGCAGCGTGTCTCGTTTTGAGGTGATTCTGGTTTTCACGTTGGCGGTGGCGGCGGTGGCTCTTGTTGGATGTACTGTACTGTAGACCTGTAAATAATCGTGTTAGCATATACGGATTTTGTAAGCGGGGTTGAGCTTTGGCATGGCAGTCTGTGGCTTCGGTAGATAGACTCATAAAGAGCATTCTCAACTTGCACTTTCCATTACTTTCCACAAGTAACAAAGTCAATACCTTGGCCAATTAAGTGCTGACTGGTAAGGTTATCAATCGCGTCGGCAAACCTCCCCCGCACCGAGATTGCGGAGAAGATAAGCGAGGGCGCGTTTCCGAGGGTCGGATGTCTGTACTGTACTTGGTCCGGGACAGATTGCCGACTCGATCATTCCTGTACACAACCGCAGGTACATAGGAATCCAGACTTCTTGATGAGATAATCGAAGTCGTCACATGAGTGCCAGGCTGCCGTGTCGA
This sequence comes from Aspergillus japonicus CBS 114.51, assembly GCF_003184785.1. NCBI lineage: Eukaryota > Fungi > Ascomycota > Eurotiomycetes > Eurotiales > Aspergillaceae > Aspergillus > Aspergillus japonicus. The sequence goes on along the minus strand of NW_020291646.1, from coordinate 840,525 downwards.
CAATGGATTCGTCTAGTACTGCAGAGAGGCGGAGACGACGGCGGCGCGTTGCAGATGAGGATCGAAAGAGAGCACCACGAGCGTGAGAGCCAATGGCCATTGAACACACTTTGCTAATGGAGTGCATATTGACCAGCTGACAGGTGCACTATATGCAAGAGAAGGAAAAGCAAATGTATCCCAGCAAGGGGTAACCCTCGGATGGATGCACACCACAGATGTCAGCGATGTGCACTCAGGAACCTAGATTGCAGGTTCGAGAAGTATGAAAGCCATCAGCATGTTTCCCTCATCGAGATTTGGGCTACGCAACTGACTGCTGACTGCTAGAGGAGACGCGCCAGGGACTGAACCACCGATTCGACTACTTTCCCAAGTCCCTGCGCAATCCCCGAGCGCAACCATCGATTCTACAAGACGGTTCCCAGACCATGCAGCTGTTGAAAACTCCGAACTGCTATCCCCAGCCTCTGTTCTGTCGCAGGGTCTATCGACACATGTCATTGCAGATCAGTCGAAACGAGTTCTATGGCCCAATTTCCTATCTCGGCTTCGAGAAGCATTCTCGCTTGGACCCCACCATGCTCCGGAAGAACGGGAGATGGTTGCGATGCAGGCGGTATGCTTCCATGCTTCAACGCGGCGAATCATTATGTGACTGATGCTTTCAAGAGAATGACTCAACCAAGAGGGCAACATCCCTCCGAACTATCAAGACTTCAAGCAGCCATCGATGCGTTCCCTCCCCGTCCAGTGGCCGACTTCCTGCTACACGTCTTCATGAAGCACGCCACCGATGTTTTCTTCTACTTCGATCAAGCCCAGATGCTCGCCGACGTTGATGAGTTCTATACAAATTCCAGCTCGCCTTTGAGACTGGATTCGGCCTTTGTCTGTCTTGCCATGGCCACCTTCGCTCTGGGGAGTCAGTGGACACCGCTGGAGAAGCCCGCAGGATTCGAGCCTAGCCAACCTAAGGAGAACGTAGATCTCGGGCGTGGATTTGCCGTTCATGCTAAGACCCTCATACCAGATATTGTTGAGCGCTCATGCTTGAGATCAGTTCAAGCCCCATTTGTCCTGGGGGTATATTTCATGCCTGCAAGTGCGATTGGGACATCCTACGTTTACCTGGGACTAGCATTACGAAAAGCTCTAGCATGCGACCTTCATCTCAACTCAGAAGATCTGTCCATGACTGAGCGAGATCGAGAAGTGAGATATCGTCTCTGGTGGTCTATCTATTCGCTGGAACGGTGCGTGGCTCGTGCTCCAGGGCTCTCCCTCGCCCTACTGGAATCTCTGCTAAGTCGATCAAAGTTGTACCACTGTGAAGTTGAACCAACCTCGCTCGATTGATACGCGGATAATTACTGCGCCATACCCGTCCCAGAGCGCCGCCCTTGATCGAGCTCAACCGTTCGAGAACCTCGATTGCCAGCTGGCTTACGTTCGCTTGGTCAGAATACTTGACGAAATCGCCGGTCCTGCGTATGCTACTTTCCCTCAATGGAGGACGACAACTATACTGACATATCCTAGTGATGGACTGCCCAGCTCAGCAGACCTATCTCAATCGACATGGAAAGATGATCTCAAAGCATGGAAGCGATCACTTCCCCCTAATCTGAAGCTCGACCAGATCCCGCCAAGCAGCTGGAAATATCGAGCCATAGCCCATCTGTACCTGAACTACTATTATGCAATGATCACGATGGGCAAGGTCGCCTTGGTAACTGTGGCTAGGACCAGGTTGAAACCGCCCGCCGATCGTGACGCACCGGATATCAGCGACAAGGTCAAGAGCCTGGCCAATGATTGCACGAAAGCTGCGAGGAAGATCCTGCGGCTTTTCGAGAACTTGACGCGACATCGAGTCATCACCAGGTTCTCGTTCACCGACTTCCAGGGCTGCAGCATCGCAACTATCGTTACTTTGGTCTCAGGAATCTTGGAACGCGATTCCGGGTACGACAGTCGGGTGGAGCTGGGATTCAACTGTCTGCGGAAGATGGCCACGGGGAATATGACTGCCAAATTAGGCGTGAGTTTTGTTGAAGCGGTGCAATCAATCACAAATGAAGCTGCGAGTAAGCTGCAACAGCTTGACAGTCCTGTCCTGTCTCGCGAGACTTCCCACTTGAATACGCATCTGGGCTACAACCAGTGGCTGGAGTGGTTCGCGGTACAAGAGGACCCCAAAAGTCGCGAATGCTGTGTGGTTCATCCACGAGACGAAGCCCCTTCGAGGGGGGAGAGTAGAGACCGGCATGCAGAGTCATGGTTGGCAGCGCCGGCCACCTGGCAAACTCAGATGGAGCTGCACACCCCAGGGGCGTTGTCCATTCCTCGGGATTCTTCGAATCTCTCTTCAGGGCCTTCTAATCCGCTCGTACCAAACGACTTTTTCTCTGGCCTACACAATGATGAGCAGTCGTTCTTGATGGGACTGACTGGACTAGATGCTCTGGGCGATGCTCTGGATTTCTCGGGTCTCATGGGCCAAATGGAATGATCGTATTTATGGTTATCGAACCAAGGATTGTAGAAGCCATCTGCATACTACATCTATGGCGATAAGTCGGAGAGGTCATAGCCACGCCTTCTCATATCTCGCTCTTTGTAGATGCCCACTTGAAGCAGTCACAGCCCTGACTGAGCCGTCTCGCGCTTTCCTTATCAAAACTTCCGCAGGCTACTCGTTCAGCACATAAAAACCTTCTTGTGCTGTATCTACAAGACCTGCATTATGAAGATGAAGATGAAGAAGAAGAAGAAGAAGAAGAAGAAGAAGAAGAAAAGCCAGACCCCCAGAAGACTCATTCACTGGAGGATTAGAAATCAATTCCAGGCATCTACTACCATAAGTCACTCAGTTATATTTAACACGAACCGGAATCTCGGCATCCTCCGCCAGCGCGCTCCAGCGACTCTTACACACGCGGCCATCCTTCATGACCCCAAGCACATGCTCTTCGGGCCGATCAAACACCGTGACATCCTCGAGCGGATTTTGGTTGAGGAAGACCACATCCGCGCGAAAGCCCTCCTTAATCTGCCCAATCACCTCCCCGCAGCCCATCATCTGGGCCGGATGGACGGTCGCACTGCGCAGGATCTCCAGCGGGGAGAGCACCTGGGCGCGCAGGGCGAACTCCTGCGTCTGGGCCGACCCCAACGGCCCCAGCAGATCGGACCCGTAGCACATCTTGACGCCGGCCTCGGCCGCGATCTTCAGGGCGTGCAGCCCGGACTGCAGCACCTGGGCGTTCTTCGCCTGCGACTCGGGCGGCAGGTAGCCCTGCCACTGCTCGGAGGCCATCTGCGCGTAGGCGATCAGGGTCGGGGTGAGGTAGACGCCGCGCTCGGCCATCAGCCGGGCCGTGGGCGGGTCGACGAAGTTCCCGTGCTCGATGCCCCGGACGCCGTGGTCGATGCAGTGCCGGATGGCCTGGACGGTGTAGGCGTGCGCGGTGACGAAGGTGCCCGCGTTGTCCGCGCACTCCACCATGGCCTCCAGCTCGGCGGTGGTGAACTGCAGGTGCTCGAGCTTGTCCGTCGGCGAGGCGACGCCCCCGGAGCCCATGATCTTGATGAAGTCGGCGCCGCACCGGATCTCCTCGCGCACGGCGGCCATGCACTCGGGCACGCCGTTGCAGAGCCGGCCCAGGTGGTTGTTGCTGTGCAGCCCGCCGCAGCATTCGGTCTGGTCGTGCGGACCCCGCAGGTCGCCGTGGCCGCCGAACTGGGAGAGCGCGTGGCCCGAGATGAAGAGTCGGGGCCCCGGGAAGACCCCGTCGTCGATGGCTTCCTTCAGGGCTAGCTGGGCGCCGCCGCAGTCGCGGACGCTCGTGAAGCCGCGGTGCAGCATCTGGGCCGCGACGAAGGGCTGCCGCAGTAGGGATGCGTGATCGGAGTTGCCGAATGCTTTGGAGAGGTCTTTGTAGCCGGGGACGGCGCACAGGTGGACGTGGGCGTCGAAGAGGCCCGGGCATAGATAGTGGCCTTCGCAGTCGATGACTTTCAAGTCAGAAGCGAAAGGAGGCTCCGGCGAGGAAGCAGCCGCGGAGACGGATTCAATCTTCCCGTGGCGGGTGATGAGGTTGGCATTCTCCAGGATACGGCCCTCTTGTACATCCACGATGTTGGCGTTGGTGAAGAGATACCCACGCGGGGCTGCGCGGGCCCAAGGCTTGATGTCGGAGCCTGGAACTGGTGGGTGATGAGGCATGATGAGTATGTTTGGGTTGAGGGGGATCAAGTTAAGGAAAAGGAAAAGAGATCAAGAAAAGTTTCTAGCAGAGATGGCTGACATATGGATGGTGATGATCGGTCGCATCGCAGATGACCTTGTCGTAGTCGGGAAGTTGGCCGTGCAGATTGCCGAGCTGGCATCGGATCGACGACCCTCATCCCTCCATTCGTTCGTATCGCTGGTCATGCTTATCACCATCGCTAATGGACCAACTTTTATACTGGAACTTGGAAAGATAAGAGTCTCTGATTCGTCAATTGAGAAATCTAGGGTGTGATGCCGACCATATATCATCCCTGGCGAATCCTATCTTGTGTTTAGAGGTCCGAGTCGACCGGCAAACAGGCTGCATCCTCAGCACCAGTCACATTCTCAGACGACAAGCCCAGATGTCTCCTTGTTGCTTTCTTTCAACTGTACAAGACACATAGACTCACTCCTAAGCTCCTCCAACAATGAGCGATCCAGAGAAAAAAGACCATGGTACTCGCAGGAGTAGCGAGGTTGTCGCGGTGGGATCCGATGCGTATACCGCGGAAGAAGAAAAGGCAGTGCTACGAAAGATTGACATGGTCATTCTGCCATTTGTGAGCTTCCTATCTATGATGCAATAGAGATGCACGACGCTGATGATGCTCATCGTCGCAGATGTGCTTCGTGTTCTTCCTGCAATACCTTGACAAGCAGAGTCTGAGCTACGCAGCCGTGTTCGGTCTGATCCAAGACCTTAACCTAACGAACTCACAATACTCATGGTCCAGCTCAATATTCTATGTGGGCCAGCTTGTCGCAGAATATCCCTTCATTTATCTGATGAGTCGGCTTCCACTGACCAAGTTTGTTGGTGCAACCGTGTACGTTCCCCCCCCCCTTATCCTCTCCTCAGAGGGATCACTGAACACAAACAAGTCGAGCTGATGCGTACCCACCTCCATGACAGCATCATATGGGGAATCATCTGCATGTGCCTCGCCGCACCGAAGAACTTCGCCGGGTTCGCAACCGTCCGGTTCCTGCTTGGCTTCAGCGAGGGCGCCGTCTCCCCGGCGTTCGTGACCATCACGGGGACCTGGTACCGCAAACAGGAGCACACCGTGCGCACGGCGCTCTGGATCACCATGAACGGCGTGGCCCAGGTCATCGGCTGCCTGCTGATGTACGGCATCGGCAAGAACAGTGCCTCGCTGGCCCTGGCCCCCTGGCGGGTGCTGTTCCTGCTCTGCGGCGCGCTCACCGTGGCGGCGGGGATCGGGTTCTTCGTGCTGATGCCCAGCGGGCCCAAGGACGCCTGGTTTCTGACCGCGCGCGAGAAGACCGTCTTGTCGCTGCGCATGGCCGCGGACCGCGAGGGCGGGGACAAGACGTCCTTCTCCCGGCTGCAGCTGCGAGAGGCCCTGCGGGACCCCAAGGCCTGGGCGGTGTTCTGGTTCGGGGTGCTGGTCACCATGCAGTCCCCCGTGTTGACCTTCGCGTCGCTGGTCATCGAGTCCATCGGCTATAGCAAACTGGAGACAATGCTCTACACGGCGCCCTCCGGGGCCGTGCAGGTCGCTTTGCTCTGGGTTGGAACGGCCCTGGTGTACTGGTTCCCGCGGCAGCGGACCCTGATCGTCCTGGTGCTGATCATCCCGCCTTTGGTGGGGACTGTGTTCTTGATGAAGCTTGATGTCGCGGCGGAGTGGGGGCTCATCGTTGCTGCGTGGGTGGTGAGTTTACCTGAACAATACTTCCAACCCTTGTTCAATCTCTCTGGTAATGAAAACTAATGCTGACCCTGCTTAGTCGTCTTGCATCACAGCATCAATGTCTATACTTCTCTCCCTCTCGGCCTCGAATGTGAAGGGCAACACCAAACGGGCGATCGTGAACACCATGTTCTTCATAGGATACTCGGCGGGCTGCATCGGTTCACCGCAGCTGTGGACACACAAGCCACGGTATACCGAGGGCGTGATCACGTCGATCGTGACATGGTGTCTCCTCTTCGTGGCCGTCATCATCTATCGCTTCCTGTGTGCGGCTGACAACCGCAAACGTGACTCGCAGATGAGGTCTTCGGGGCTGCCGGGGACTGATCCGCAAATCGAACTCGATGAGAATGGGTTACCAAGCAATGACCTGACTGACAAGCAGGACAAGGAGTTCCGGTACGCGTTATAGACTTGAATCAGATGATGTGGGTTTGTTTTGGCCTTGATTGGCATTAGCTCTATTAGTTATATAATCTATCTGGGTTAATAGATACCCTCCTTCAAAAGTATTTCCTTCCTATTATGGATCATGCTTTGCATTGTTGTTGCCACTGATTTTGCGCAGGGCTTGTGTTGCTTACCCAAGGGCCGCGAGCAGCAAGCTGATTCCTCACACAGCGACCTGCTTATCCGACTGAAGCATGTCAGCTCGCTTCGCACCAAGCAAATCATCATCTCCCTTCGTCCTGCGAGTATTGGCCCACGGAATTCCGCCGGCTAGGATAAACGCCAGAGCGCTACCAGCCATGGGAAGATACTAGCATCGTTAGCGCAGCGCACACCTCACATACCCCAGAAAACCCCACTCACAAACACAGTAGTAATCGCCTCATTATACGCCACGATAACCTCAGCCCACCGGTCCGCAAACGCCCACGTAGCCACCTCGCGCACCCCGAGGGTGCCAGCACCCAGCAGCATCGCAATCTGCGTATCATCCAACGAAGCGCGATCCCGCAGCTGTTTTCTGAGTGCATTCTGAAAAACGGCACCCCCAATGCTCTGCACCACCGCACTCCCAAAATACTGCGTGAAGAGCACCGTGGCGATCGCGACGGGAACGTCGCGCGGTCGAGGCTTCAGGACCAGCTGCACTATCAGCAACGGCATCTGGGCGGCAACGCCGCAGCCCAGGCCCTGGAGGATCTGGTACCCGATCCAGGAGGCAGACCCTGAAGATACCGTGAATGTGGTGTAGAGCCCGTTGGCGATGCAGAGGAAGGCGGCGCCGAGGAAGAGCCACGCGTTGTGGTAGCTAAGGTGCTTGGCTGTGATCAGTGCGTCAGTACGACTGTTCGTGAAATAGCGAGAACCCGCGCCTGAGGTTTGAACTTACCGAGGAGTCCAGAAACAAGAGATCCGAACACCTGCGTGCACACCGACGGCAGAAGCATGACGCCGCTGCGCATGGGGCTCGCGGCCTGGACGATCTGGAACCATTCCGGCAGATAGTAGACCGGGATGACGAAGGACCCCATAAACACAAACGCAAAGGCCAGACTGAGCATGATCGCCCTGTCCCGCAGCAGCGCGATAGGGATCATCGCCTTATTGCCCATGTAGCACTCCCACACGATAAACATCGTCATCGTGACTGCGCAGCCGACGAAGAGTCCGATCACCGTCGCCGAGCCCCAGGCATATTCGCCGCCGCCCCACTGCAACGCCAGCATCGCCAGGATGATGGAGGGGATGAAGAGCGCGTAGCCGAGTAGGTCGAGCTGTTTCAGGAGGGATGCACGGTGGATACTTCCGTTGGTGGGAGAAGCAGGGGGGCGGAAGAATAAGAGCAGTGTCACCACCGTCACGGCGCCTGCTGGCAGGTTGATGAGAAAGCACCACCGCCACGTACGCTGTTCGGCCAGCGCGCCGCCAATGATCGGGGCGACCACCGCGCCCAGGGCGTAAAGAGAGGTGAGTAGGCCTGTGAACAGTGGCCGCTGCTGCGGGGTGGTGAGCGATGCAATCACTGAGAGGCCGCCCGACACGACCCCGGCGCCTCCGGCGCCCGCGACGGCTCGTATTGGAGCTGTTGGCCACGCCGCAGAGCAGGCAGCCGAGCAGGAATATGCCATAGGAGGTGAGGTAGGTCCATCGCAGCGAGAGTAGGGAGGAGAGCTTGCCGCTGAGAGGTTGGAGAGCGCACATTTGTCAGTAGGTAGGTCGCGCCGTACCAGCCGATGTCTGCTGTAGCGTGGAATTGGGTTGATATTGAGGGGATCGCCTTTGGGAGTGGATGTCAGTTTCAGGAAGGGTAAAGTATTGCAGCAGAACTGAGGGGGAACTTACAGTAGCGATGATGGAGACGTCTAATGATATTAGGAACCTGGCTATCATGATTCCGGCCAGGATGCTGTAAAGCTTCACAGATAGACTGGCTGTGCTCTGGACATCGCGTCAGGAGGGGTCGAAGACATCTTCCAGCTAAGATTCATCCAGATTTGAAACTATTGTGCTGAATAGTTCATGGCAATGAGAACACAGCTTTATGCTGTGCCGGATCTCCAAGTCAAGGTCGTGGATCGGACCAACGATTACCGAATTGGGTAATCTGTTGGTATAGTAGGCCGAGGCCGGCCCCGGCTTTGTGGCTGGCTCCGAGGCCGACTCCGACCCCGCGCCGTGCTGGCCTCCGTACTCTCTTTCTCTACTTCGTACCTCCGGCTTTTCTACCTTAGTGTCACTCCTTCAGTTACCTTGAGACCAGAGCTACCGCCCAGTACAGAGACCAATGCACCCTCAAGCCCCCTCGAGGCGGCATGCCTGCGTCCGATGCATTCAATTGAAAGTGAAGTGCGTTCCCGTTGGGAATGGACGGTGTCAACGATGCGCCAGACTCAATCGTCACTGTGCTTCTCCAGACAGCTCGCGCAGCAATGCAAGCATCAGGTTAGCTCCCGGCCATATCCTGTACCCTTGTCTTAAGGGGTAAACTGTTGGGTAACCTTGCTCTCTCTGGCACCAGAAACAGTCGCATCGAGAGCATCCAGCAACAGGTTAACACCCTTGTTGCTCAATTACATCCTGATAAGGTATCTTTCTCCGAACGATGCTCTCAAGAAGAAGTTTCGCTCAACTGTTTCGACTAGGACCCGAGGATGGAGTTGGCATCTATAACAGAAATGCCTTCTCCTTCTACAGTCAGTAATACTTCGTCACAACCAAGCGCTATACCTGAACCTCTCAACAGCTTTATCACACGGGGATTTCTCAGTATCACTGAGGGCGAAGAGCTACTCCTGAAGTTCCGCACGGATTTGATGCCCCTGTTTCCATTCGTCATTGTACCTGAAACAAGCTTTGTCGAGCTGGGCAAGCAGTCTCCATTCCTCCTCCAGTGCGTAATAACAGCCTGTCTCGAGCACAAGCCCGATCTCCAGCAGAAACTAGAACTCGAAGCGCGAGCTGTGATCTCTACCCGCATAGTAATGAACATGGAGAGAAACATGGATCTTCTTCGGGGGCTACTGGTTCATATCGCATGGTATCACTATCATTGGCGCGTTTACCATACCCAGGTGTACATGCTTCTACAGATGGCTATGGCCATCGTTGTGGACTTGGGACTGGACAGATGCGACAACTTCAGGATGCAGCGCAACTACCCTAGTGAAAAAGAAACAGAGGAACCAGCCAAAGGGCAAGCGTTCTATCAGACCCCGGACGGACAGCGTGCCTTCCTAGGGTGCTACTATCTATGTTCCAAGTGAGAGCTTTGAATGTGCGGTACACGGCTGTTGACTAACAGAGCAAGGGCCTCAATATTCCGGCGACAGCTCGTTATGAAACATACGGACTGGGTTGACTATTGTGCCAACAGCTTAGGGCAAAGGGCGGAGTATCCCACGGACCAGTCTCTCAAAGCACTAATTGAGATCCAATCGCTTGCTCGGCGATCGGAGCTAGAGGTAGAAGACCCTACCCGTGCGATGAGCAAGGACGAACTTTTTCGCTCTCTGGAGGTACTTGAGAATCGAATCGAGCACCTTCTCGTACAGGAAACACAGTGTGATACCTGTATGCCCGTCCGAGATCCAATAGTTTGCCTCGTCCATTTTCTGACCCAACTAGGGGCCCTGCGTTTAGAGCTCAACGCAATACCTGCCATTGTACTCGGCCACGCTCTGCGGCAGCAGAAGGACGGCCATCGCCAGTACGAGAAACAGCAACTACTGACCATTGCGCGCTCCGCGTTCAACACCGTGACCGTGTTCCTCGCCTCGCCGGCTTCCGTCACCCCCAACCTTCCCATGTTCAGCTACACATCCATCTGGTACGGCCTGCTGGTGCTATCGAAGCTGAGCTTACTCTCGGACACCGCGACGAAGGGCAAGGCAGTCGACGTCCACCCCAAGGATATCCACAACCTCGGCCTGGCTGCTATGCAGAAGATGGAGGCGATGTCCCGGCAAGACGACGTTTGGGATAATTGCCGCGCAGTGATTGGATCCATGCTCTCATGGTTGGAGAGCAGTCGGGCACAGCCCCAGTCCACCCCAGATCGAGAAGACACAACACCTTCATCTATCCAGCACGCTGAGAACGCTCATACATCACCGCAACCAGTACCCGACGACCCCCCTCGAGCCCCAGAATTCGCGGCGGTGGCCGAAGATTGGGATGCGGCCGTGTGGCAGCAGATGTTGCACGATTTGACCTGGATAGGGCTGCCGGTGGAGCAGCCGTTCGCCGTAGATCTGGCCTGCTTGCCTTGAACGCAATACAACTTTCAAACTCCTGTCCGTCGGGTCACGCAGGCTGAAGTCATGTTCGGTTTGAATTCATTGGGCTAATACAGACTCGGTTCGCGATCTACCGCTGCGTCTGCGGCATGAGGACCTTTCCTGTCTCGACTTCACTTCCCCAGCGCGGTCCTTTCCTTTTTCCCACAATGTGTCAGTCACGTTGACCAACCCGACAGGCGATTGGGTTTGGGGAAGTAGGTAGGTAAGCGCCGCGGAGCGATGGAAGGCGTTGAGCGCTGAACGCGTAGCGTTCTTCTATCTGAGGCTGTCGACCTGGAGCTGCGCCTGGTTCTGGCATCGGTACTATCAGTCTCTTCTTGTCAGTACCCTTAGACGGTGCCTACCTTGATGCTCCACCCTCGTGGTCAGATGGTAATGAAGACAAGATTCAGGCGACATTGAAGGGGTATGTCACGCCAACGTTGAGCCCGGATTTTCAGTTACACTAATAAGCATTCAGAGACGGCGACCTTGACTCTCCCTGGCTTCAATCTCACTGATGAGGACTGTCGGAGGACCTTCCGCGCTCCATCCGGGCTTACGGGCAAGATCAGCATCTCGAGTACATCGACACACTGGAGTGGGTTTCCAGAGGAGTGATTCTCTGGGTTACGCATACTCCAGATAACAAAGCTAATAGTCGATATCGAACAAGTTCATGGAGTAGTCGTGTCATCTATACCCAGACCAAAATGGTGAAAAGAAAAGACGCTATTTACACAAGGAGAAAATGTAGAGGGGGTCAAAGAAACGAGAATAACATAAGGGTGGGGGGTCGGCCATCTCTCTCGTTCGAGGCGTACCGATTTCAGCAGAGATTCGATATATCCATCCAGTGGGCTGTTCACACGTCCAGGGACCAAATGACGCAAAAGCAACACCAATTGGAGCAGGGTATCAACACCATGACAAAATGCTTTCCAAGAAGAAACAAAGAAACAACCACACAGAAGAAAGTACGTTAGATCATGGGCACATGCTGCTTAAAAGATGAAGACCAATGGAGAGCAGAGAACGGCGAGGGGAGGAGAAGGAGAAGAATTTACACCAGAAGACGCAGGTCTTTCGATAATGGAATCGATCTCTTGTGTTATACAGAAAAGGAGAAGATGAACAACAAACAATAATTCTGCCACCTGCCATATGGTCTCGCAATTCAGTCGAGATTTGCACGTCCCACTGTCGGCTTGTCCTCGAGAACTGAAAAATCGATTTCTCCACAGGACAGGGGCTTGGCTCCTATGTAAGGATAAATGCGTCGCAAGGCTATTGCTGCGAAGCTCATATATCAATCAGACCGCTCCTGGTCACCATATATGTCATGAACGTTGAAGCGTAGAGGTTCGGGCCTATCAAAACCGCTTTTATACTCCTGTCTCACTCCTTTGTTCTTCACGGGACTGCTGTTGGGCTTGATCTCGATCTTTGGCTTTGCGTCGAGAGGTGGCGGGGACAAAGTCAAAGAAACGATATTTACTTGTAGTCTCCCTTGTGATGCTGGAGCGTCTAGATCTGGAGGGCTCCTGGTCGAGGGAATATGTCGAGGAGTTTTTTGAGCTGCCGGTACTATCCCGCGGATCAGCCCACCGAGGGATAGTGAAAGGCACTCGACTCTGGTCCCATGTCGCAGATGAAGAACTGGGTGGCGTATCTTCATCGCCTTCAGGGGGGTGATCAGTTGATCGACGCGGTAGAGACGGCCGAGAAGTGAAATAGCCGATTGAATTGCGATGACTACCCGTCACCGAGGTAGATCCCGCCACGGCTGCCTCCGTTGTCGGGCTGGTGGGCTTGGAACTATCGTCGTAGAAGGTTGCGGACCGCTCCATTGAGTCAATCAATTCTTCCCACTTGACTTCTAGGTTTCCACTTGGACGCTCAGCCTGCTCGGCTCGGCTCATGCAATCCTTTGTCCGCTGATGGAGCCGGAGGGCTAGCTCATGGAACTTGCTGACAGCAGAGTCGACCTCCTCCAATTCGTTCAGCCTCTCCGGAGCCGATTCCAGCCAGATGCTTATCAAATTGGCAAAGCTTCGCGCATGATCAATCAGAAAAGGGAGACTGGGGAACCCTTCGCGTGAGGTTGGGGGCAAACGGCCCAGAATCTGAATGGGCGTGGCGTAAGAGGGGGTCACGATCGGCGCCGGACGGTCAGCGGGAATCGCGCAAATCGAATCCACGAATTGTTTGAAATCGGACCGGTTCGTGTTCAGGAACTTGTTCATAGGCTCCATCCAAGGTTCTTTGCTACCAAAAGTAGTCATATTGGCTAAGCCTTGCAGGGCCTTCGCGATCAGGGTCAAAGTACGTTGAGCACGAGGGCGCGGGTGATCTGATTGCCATTAGCACCGGTGGAAACAGTCATGAATAAAAGTTGGGCACATACCTTTTAGCAATCCGAAGAGCTTCGGATTAAGGATTGCCGGGCAGAAGAATCGCAAGAATAGGAACCCGGAAACACTGCTGTACGTGACAGTTCGAAGAAAGTCACCGTATCGGTCCTCCGCGCACGCCCGAATATGGCGGAAAATGAGTCTCAATTCGGCCGGACATCTGGAGGGCGAGGCCGCAATCGACTTCCAGACCCCGTTGCTTAGAGCAATCAAGTTCCTCCAGTTACGGTCGAGGTCATCAGAACGATGTACCCGAGACGGATCGACCTCGCAGTCTGGATCAGTCTCATCGATCTCACGAAGTCGCTCGCCAATCGTCTCTTCTAGGTACTCCTTCCCGAGTCGACGCATATGATAATCGAGCGCCTTGGTCAAAAGTGAATTGCCGCGGAAGAGAAGGTTTGCTTCCACAGTAGCAGTTCGGCCCAGGTCTCTGACGAGGACTTCCCGATCCTGGGCTGATTCCCGTGCGTCGTTGGAATGGATTCTTGACGTGTATCGTAGTCGACTTACTGTCGACTCTTTATGCACCCCGTCGATCTCGTCCTCTACTAAGGCGGATATCCATTCGACGGTCGTCCCTGAAACCTGGTAAATGTTCAAAAGCGCTTCCGAAAGTTGATTAAGTTCGGATGACATGACTTGAGCCATGTTTATCGTGAGGCCGTTGGTGAAGGAATGAAGAATTTCAGACATCGGTGTGTATTCTTGAGACATGAGCACAACAGTCTCTTCCATCCGAGCCCTCATGAGCATTTCACCCACAGGCTGATCTTTGTCGTCCAGGATTGGCCACCATTTTTCGGTTTCCACCCCTGGCTGCAGATCATCTAGTTTCAAGTCAACCCTGCCAAAGGTGGCATCATGTGAAGCGAGTTCTACGTCATCCAACGCGCGCAGAGGGTTCGAATCATGGCCGAGGGCATAAGAGCCATGCGAGATCAGTGACCAATCCTTCTGGGTCGAGTTGATCGTCTTGACAAGAATGGAGACTTGTGACAGAACGGGCGGGAGGTCGCTAAAAGTGAAGTCTTCTCGCCAGAAAGGGTTTGCTGTGCGGTATTTGACGGCGGATTTCGCCCGAATCTCACCGTCCAGGAGAACTTCGGTGTAGTAATCACTGACTGCAGAGGCCGGGGCCGAGTTGCTATGAGATCGGGACTGCTTTCGACTGCGGGGGGTCTTTTCTGCGGTTCTGCAGCGATATAGCTTGGCTTCCGTTACTCTTACATCAAGTACTCTCTCGATTCGGAACATGTCCGCGGTAGAAGCGACATTTGTCTCGCTTGTTCCTGGAGTCTTCGGAGACTCTTCCTCTACTGGCGTTTCAGGGCCATAAAGCTCTGGGATCGTAAACGCGCGCAAAAGAACGAACCACACCTCGAACAGAACGCGGCTTTCAAGAGCTAAGTATACTGGGCGCGTTAGGCCCGAAGCAGAATGTACTGCATACTGCGGGTATATTGCAATGCAGAATTCATCTTCCAAGACGGATGAGTGCAGTTGTTGTACTGCACAGCGGGAGAGTTGCGACAATTGAATGCAAGTAACCAGGGTGATGTCTGACTCCGTGTAAAGCTTGAAAGCGCCATTTTCCTGCAGCGTGCAGCTTACGCGCAGCCAAGACGCAGAAAGTGCCCTTTGCTGTCTGTATGTGGAAACCCGACGCCCTGACGATGGTCGAACGCCAGAGGCACTCGGCCTATCCCAGAGGAGCATCTTACCCACCTTGATGATTGCTGCCTCCTTCTGAACAGTGCTCTCCGAGTTTCTCCTACGTTCAACCAAGCGGCGGTCACCGATGACCACCGATTGTGGTTTCGTCATCTTATTTTGAACACCTTTGGGTCGGATCGGCTGCCAGCATAACAGCGCAGCCAACCAGGAATCAAATGTTTCGCTGACGTGAGGTTTCAGCTCCACCCCCAGACCAGAAGTAAAGGTTGATACGCTGAGATAGTTGGTTCGGGTCTCGGGATCGACCAAGGTGCGAACCTGACAGCCACGAAGATCGGGAATCAGTGTTTTGGCCAATGCGGGCTCTCCTTTAGCTTGGTATATCAAGCTTCCCGTGGCAACATTAATGGCGCAATAGCCCGACGACCAAGCGGTTGTAGATGCAGTCCGAAACGAAAGAATGCCGTGCATCCTTCCACAAGTTGTTTTCATGAGCTGCAGGATCTTGGATGCATCGGTACTCGACAGTGGGGATGTTATTTGATTGGCCGACACGCTCGTTACCAAATTCGAGCTTCCCGGGGGCTTGTTTGATCGCTGCCGACCAAGGGAATGGCTAAGGTAAGTGGGCGATTGTATTGACGGGAACCCGATCGACGTTGTTTGCTCGTCGGGGGTTCTAGGTTGGGAGGTTGCGGTGTTGATGGAGCCCAGACGGTTCCGGGATCTAAAAAAATGATTGCTGGAGATCTCACTGCGCTGATCATCCAAGTTGGTGGTCCGTGACCGCGCCCGCTGGGTCTTCACTTCCAGCGGCGGCTCGTCTTCGTCACCGGCCGAATGGCGCGAGTAGAATTCGCGACGGGCTTCGCGATCGGAGGCTCGTGTCCGGGCGGCAGCACGAGGCGAGGGGGCCGCACCTGAAGCCAGATGTTCCGCTTCGGACGAGGGGGAGTGATTCCCCGCCTCGGGATCCGGAGTCACTGTGCGAATGCCTTTATCTCTGAAACTCTCTGGATAGACCATCCCATGCCGGTCCTTAGAGGAAGACTTTTTGCTCGGGCGCCGTTCCACAGGACGACTATATATTCCCTGGATGGAGTTCCGTTTGAACCCGTTGGAACTTTCCGGCTCCATCTTTTTTCCAACCACGCACGACGGAACCGGCAGCAGCGGCGCTCTAACGAGGTCGCTACAGGAGATGCAGACAGACGAGCCGAGACACAGAAACCGATGAGACGATGAGAGGATGCGGGGTTGTTACGTTGCAGGACGCTGACACCCAACGTACGCTGCGCAACCGTCCTCGAACAATTGAGGGCCTTTGTCGTCCAATGGGTCGCTAGCTGAACGCATGGAGTCCGGGATGAGGAAAGGACGCGGAGTCGCACATTCGGTCGAGGCCGGCGCGTTGGGAGTACAAGCGATGAGGATGTTACAGATCGACTGCGTCTGGGTCAAATAGAGGAAAGGCCAGTGATATTGCTCGAGAGGGGTCGTGAAAGGAGGTGGTGGTGGTGGAGGAGGAGGAAGAGGAGAAAGTTCTGGTGCTGGCGTTGGTGCGGTGGCAGTCGTTGAATGGATGGGCGGGAGGAGGCGTAACAAAATGTCGAGGGGTCGAAAATCGCTAATCAGTGCGCTCCAACTCCTATCCTCGAAGCTTCGAGTTTCAACCCACAGGGTCGCTGCAAGATAACCACCGCAAGTAAGCTCAGTTCAACAGGGAAGAAAGGCAGATGAAAAGTATTAGGTCATGACAGCAGCTCTAAGGTACTCCTCCTCGTACTAAGGAATCGGTCGGCACAAAGGTTTGGTTCGAACCGCCGGGAAGCGTGATATCATTGGAGTCGACGGAGAAAAGAAAATTGGGGACATATGGGGTCAAGGTGAAGGGAGAATAATGGTAGAACAAGAAAAACACACCTGCATCCGCTGAAAGAAGGGATTGGCGTTCTGTTCACCACTGTTGCTCAATGGACTTGTCAATTGAAGGGAGGTGCGACAGCGATTTGGCGGGTGGAGGGGGAAATCGATAGGGAATTGAGGGGAGTGGAAAATCAATGACCCTGGCAACGTGCGTGGTGAAAGCTGCAGATCCCGCATCAGCGTGGATGCATTTTCGTACGACAATTCGGGATTTGGACTGGGCTGGGCTGGTTTGATCTGTCGATAATGCTGGTGTTGGTGGTGATTGACTGTGGTAAGAGTAGTGGTGAAGGTGGGGGGTGTGTAGGTGGAAAGAGGAACAAATGAGGGAAAGCCGTGGAAGCAAGTTGTAGGTAAGCAAGCGAAGTGAAGTCAAGAGAGGGAGAAAGAAGGGAAAAGGGAGGAACGGAGAAGAGGATAGAGTTGGCTTGGCTGTGGAGAGTGAGAAAGTGAGGAAGAGAATGCGTGAGAGTGTGAGAGTGAGAGAGTGAGGAAGAGTGAAAGCGGGAGGCGGTGTTGAGGCCGTGGGAAGAAGAAAACAGACAGCAAGACAAGAGATGAACAATAACCAGAGATTGCTATTCAAGAAAGAATCGCAGGGAAAGCGAGGTCAATGGAGGGGGAAAGAACAATTGATCGTCTCCATTCAATAGTACTTGAAGACAAAAAGGGTACTGTAGATAGAGCTGATAGAGAGCCGTGGCCCCCGGCGTGCAGCAAGCAAGCAAGCAAGCAAGCAGCCCAAAGAAATTCCCCCTCTTGCCCAGTCATCCCAGCGTCGCATCCAAACGCTATCAGGAATAGGGAAGAAGGAAACAATGGAGAGAAGAAGCAAGAAATCAAACGGGGAGGGAGACACCAGAGTGACAAAAAAAAAAGAAAAGTACCAGTACTTACTGCAGTCTCGTTTCGCCCTAGGCAGGGTTACTGAGCTGGAAGGTAAGAATGAGTTAAGATATTGTAGCAATAGCGCGAGGATGGAGATGGATGGTGGTGAGGAAGGAGAGGGAAACATGTCAGTCGGCCCAAGATGCAGGGGGAATCTCAGTTTAGGCGTTTTGGAAGACGAAGAGAAGCCTGAGGGAACTTCAACTCCAACTGCCACTCATTGGCTGGCTGGCGCATTATCCTCACCTCTCATTACTATGAGTAAGGTAGTGAAGAAGTAATATACTAACTAGGTATGTGTGATGAGTTCCCAAGTGGTATTCTTCTACTTCCTACGTACGTACAGTACAGTAGTCTACTATCTGTTCGCTGTTCTCTCCATTGCACATTAAGTATTATGGTCAAGGCAACTCCATGGCCTGATCACACTGCTGATAGCTACCAGCCTACTCCCTACCACGGAGCACTGCACATAACTCCGTATAGCTATCTAGAATGGGAAGGAGAATGTATGGAGCAAAGGAAAAATCTCGGGCCCAAGTCATGAGGCTGAGATCCACTATTGACGCGGTTATGGATTGATTGTGGGCTTCGACATTATTGTGATTGTCTTTTATCATTTTATGGTGAGTAGGTCTACTAGGTCAGTACTAGGTTATCATTTCGACTACTGGACACCACCCGGGCAATGGTCGGTCTATGGAGAACAGACTGTTGGCAACGGCATTGAAGCCTGTCGAAAGGAGTTACTATGTAGTAGTAGTACAATACTCAGTACCTATAATTCTCATCCCGTCTATAAGTTATACCACCACTGATATGGATGGAGACTTTTTTTTTTGTCTGTTTGCGGTGCGGTCTGTTTCCACCCCTTCCCCCTGACGAGTCGTTTCTCCAACCATTGCCGAATCATGGAATTCCAGAAGACGAAAATCTCAGTAGCAAACCTCAAGGCACATATTTTTCCCGCTCATTCTCCTTCGCCTTCTGTCGCATTCTCTTCAGCCTCAATCCTTTACCTTCCTTCCAATTTCACCAATCTCAATAGTCCCCACGAAGTGGATGTCCACTTTGATGCATCGGGAATATGGTACCTCCGTACGATGCACAGCACTGGCAGTAGTACGGAATAGAGTGGAAGGAGGGAACGGTCTGAGGACTAATTCATTATTCCAGAACCGGACCAACAAGGTGCAGCGGTCAGATCCGAGAAACTAACGATAATCGCCACTGGGATTCTTCCCGCCTCCCTTGAAGCAAGTAATATATTCGGTGTTGGCGTGGCCCAATGGCAGCTGCCAAAGTTTTTCGCCCGTCATTCGTGTGCAGGACTTGATCATTGCCCGCCTACCCTGCGGGCCATGCTAGTGATTGCGTTACGTCTAGAAAGCGTAGGATGTGCTCCTTCGTAGTGGAGGTGTTGGCACTACTGTAGGTAGGCACCGTGGCCTGAGTGGTTCAGTAAATATCTTGGACGCGGTGTGGCTTTTCCCCATGGGACAGCCTTCTCATTCTTCCATTGGTCTTCGCGGATCCCTGGTTGGCTTGACAAATTGGAAGTGACGGTAGAAGGTGGCAGAAAAAAGGGGAGTGTGTGGTGTGTGTAAGAATTGTCGACAGTTCGGCTTGGGGAAGATAGTGAACGAACATGGCAGAACGCGTCCCTGGGTCTCCCCGTCCGTAGTCCTGCCTTGACCAGAGAAGGGCCAGCGGTCATTTCACTACGTGTGGAGCTCACGGTGAACCAGTTGATCACCAGGGTTTTCCTATCGTTCAACGGGGAGCCGAAATACTCATAAGTAGTGACAAGAGTCCATAGTGACTTAGTCCTGACAAGTTATGGTTTAAGCGAAGGACTGTTCATGAGGATTGCGAAGACTGCGGGTTTGCTTTGCTTGCTTGCACCGCTTGGGTTCCTCTTTAGTTCGAGCCGAATCCCGGCCTAGACCACTGTCAGCTGAACATCATCCATGATGATCGTTAGCAGTGTTAGTGTTTTTCAAGAACAGCAGAAAAGGCAATTTAAGGTACAGCTCCAGGCTGAGTCTCCGTAGTCCGTACCACAGACCTGACTCGAGTCGACCGAGTCTCGGTCGTCCATCCCCGCACGAGCCAGCTAAGCGGTCATGGCAGGATCTCAGGCGCTGAAGCCAATCAGTGGTCCTCGTTGGCGGTTCATCCCGTGACCATTGGCGTTGGGAATCACTGACTCGTAGACGGTACTTCCGAGTGTCGTCAACACTCGTCCGCTTTTGTCGTGTTTGCTCATAGTCACGTGATACCCAAGGACAGGACCGCGAGGCTAGACTCCCCCACTCCCCCAATAATCACATGATGCGACTCACGTCCAGACGCCTGAGGCACTATTTCCTTTCCCGATCGGTGACCGCCTGCATCATCACGGCTTAGCTTATCACGAGGGCAGCCGGTCACCAGCTTCTAGCACTCCTGACCTTGACCGCGTCAACCGACCTGCTTCATTACAAATGGTCAATATCTCCACCTTGTCTGGTATTTCATGATTGTCTCTCGTATTTGCTTTCTTGAATTCGGTCAGGCGTCTGGTCTTGCTTGGTAGGCTTCCTCTTATCGGTCCCAGAGGACCGATTGCCGGATTACGTTCCGCCATTTGACCCCAAAAACACCCTCGCGTACCTGGAGTATACCCTAGCTGCCTCACATTTGGCACAACTCTGAAGCAATTTATGGACCCGGCTTGATGGCCGCTACTAGCTACTGATGTGTCTACAGTCCATGCATCAAGTCAAAAGCTCTAGCCCAAGATGATGACATCAAATATCTTGTCCCGCTTCCTTCCTCCGCATGGATCGCCGTCAGTGTATGAAACCATCCGGCAGCACGATTCCCATTCAGACACCTCAGATATTGAGGAGCGTGCAGGGTTAGCCCTGGGGGATGAACATTTGGGCCATTTCAATGATGACGAACTGGAGGAAGCCCTAGCAGATGCCGAGAGGGATGAGTCCCCAGGCCCGAGCGATCCCTTTTTGACCCCCCCAGCTCCTCAAAGCACGAAAGTCGCCGGAAAGGCACCCATGAAGAGTGCATCGCAGAACCGGAGATCCAGTCGCTTACGGCGACCGCGGGCACTATCGCCTCAGCATAAACCCGAGGACAGTGATGATGAGGTTCCGGCTTCCCTCCTCGTGGAAGGGGACCAAGAGGATGAAGACGACCTCAAATCAAAACTTCCTCCTCCCCCGCCCTCTCATAATATCCGCGACCATGGTTCTCACGCTGGACCGTCCTCACATAGGGACCAAACGCGGTGGGAGACGGCCCGGGGACAATTACCGGTGCATAGTGCTCCTGGAAAACGCCAGCATGGGGCTTTATGGTCAGCCGGATACCCAGATTTGGCTACAGTAGATCCCAAAGTGAAAGCAATGTGGATGTGGGCGAATGTGGAGAATTTAGACAATTTCCTGAAGGAAGTCTACACGTACTATCTCGGGAATGGGATTTGGTCGATTTTACTGAACCGAGCTCTAAGCCTCCTGTACGAGCTCATTGCTTTTCGGCTTATTGCGATGAAATCAAGACAGCTGCTGACCAAATATAGGACGTTTGCGTTTGTTGTAGGTTTCAGCATCTTTCTGACGAATTGCATCGACTACCGCAGTGTACGCGGTAGCAGAAAGTTCGACGACATTTACATCCAGCAATGCACCAAAAAGATGTCATTTCCCTCTACTTTCCTACTGTGGTTGCTCTCGTTATTTTGGATTGGCAAGTCCTTTCAATATATCCTTGACATCCGAAGACTCAAGCACATGCATGACTTCTACCATTATTTGCTCGGCATTTCCGATCCCGAAATCCAAACGATATCCTGGCAAGAAGTGGTCAGCCGCCTGATGACCTTACGAGACTCTAATCCAGCGACGGCCGGCGCTGTTTCTGCCAGAAACCGCAAGTTCATGGGGAGCCAATCCAAGCAACGAATGGATGCTCATGATATCGCAAACCGACTGATGCGGAAAGAAAATTACTTAATAGCTCTGGTCAATAAAGATATACTCGACCTCACACTTCCAGTCCCGTTCTTGCGAAACAGGCAACTATTCTCACGGACGCTAGAATGGAACATCAATCTGTGTGTCATGGACTATGTTTTCAACGAGCAGGGCCAAGTTCGAACACTGTTTCTAAAAGATACCCACCGACGAGCGTTGAGTGACGGCCTACGCCGCCGATTTATCTTTGCTGGCATCATGAACATCTTCGCGGCTCCTTTCATTGTTGTCTACTTCATGACTCATTATTTCTTTCGCTACTTTAATGAGTACAAGAAGAATCCGTCCCAGATTGGGTCGCGTCAATATACCCCGTTGGCGGAATGGAAGTTTCGGGAATTTAACGAGCTCTGGCACCTTTTCGAGCGTCGCACGAATATGTCCTACCCATTCGCCAGCCGCTATGTGGATCAGTTCCCTAAGGATAAGACTGTCCAGGTTGCTGGATTTGTTGCCTTCGTCTCTGGTGCGCTGGGATCTGTGCTGGCTCTCGCGTCCATCGTGGACCCGGAGTTGTTCTTGGGGTTTGAGATCACTCCCGATCGTACTGTCTTGTTCTACCTGGGTGTTTTTGGATCTATTTGGGCGGTCGCTCAGGGTATGGTGCCAGAGGAGACGAACGTGTTCGATCCTGAGTATGCGCTACTGGAGGTGATCAACTTCACTCACTACTTTCCGGGCCATTGGAAAGGACGATTGCATAGCGACAATGTTCGGAAGGATTTCGCCACCTTATATCAGATGAAAATCGTGATCTTTCTGGAGGAAATCATGAGCATGATCTTCACGCCTTTCATCCTGTGGTTCAGCCTGCCCAAGTGTAGCGACCGTCTCATCGATTTTTTCCGGGAGTTTACCGTTCATGTTGATGGCATGGGCTACCTGTGCTCCTTTGCTGTTTTCGATTTCAAGAAGGGCACCAACGTCATCTCCCAGGCGGACCCCGGTCGACGAGATCCCGCACGCCAGGACTTGCGAGCCGATTACTTTTCGACCAAGGACGGCAAGATGTTGGCATCTTACTATGGGTTCTTGGATAATTATGGGGCGAATCCACGTCCATCCAACAAGCGACAGTTTCATCCGCCGCCCACGTTTCCAACTCTCGGGTCACCCTCGGCCATCGAGATGGGCGCCTATGGTGAGCGGCTGGATGGAACGCTGGCAAGGCCTGGTTTGGCTGGCGGAATGATGGGCCAGCAGTCTGCTTTTGGCGCTCCCCGGTTCGGCCCTCCGGGTTTAGGCGATCACACATCACCCGCTCCGTCGATCCTCCTCGATCCGCATCACCAGCCGTCTGCGTCGGGATTCCGCACCACTCATCGTGCATCAGCGTACTCTCGCTACCGTCCAACCCGACCGTCGCGTACCATTTCCGACCCGATCGCGGATGAGGACGGGCCATCTACGCAGGCACGCAGTGTTGGAGTCAGAGCTTCACCGCATGTAGCTTCGGGGTCGAGCGGGGCAGGCATTGGAACGAGCGATAGCAACTTGGGTGAATCGTGGCGCATGAATTTGGTAGACGAGAGGGACGAGGATGGTGAGGAGCGAGAAGGCGGAGAGAATGTGGACGCACTTGCTGGGGGTGCTGGAGTCTTGGGGCTGATCCAACGCTTCCAACAAGTGAGCAAGGACAATCGGGGGCGCACGACTGTTGGGCTATAGGATCCCTCTCCTGCAGACAGTGTTAGCCCGTCACAATCTGGATTGAGCGAACTCCGGAGACTTCCGGCTCTGTGAGCCTCCCGGGTCACCTTCCAGATAGATGGCCATGAGTATAATGATAGAGATGAGAGTTCCGGCGTATACTATCCGTAGTCATCGTGTTCTGTAACGAGCGTGTTCTCCTGCAAGCCCGAAATAGAAATTTCACACTATTACGGAGTACTAGGCCCAACCTTCGGTAATCAGCCGCCATCAGAAGGAGCAAAAAGGTGGAAAGCCACTCCCCCATCTGTCTCAACCCGCCACTTTGGGTCAGGTCTTCTCTCGCGGGTGTTTCATCTTCGGGGATTTCGGTTTTGAAGGGCAAATTGAGTATCCGCCAGGGTCTTATGCTTCATCTCGACGGGGCCTTGCAAGAGTGGATATGGTCTGACGGGTCTGTCCACTGGTTTCTTGCAGAGGTCACAGGAGTTCCACTAAGCATTCGACTATGTAGTTACTACACGGTATACTGAGTTAGACATTAAGTTGACCCCTTTGTTATAGTGATCGCGTAGCTGTTATCCATGCCGCCCTTCATTAATGTTAGTTCCCCTATGCACCTCCTTAGATAGGAACGGCATTGTTAATTGGCAGTATCTGCAGCAGCTCGAGACGGGGTGAACAAGACCAAGACCAAGACCAAGAAGGCCAAGGATATTAGAGGGAGGAAGACATCGAATAACTATTTCATTAGGTGTGGGACTTTCGCTTCGGAATTTGGAGCAGGGGAGGGACGGAGGGGGAAATTGTATGTTTGTGTTATTTTTAGTAATCTTCGGGACGGGCCCCTCTTCCTAAAACCTTCCTGGTGGCTGTTCCTTTCACTACCCCCCTGGATCATGCACCCTGCGGTCAGATGATTGCTGGCAGATGGTTTGGCCACGGAGAAGCGGTCCGTTGGGCATTATCATATTGAGAACTAAGGGACTGTGGACGGAGTGGGTGAAGGGTAAAGGACAATAACGTTACTCCTGAACAGAAAAAACAGTGCGGTAGGATAACCATGGAAGACGGCAGGGGAAAGCCGTGATCGTTACGGAGTACTATGCACATGTATTGCCGGTAGTACGGAGTAGATATTTGATCAATTCCTCTGGACGCCATTGGGAAGTCTGGATCCATCGATGGCGCATTCTATTAGGTCCATCCGACTAGCTGATCCTCCTTCTTGCGAATCCGGGGTTCTTCTCGCCCTGCTCTCTGTGTCTGTGTTTGTGTCTGTCCCTCTCTCTTTCTGGCTCCCTTCTCTCCAGCCTCAGCTGGTTCTAACTTAACTTTCGTTCCATGCTGTCGAAGCCCAAACTAATATTTAGGTTGAGACAATTCCCAGTTCGACTGCATCAAGTCGGAGTATTTCCTGATCCTTGCCCTAAGAGCCGGACTGATCCGGGTTGGCATTACGAGAAGAGGGAAGTGCCTTGAAGACTTCATCCGGGATCAATCAGAGACTGCAGAATTACTATGTGCTCCGTAGTCTACGGTAGTTGGACTAGTCTAGGTCAGGAATATTTAATTAAATATTCAATAATGTTTAGATTATTCCCACGGGTTGGGAGTCTTGCGACACCCAAGTGGGTGCTTTCTCCACGGCGGTTCCACCGTGGGCTGGAGAATGCATTGAGCCAGTGCGTGACGCCAGCGAATTAACCGCCTTCCCAGTGGTCTGGCCCAGCGGTCCTTTTTTTCAGGCTGGCTCCGACCTCCGCTTTGGGATTTCACGCTTATCGCTGGGCTGTCTGTGTTTCCTTCCCGTTCCTCTCTTCTCCTACTCCTGATCGGGTTTGTTGTCCATTCTCTTTGCCTCTGTTTATGAGTACTCATAGACGACCACTTGTGATTGATTAAAACTTACTCAGAAACTACCGAACTAAACTAAACTAACTAACGGACTGCTGTTTGTAGTGGTCACTGGTCTTGGTGGTTTCCTTCAAAGTGTCTCATCTTCTCTTCCTTTCTTTTCCACCTTTCAAACTCAATACTACTACTAGTTACTACTACTAATCATGTTGGAATAGAGGCTTCACTGTCTTCCATTCTTCCACTGTTTCCCCTCAGTTCTTCCGTCAGTCGTTTCCACAAATAGATGGTTTGATGGTTTGATCATTTGATTCATTCACCAACCTCCACTCATTCCTTCTTTCCCCGGGAGTCTCTTCATGTTGACTCTTGTCTGTCGTTTGCGATTACCGCCCTACACATCATATCATATTCTTCAATCCTGTTTGTGATCCTTGGGACTAGTAATCCTTGACTAGTATTCCCATTCACCATCTTCTGCTTCACTCTTTTCTCACGCGGATTTCTACTTCCTGCAGGTCCAAGACATTTTCCCTTTCTCCCCCGGGAACCGCGTGATCTTTCTGCTCGTATTTCCCCCTCTTTCTTCTTTCTTTAGCCTCTCTGACCATCTCATTCGGGGGTTCCTACTCTTTTCAATCTTTCTCTTTTCTATTCCTTCGTTTCCGCTCACTTTTACCTTTCGTTCCTCACTTTGAGGATTCTCTCCCCCTCCCCCTCGCCCCTCCCTCGTTCCGGGGCGTGTTTGTGCTGCCTCGCACCTCCATCCCTCCCCATCGATCACCTTCCTCGATGATGTTCCGAGCCCGGCGATACCGGGTCCTCCTGGTATTCGCGGCCATCTTTGTTCTGGCTCTTATCCATTTCGCCAGTTCACGAGAACAATCCTCTGCTAGTTGGCGTGCATCGCCGCCCGCCGATCGTCGACCGGGGGCCTCAGTCCCGAACCCACCCGCCGTTCCTGAGCAAGCCGCCCCTCAATCCCCGGCCTCTCCTCCGTCCGCCCATGACTACAGCCCTGAGCAATTCTCTACCGAAGAATCCAAGAACACTTCACCTGACGTGGCCGCAGAGGGCCCTCCCTCAACCTCAACCGAATCCCCCCAGCCATCCGAGGAGCCTGCCACCGAGAAGGATGGGGACAATCGGAAAGCCACTGGACTTGGAGCTCCAGTCAAGGGTCAAGGCAAATTGGGAGTCGAAACACCTGCCGCAACATGGACACGCCCACACTGGCAGAAGCTGCCCGAACTCTTCCCGATTCGGAGCGAGGACATGATCCAGTTGCCATCGGGTCAGCCTAAGCCGATTCCGAAGCTGCAGGCGGATTTCAAAGACGAAACCTCGGCCGATAAAATGACGCGTCTCGAGCGCTTGTCGGAAATCAAGGAGGTCTTTGAGCGCGCTTGGACTGGGTACAAGACCTCCGCCATGGGACACGATGAGATTAAGCCTCTGCGGGGTGGATTCCGAGATCCGTTCAATGGCTGGGGTGCTACGCTGGTGGATTCGTTGGATACACTCTGGTTGATGGATTTGAAAGAGGAGTTCTCTATAGCAGTCGACTATGTCAAGACGATTGACTTCACTACCACCTCCAAGAGGAACGAAATTCCCCTCTTTGAAACTGTCATTCGCTACCTGGGTGGATTGATTAGTGCTTACGATGTCTCGGGTCACAAATACGATGTCCTGTTGACGAAAGCTGTGGAACTGGCCGAGATTCTGATGGGAGCCTTTGACACCCCCAACCGCATGCCTTCGCTTATGTACAAGTGGACCCCGTAAGTCAATCTCGTCCGTCCTCGGGTAATTGCATAGCCCCTAACAAGTTCGCGTTGCAGATCTCACTTGACCAGACCCCACCACGCCGATAAGAAGGCCATTCTAGCCGAACTCGGCTCGCTCTCAGTGGAATTCACGCGTCTGGCGCAGTTGACCAAAGACAACAAATACTATGATGCTGTTGCGCGCATAACCAACGAGTTGGAGAAGCTTCAAGATCAGACCCAGTATCCCGGATTGTGGCCCGTGAAGTTGGACGCCTCGGGGTGCCGCAAGAACACCAATGCCAACGCCAATGGCAATATCAATGGCAATACCAAGGAACTCACCAAAGCTCGCCTCGAGCAGGAGTATGCGCGCGACCGACTCCCTGTGACTACCACGAGTGCTCATTCCTCCAAGCCGCATCCAACCAAGCCGGCCCCGACCGACGCGAAGAGCTACCAGGACTACTTCAAACCTCGCGATGTGCGGTCTCTTCACGAAGATGCTCAGCTCGCGGAGTACCCTGGAGCTGTGGCGCAAGGTCCCGGTGGCGCAGCTCTGAGCGCTCCCGAAGCGCAGTGCACCGCGGGATTGGACACTGCTACCATTGACAAAGAGAAGTACAGCCTTGGAGCTCTTGCCGACTCTACATATGAGTATTTGCCCAAGGAGTATATGCTTTTGGGCGGTCTGAATGATCAATACCGCTCCATGTATGAGAAGGCTATGAACACAATCCGACAACATCTGGTCTTCCAGCCTATGATCAAGGGCGGCTGGGACGTCCGCTTTCTGAGCACAGCGATCATCCCCAAGAATAAGCCAGGCCCCACGGTCATGGAATACAAAGGGGATCATTTGTCGTGCTTTCTTGGTGGAATGGTTGGCGTCGGAGCCAAGCTCTTCGGCCTGGAAGGAGATATGGACTTTGCTAAGCAATTGACTGATGGCTGTGTTTGGGCGTATCAATCTACCAAGAGTGGCATCATGCCCGAAGAATTCTCCCTCGTTCCGTGCAAAAAAGGCCAGCCTTGTGAATGGGACGAGTCGACCTATCACACTGCCTTGGATCCTGACATGCTGGAGCGTTTTGCCAAGGCGCAGGAGCGGAAAGAGCAGAAGGAGAAGGAGGAGGCAGCGGCTGCAATGCAGGCCGAGGCTGAGGTAGCTGACTTGAAGAAGAAGAAGACTCTGCTCGGGAAGCGCGAGCGCGGTAACTGGCATGTCATTGGTTTGGAAGACGAGGCCACACCGAAGAAGCCGGAACCCGAGCAGCCCCCTGAAGAGGAAGAAGAGAAGGTGCTCTCGCACGAGGAGTACGTGGCGACACGCATCAGTAATGAGCGTCTTCCTCCCGGGGTGACGAAGCTCATCAATCGCAAGTATTTGCTGCGACCTGAGGCTATCGAGTCGGTATTCATCATGTACCGTCTGACCGGCGACGAGTCGTGGCGGAAGAAGGGCTGGGAGATGTTCCAGGCCGTCTCGAAGTACACCCGAACCGAGTTCGCCAACTCAGCAATCGACGATGTCACCGTCACAACTCCCGAGATGTTGGACGAAATGCAGTCATTTTGGCTCGCGGAGACGCTGAAGTATTTCTACCTTCTTTTCAGTGATCCGACCGTCGTCAGTCTTGACGACTATGTACTGTAAGTCTTTCCCCTTGTTGTGAACCCACCAAGTGCCCTGGCTAACGGAAACTGCAGGAATACCGAGGCGCATCCTTTGAGACGCCCGAACTAATAATGGCTTTGTATGCATGTGCATTTTGCGTTTGTCTTGCTTGATTCTTCTTTCTCCTCCGTTCTTGCTCTTTGATTCCCTCGATTGCTGCTTTTGCTTGTAAAAGTACAGATACCACGGTCCAGTCCACGAGTTGTTGATTGATGCATTCGCCCTCCCCATTTCTATTTTATCCCCCTTCTTTTCTTGTGGGATGGGCTCCGTTATTTCTTAGCTGGCTTTGGAAATAAGAGGTTCATATATGGTGAAGGGTGCTGATGCTGTCGCTATACTGCTGCTGCTGCTGCTGCTGCTGCTTTTGTTGTTGTTGTTGTTGTGGATGATGATGTGTTGTATAGTCGTACTATTGTACGGGATTAAGTAGATAATGGAGTGGTAGACATGTGTCTTGCTTAAGTGAGGAAAGAGGAATTGATGTAGACCCTTTGCTGTTTCTAATGGTTGTAATGAGGTCATCAGCGATAAGTTAATGAGTAGATGATCCATGATGGATCGTACAGTACCAACGATGGGGCCATGAGACGAGACGCGGGGGCAAGCGAAGCGAAGGGAGAAAAAGGACGGGAATGACGTCCCGCCCGCCCGCCTTCTCAATTGATTATTGACAGCATTCCCTCTCCGCTCCAACTCCATCTCTTCTCCAACACCTCCTCTCCTCGTCTCTACACCCACTCTCCTCTCCGCTCCTCTCCCTTCTTCTTCTCTCCTTCTATCCACTCCTCTTCCGCTCACTCGTGCTCCCTTCCCTGGCTGGAGCAGCGCCTTATCCGACTCCCTCGCTGCGGGCGCAAGACGGGATGAGTGCAGGGACACGCCACGCCCGACGAGGACGACTGAGCTGTGGGAAATGGAGTTTGAGGTCACCCTGGAGAACGAGCAGCAATTCTGGGACGGTGAGCTCTACCGTTCTGTTTCTTTTTTTGCCCGATCGTGCACAGAATATACTGCGAACCCCCAACCCCTCTACTCGCTACTTCAATTAATTAATTCGGAACTAATTTTGTTGCGCGGCGTTGTCCACAGAAATCCAAGAGATCGTTTCCGCCCCTTGCTCCTCGGAAGACCATATCGACAATGCGCTTCGATCGTATCTGAGCCTGGCTACGAAGTATAAAGGTTTCTCTCCGGCCATCGTTCCGAATGAACGGATGCAGTCCAGCTGACGCAGGACAACCGACAGATGAATACCTTCAGGGCGAGTTGGATGTTACCCGGTGCTTGTACAAGCTCCTGGCATCCAATATCTTCGCATCGCATGCGGACTATGTTCGACGGCAGATGATCTATTGTTTGTTGCAGGTACGCCGAGGAATTCCTCTACTGTCTGGGAGGGAGTGACGACGTCTGACATGGGCATAATTTTCCAGGAGGACGACCCGGCTACACTTCATCTCATTGCCTCGCTCTTGCTTTTCGACGGTCGCCAGCATGAAGAGGCCTTTCGGATGATGAACGAGGAGGGTTCGTTTCCGCGGTTGCTGGAACTGCTGCAGGTCCGCAACCGCTCGGCGGATGAGAGCATGCCGGCGGGCCTGCATCGGCTTCTCATGGACTTGATGTACGAGATGTCGCGGATACAGCGGGTGAAAATTGAGGATCTGGGTGGGTTTGCGCGGATGTTTTTATTTTTTTTTTTGTTCAGCAGGATTGTTGACCCTGTCGGTGCATGGCAGTTCTTGTGGACGATGATTTTGTTCGGGGTCTCTTCGACATCATCGAGGATCTCTCGTACGATGTCAACGACCCTTATCATTATCCAGTCATTCGCGTTCTGGTGAGTGTCGCGTCCAAGGTGGAAAGCAAATCGCTCATGATTTTTTGGCAGCTGGTTCTGAACGAGCAATTCATGATCTCGGCGCACGACCCCGTTGACGAACAATCACCCATGAATTTCCTGACCAACAAAGTCATCAAGGTCTTGTCCGTGTATGGAAATATGTACAAGACCTTTGGCGAGAACATAATCCTCCTAATCAATCGAGAAGGTACGTGGTGTTTGCTGTGGGGTGCGAACCAATGCTCTAACAGACTGCAGGCGAAACATCCCTCCAGCTCCTGACACTTAAGCTTCTATACCTTATCTTCACCACTCCGAGCACCTACGAATACTTTTACACGAACGACCTGCATGTCCTGGTAGACATTTTGATCCGAAACTTGCTGGACCTGCCGGAAGAGTCGTCCGCCCTTCGACACACCTACCTCCGTGTTCTTTATCCGTTGCTTGCTCATACGCAGCTGAGACTGCCGCCTTACTACAAACGCGACGACATCAAGCGGATGCTCAGTATCTTGGTCAATGGCCAACTCTTTCATAGCGAGGCCGACCAAGAGAGAATCATGCATTTTAACGATGCAGATGAAACAACTACGAGACTGGTTCTCCGATGCGCAGCCGTTGACTGGATCCGTGAGGAAGAGTCGGCGGAGGTTCGGAAGGTTGCCGTGCCACCCCTCAAAACCTCCGATGGCAATGACGACGAGTCGCCTGAGGGCGAGTTTGGTGCACCGCTGGAGTTGACCCAGACACTCTCCCCGACGAGCACCGTGGATAGTTCGTCGGAGAATCTGTCTCCAACCCGTGCCGATGATGAGGCTGGCACGGGTTCCGCTAAGCTGAATGCGCATCGCAAGCTCAGCCAGGCGCAGAGATTGGGGATGCACCTCGAGCCGGCCTCGTCATCGTCGCTTAGTGTGCAGGAGGTGGCATCGCAGCACGAGAAACCGGGCGTGATCACACCGAGCCGGAACAATACTCACTTGGACCGTCCTTTCAGTCCGTCGGCGAACAGGGTCAAGACCAAGCCGCTTCCGCCGAATCCTCGGCGCTGGAGAGGCCGTCCTAGGGCCGAAGACGATGAGCACGTAGACAGAATCCCGGAGGACCGGGAAATTCAGACTACGAGTCCGCTACCCCCGCCTGTCGCCGGCGGAGCGGGCGATCGGCGGAATTCCACCAGCACGTCAAGCTTAGCAGTGCCAATTCCTCGAGCCCCGCGTCGGTCCGCCTCCAACCCGCCGCCGGCGGTTCCTCCGCCGCGACGGTCGACCCATCCCGCTGTCCCCGGCATGGCCACTCTCTCGGTTTCCAGCCACTGCACACCACTCACCAGTCCCTCGCGAGTCGTTGCCCAGCTTCATAACAGTGTGAGCGCTCCGGGGAGTGGGAGCAGCTTGGTCAGTATGGTTTCCAATTCCAAACAGGGACATAAACCCGAACCTCCTCGAGCCCGTCGCTCGGGGCGGGGAAGGCTCACTCCGGGGGATTCCTCGCATCGACCGGAGTCACCTGCCGAGCATGACGGCTCGAGTCAGTTGAGCGGGGGCTATGCGTGCGATGAGCAGGAGCAAGCTGTCGAGCCGCCCACATTTTTAGGGATCAAGTCAGGTGGTCCGGTCAGTGTCGAGGAGGCGGTGCAGAACATGTCTGTGGGGGAGTGACGATCTTTTTTTTTTTTTGTTTTGTTTTTGCGAATCATCTTGCATTGGCATATCGGCGCGTTCTGAGGTTAATTTGTCTATGAGCCATTACATAGTGAGCTTTCAGCATGTTGCACTTCGCTTTGACCTTTGGGGTTTGACCTGCTCAAGTTGGTGTTGGTGATAGGATCAGCACCGACCATTTACTAGACTAGGGAGTAATAGTAACGCTCAAGCGCTGTCCTCTGCGGAACAGCAGTCTGGCCCAGAAGCAACTTAGAACATACATAGTAGGATTACTGCCCCATCTGTTTGGAAGCCGAGTTCCACTGCGTCGTCAGCGGGATCCATTTGTTTGATGAGGTTGTATGGTACGGAGTACTGTATACGGAGTACTCCACCGGGCAGTGGATGTATGTACGGTATTGGTATCTGCAGCGTAGTATGTGTATTGTACTGTATTATATTGTACTGTACTGTACCATCTCCCATTACACCTTGCACAGTGCAGGCACTTCTCTCCCCTTGAAGCACAACAGACACGGTGAGTTCCTGCAGACAGACTACTTACCACTCCCAGGACCCAGATAGAAACTTGAGATAGAAATTATGGTACAGCCAAGTTCTCATGCCTCATGCAGCCCCAAAACAGCCCGACAGAATCATAATCATACACACGCGGAGGGAACACGCAACCCTAAACACCCGGCCAGCAGCACCAGAAACAGTATCATGAAACCCAGCATGATATCATCTCCCCTTCCTTTCCCCGATTCCCCCATCCCCTCAGAATAAAGTATCAAGACCAACAGGGGGAAGTTAATGCCCCAGAATGCCCCAGAATTTCTCCGCCCCAAAGGTATACCCATTATCCACCTTCCAGAGATCATCGAACGAGGAGAAGAGCACCAGCTCTACCTCATCCTGCCCCGCATTGCCTTGCCCAGGGTTTGGGGAAGCATCCGCATCCGCATCTGCATCTGCATCACCATCACCATCAGAACCAGGGGTAGAGCCAGAAGAAGCACCAGGAGAATCCCCCGCAAACGCCTCCCTCAAACTCCGCACGGCCGCGCGCTGGTTCTCCAACGAGGGCACCGCCTTCCCATTCGGCTGGCCGGCATGCGGCCAACCGCTTTCCGTGATGACCACCTTTTTGTTGCGGTTGCCCTTGCTTCTTCTCCCTTCCGCATCGTCCCCAGTCTCCCCCGTATCCCCTTCCCCGCCCCCACCACCATCATCAGCATCAGCATCATCACCATCCTCATCCTCAAGCATCCCCCGCAACAACCCCACCTGCTCCCGCACAAACGCCCCGGCCCCCTCCGCCGTGACGGCGTCATCAAAGAACGCATGACAATTCGCCGCGCAATAATCACTAACCGCACACAGCCCCGGATTCGCCAGGAGCGCCGCCACGGTATCCACGGCGACGACGGGGCCGGCGTACCCGGCGCCGCGGAGCGTCGCGCGCGCCGCCTGCACGGCGCCCACGATCTCGGAGGCCGTGTTCCGGCCGCTGTTGAGGAGTTCGTTGCCGATCGCCACCGTGTGGATCGTGCGCCAGTCGTCGGCGGCGGCTGCGATGATGAGGGCCAGGTCGTCGGCGAAGTGGGTCAGGTCGGCGAGGCCGGCGAAGACGCGCAGGCCCAGCCCGCGGGCGGCGGCGAGGACGAGCCGCGTCTGGTCGCAGTCGGTGCCGTAGATGCGCACGAAGGCGTACCCCGCCAGCTGGGTGAGGTCGTGCGTGATCTGCGCGGCGGGTTTGCAGGTGCCTTCGGCTGTGTAGGGGGAGTAGGCGATGCCGTAGTTTTTGTCGGGGGGAGTGGATGAGGAGGAGGCGGGTGAGGGGGACTGGGGTGATGGGGGTGGGTTGGGAGCAGGAGCAGGAGCAGAATCCGAATCCGAATCCGAATCGGGGAGGGCCGAGTTGAGGCCGTGGATGACGGTGTTGCTGAGTTGGTTGGCGCTTTGGTCGAGCCAGGTGAGGGCGGAGGTGGCATCGGGGCCCAGATTGAGGGGGTTGGGGAGCCAGTTGTTGCGGTTGCTGCGTCGGGTGGGATGCGCGGGGACGGTGTTGCTGTTGAGCCCCAGCAGCAACAGTAGCAGCAGCGGCAGCAGCAGTGATGGGGCTGCGAGGTGGAAACGGCACGTCCACTGCATCCTGCTTCTGCACCTCGTTGTCAACTGGGGTCGGTGCAGTGAGGTGGCGGCCAGATGATAAAAAGGCAAAGAAGATGACTTCCAGTACATCAAGGCTGCCGGCCTTCTGAAACAGGGACCTCCCTCTCCAAGAATGAGCATTGCTCCCTATGGAATGTACAGGATCACTCCTAGAACTCCTACCTGAGCCCTTCACACTCACTGATCCCAGGAATGTCACAATGCTTCCACCCCCTGACAATCAACGCTCCCCCCCTGCCCGGTCCTGGATTGTCAAGCCAAAATGACTTACCCCTGGTTCTCCCTATACTTACATCATCTACCATGCCCGAATACCCCCGAGAAAAGAAAAAAAAGTGGTATTAAATAATATGGTCTCGTCTCTAAGAATATCCACGGTACCAATGTAGCCAAAGAAGTAGGACAAACCAAGACGATCACCACGCCGTAAATCTGATGCGAGTCGACCGTCCATTAAGACATGTGCAGGATTCACCTGGGCATCTAGGTGCAATATGCTGTACAGGCACTGTGCTTTGACAGCGATTTTATCAACAGGAACGAGAAAATGAGGCTGGGCGGAATATGATGCTGAAAGGACAGAGGGCGTATCATGGAGGCATTAAACGTCATGGCCAGGTCCCTACGACAGCCGAGCAACAGACAGAATCAACAGCAATTACTTCCGCTTGCTCAGCACTTTCGTGATCGCGTGGCGGATGATCGTGCCCGCCTTCTCGATCTCTTTTCGCGTCAAGCCGATCGTCACACATACCTTAAGGGCAGGCGCCACAACCTGCTTCGGCTCGAAGTTGTCCTGGAGAGTCTTGAGGCGGCTGATAAGGACGCCGTTGGCAAGACACTGGTAGCACCCAAAGTCAGCATCGTGGTCGGACATAAAGACATAGACAACACCTACCTCGTCCACGACATCCTGCAGCAAGAATTGTTGATCGTCCTCGGAAAGCTTCTTCGCGTGGACCACCTCGGGCTTGAGAACCAGAATCATCATGGGATTCTCAGGGGCACTGGTGCAGTACACCCAATCACTGCGAGGGTCCAGCTGCGCCCACATGGCCCTGGTGTGTTCCCGCAGCTGCGTCACCGTCTCGGGGCTATTTTGCAGCATGCTAATCGTGGCACTCGCGGTCGTCGACAACAGAGCGGGCAACGCGGCCGAGAACGTGTAGGCCGCCGCGGAGATCCGCTGGTGGTGCACAATCTCCTCCGATCCCGCGCAGAAGCCTCCACCAGCAATCAAGGGGCCGGCCAGCGAACCCACAATCATGTCGACTTCTGCCGCGTCAACGTTCTGATGCTCCGTCACACCACGACCGGTGCGTCCCAGAACACCAAACGACCAGGTCTCGTCGAGGATGAGGCGGAATTTGTACTTCAGTTTCAGCTCAATCTGCAGAAGAAAGTGTCATGTCAGTAAGCAAGAACCCCGGACAACCACGGCTCAGCCGAGAAAACACATACAACTTTAGGCAGGTCAACCATATCACCATACGACTCGAACAGACCCTCGGTGATGATGAAGCGTCGGGTGAGCGGCTTCCGCGCCTGCTCCTTGGTCACCTTGGCCAGGACCCGTTCCAAATCCTCCATGTCATTGTGCTCGTACCACCGGACAATACTGCGCGAAATCTGGATACCCTTGCGGATCGCAAAGCTGACCCCCTTGTCGGCCACGATGATGTCCCCCCGCTTCGAGAACGCCGGGATCACACTGGAGATGGTCGAGAAGGCCTGGGCGTAGATGATACAGGAAGCGGTGCCGAGGAACGAGGCGACGTCGGCCTCGGTCTTCATGTGCACGTCCTGGGTACCGTAGAAGCCTCGCGGGCCACAGGGTCCGACGCCGTAGTTGCGGAGGGTCTGGATCGCCTTCTCCTTGAGAGACTCGTTCGTGTTGAAGTTGTAGAAATTGTAAGAGCCCAGGTTCATGACCGTCCGGCCGTTGGCGAGCTTGGATTTCGGGCCGACGGGGCTGGAGAGGGCCCGCGCGCGGTTCGCGTCAGCAATAAGGCCAGTGAACCAACCCATTGAGGTCGGAAAGTCAAGGAAAGAGATCTTACCCGACGATGACAGTACGCTTGTCCACTTCCATGGCCTCCAGGGGAGTCGGCTTTCCGACCAGCGGCTCCGGAGTCCATTCGTCGACCAAATCATCGATCTCATCTTCCGAGAGTTGGACCACACCGGGCTTGGTAGAATACTTCGGCGCAAGGAGGTAGCGAACGGCGAACAGAAACAAGAAAAGCTCCACGGCCGAGCGGATCGGGTCGTTCTGGTAGCTGGACTTCACATAGCGGAGAAAGATCGCAGAGCCGGGGACCCGGTGGAACAAGGCAGCGAGCTCATGGAGATACTCCGTGAGAAGCCGCTGTGTCTCCTGGATATCCATGGTCTCGAGATTGGCGAGGCGCTCGTGGCGCTGAACGAAGACGCTGTCGGTGGGGGAAATCCCGGAACTGAAAGAAATGCGACAACAGCAATCTAAAGTCGAACGGATGGCATTGGAATCAGTAGTGTGAGATCTGTAAAGAAGGAGGAGCTTTTGTCAGAAAGTCGAATCGACGCGGCACTTCCCAACTTCCGGGCAACGCAGGCCGCTTGCACGTGACTTCGTTTGCTCCTTGCAGGCAGCCACCTGTACTGAGCAGTCATGTGACATCGTTTCTGGACTCTCACTAAATCCAGACTCCATGCAATGCTACTTGGAAGCCCCTATCTCAAAGGACCAGTGAAATCAGCAACTTTAGCACATGTTCTACAACATACAAATTTTACCCTATTCCTTGTCAGCTGGCATCTACAACTCACACGAGATTTACATGACCTACGAGAAAAAGTCCAAGAATACCAAAGATTAAATGAATGCTGGACAACAAAATGAAACTGGCAAGTCTAATGGAACATACATAAAGGACTGGGAAACACCTCGAGAATACAGAATTCAATTGACAGATATTGGATCCATTAATGTTGACGGCAGAAAGGAGCATGGGCGAAGAGTGTCATTCAAGAAGCAATGAGAATAAAACAAAGGCAAATGTATGCGACTCGGCAGCGTCCTCAAGGCGCTGAATACTTTATACAGCTCGTTTCCATGTTCCATTTTCGCAAAAAAAAAAATGAGAGAAGGTAGAGAAGAAGATAAGATGAGAATCAACGTGCCAGCTAGCTCGACGTGGCGGTGGCAGCCGGGTTGGTAGGAGTCCAGCCGGAGAACCCGACGGGGAGACCTCTACCAGTGTAACTGGCAATCGTGTCGTTGTTGTCCTTGTCGAGGGGCTGCATGATGTTCATGGGGAGACTCGAACCCAAGCTGATGTTCTGGTTGCGAGCCACGAGAGGGGCGATGAGAAGGATGAGGAAGATAACCAGCATCGTGAAGTACAAGATGGCGAAACGAACGACTCTCCGCTTGCGAAGCTTGGACTGCTTCAGCGAATAGATGGGAGGACGAATCTGCCGACTCGGGCGCAGCCAGAAGAGAATGACCGAGTGGAACTTGTCAACGTAAGGCATGCAAAGAGCAGGCAACATAACAAACAGGAGAATGTGACCCAAGACGAAGTCGGCGGAGAAGTAACCCAATTCCGTGATCTTACACAGGAACTCACGACCAGGCTGGGAAAGAGTGTGCCAGCCCATGCTGTACCACTTACCCGTCCACCAGGCGATGTTGGACTGGTCGTTCTTGAATTCTCTGGTGAGAGCCAGCGAGATAATGAGCTTGTAGATGAACCGTTGGATAGCGGCCATAGCAATCATGCCCATCACGCATCTAGGCCATGACCAGGACTCGAGGAAGAACATGACCTCAAAGATAGCCAAAAGGACAATCACGGCAATTGCGTGAGCAATGGCAGCCAAGACAGCACCGAACTTCTTGCAGCACATGCTAAAGATGGGACCCATACAACAAGCCATACCGAAGAACATACCCGCAACACCGGCGTTGATGGCAATCGGGCCGAAGGCAACGATGGCGATACGGACAATGGCGTTTGAGGCATGGTTGTTGTCGTTCGAGATACCGGTTCTCGAGTTAATGTACAGGTATGGCACAAGGGTAACACCAACGACCACCAGAGGGGCGATGATTTCACTGAAGAAGATGTTCGAGATGCGAGCTCTGGGAACGTCACCGGATCCTTTCTCCGAAGGAACACCCAGAAGCTTGCGCTTGTAACCAGTAATGCGGGTACGAGACAAGCGACAGAAGGCGATCCAAGAAGAAGCGTGCGAGCGAGAATTACCACGAGACAACCAGCGGATGTAATCGCGGTAGTCGATGAAGAAATCATGCCAAGCGAACTGGTGAGGGTTGAACAAGAAGGGAGCGATGACCAGGGCCAACAGTGAAACCCAGAACCAGATCAGAGCCGCAGTCCAGACTGTGGAGGTCGCGAACAGCAGCATCAGAAGCTGACGAGATCCAGCGTAGATGGAGGGGCCAGCAAAACGCGAGTAGAGAACACCGAAGGGAATACGAGCCGTTGCGAAACCACGGCCAGTACCGATATAACGAGCGCCACCGAAAGACAAGTTTTGGTGGACAGCATTGGCATAGATCTGACAGACGAACACCTCGAACATGAAAGAGAAGGAACCAAAGTGTTTCGCAAGACGAGTCGCCATGCGCCACACACCTCTCTCGGTCAATTCTTGGACAGCCAGGGGAACGAAGGAGATGAAGAAGACGATGAAGATGGAAATAACACAGCGGTTGACCCAGTTGACGATAGGCGTCAAATCAGCGCAGTACGTGGGGCGGAGAGGATCGGTGATCGGCAGGTCAGAGTTGTACTTGCAGGTGATGGTCTCATGTCTCAGGGCACCAAGGTTGACAAGAACGATCATGAACATCTGCACAGACAGCATGATGAACATGTTGTTGATGTGGAAACCAGGGTGGGCATAGTAGAAAGACAAGAAACGATCGAGAGGCAGCTGAGTTCCGAGATAGTAGTATTCTCTGGACAGCATCTGCTCACCCATACCAGTACCAATCTTGGTGGTGAAGTTCAGAATGGAACCAAAACCAAGATCACGGCCCTTACCGCACTGGAAGTACTCGCAGTGCTTGATGCGTCCACCACGGAGCAAAACCGTCATACCAGCATAAATATCCTCGTTCAGGTGCAGACCCTTTTGAGCCTTGGAGATACCGCCACGAGTCGTCATGAAAATACCGTTCAAGAAATCAGGGTGACCGTAGTGCAGCTTGCCGCCAATCTGGGCAAGAGTACGCGCAAACAAAGTACCGAACGTCTGTTCCTTACTGGCAGCAACGTCACCAAGCACACCGACGCTCTCAGAGAAAATGTATTCACGGGCTCCGAGAATGGCAACGGGGGTCGTGTTAGCAGAGGGCACACCAGGGGTGTAGGGAGAGACGTTGTCGGTGGTCAGCTCCTCGAACTCAGCCAGGACACTGCGGATCTTCAAGCACTCCTCCAGGTAGTTGTCCTGGTTAGCGTCAATGACCTGAATGTATTCACCACGATAGAAGATGATAGAGTGGTTCTGGTTGTCCGACTTTCCGTCACCAAGAATAGGGTTACCAGAAAGTTGGATTCTGAACTTGGGCTTACGCATTCCATTGTCGAGAAGCTCGCAGTGTCCGTCAATCAGAGCAGAGTACAGGCGGGGCTCCTCGCCCTCTTCGGTCGGAGGCTCCTCATCAAGATAAGCGATCTGAAGGTCAGGGTAGGCACGGAGAAGGAACTCGGTGTTTTCGCGCTCTTCCTTGTTGAACTTGGCATAACGTTGCATGGAAACACAGATCTTGAACTTGCGACGGGCCATCCGCTCAAGCTCACGCTCAAGCTTCTCGGAGTTGCCACCAAACATCTGAACGACTTCGGGGTTCTCAACACGGTACAGAAGCTTGATAGCCCGGCTGAAGTTCATGAAACCGGAGATGGTTCTGTACAGCGTCTGGGAGCGCAGGGAAGACCAGATACGGGTGCGGAGAGTGTACTCGGGAGCGGCGGACTTGAAACCGATGCAGTAGAAGGGCAAATCGTCGATCTTGCTCTTCTGAGCATCCTTTTCACTCTTCTCCTGATCACCGTTGAACTGAGAAGTCTCGTCGGCCAAGATCTTGGTATCCTTGACGAAGCAATCCCACTCATGAGGGTGAAGTTGCTTGAGGTATTCCAGCAGAGTGACACGGGAGTAAGGCTCATCTTCACGGATAATCTCACGAAGGGACAGGAGAATCTTTTCACCATAGTGAGGAATGAGGACGGTGAAAGTGGGCATGTTGTCAACCGGGAGAGGCTCGGGCATAGGGGTGGACAAAGACTGAGCGAAGAAGGAGATACGACGCTCGGCCTCGCTACCAGCGGGGAAGAACTCGGTCTTGAAAGACTGATCTTCCTGGGAGACGAAGAAAGTAGGAGCGCGAAGAGTCCGCTTGCCCTCGACCTCGGAAGGAACCTGGTGGTAGAGCAACTTCTGGACGTGGTCGATGGCCAAAAGGTGCTCTCGGTACATGGAAATGATGATAGCGTTCCACACCTGTGAGATGAGTACCTTGGGCTTGTACTTGATTTCCATGTCGGTCGTGGCCAGCACCTTGGAGTAGATACGCTTGGGCAGGCGAGAGAAGACGTTTCTCCAGGGCGACCAGATCGAGACACCGAGGTAGAACGATCTAGCGACAGAGAAGATCGTGTTACAGATAACGTACCACAGATAACTGTCCAGGAAGAAGAGCGTCAAGTCCATGAAGAACATCAAGCCCAGGAGAATCTGGGGCTGACGGTGGCAGAGGACGTTGGGGATGTAAGTGACACCAGCACATTGGTGAATGCGCATGGGCGACAGAATACGGATAGGATCCTTAAGCGACAAGGTCAGGAAGAAGTAGGACTCGACCAGCTTGGCACCAAAAACACAGATCCAGAGACCGTAAGACATCCACATGTCATTACCGCTGAGGCGAGGGAAACTGGCTGTGAATGTCTGACTGGCAACGTATTGACGTCCGTGCTTCTTTAGGTAACTGCCAAAGAGACCGCCAAGCGGCATGACAGAGAAGAAGAAGAACGTTGCCAAGGCGATGAAGAAATGGACGATACCAATGACGAGAGCAATGGTCTCACCAATGGTACTTTTGAATCCGAAGACAACGACACCAGGAGCCAGGTTGACGATGAAAACAGCCAAGAGGAAGAACAACCGCTTAGTGAGATGCTGCGCGCCAGCCCATCGGCGAGGGACATACAACCATTCACAAATAGTAGCCATGATCTGAATGAAGGAAACCAGAGCACCTCCGAAACCAACAGCAGACCAGTAATAAGAGCCTGGCGGTTTGTTGTCCAGCTGTTGTTGGTAGTCGGTGGTGTAAAGCGTCGGGGCGTTGTAAGCAGTGAAGAACCAGAAAGCACCAAGATGGATGACCCAGATACGGTTGAAGTTGGTGATCAAATGGAACCAGGAACGTGTCTCACGGTAGGTCTTGAAGAAGGCCTTCTTCCAGTTCACATCCTTCAGCTTGGTCCATCTCTCTGCGGGCGGGACATCCACCAGCCGGGTCTTATCCTCGAACGAGATGCGCTCAATACCCTCGGGATACCAGAAAAGCTGGTTCATATCATCATAACCGATGATCTTGTCGTGATCACGCTCGCGACGAACGTACTTGCCATCGGAGATTTCGTAACCTTGATCCCGGCAGAACTGGTACAAAGGGGTGATAATCTCGTTTAAGTAAGTAAGCTCTTCCACGGGCTCAACCCGGTTCTGACACTCGGGAGAGCTGTAGTAGTCATCTGCACACTTGAAGATGAAGCAGAGACATTCGGGCAAGTAACGGACTTGGTTGGCCTCACCCCAGCACAGCAGGTAAAGGGCAATCTGGCGCACTCTGTCATGCTGAGACATGCGGTTCATGCGGGTCTTCCACCGATATTCGGCAGCTTCCAGACTGTTGTCTCCCTCCAGAGCCTCGAGGTTCTCTTCAACATTCTCGGGATTCTGTTGGGCAGCCTTCTTGGCCGCGGCGCGAGCTTTCCTCGTCTTACGGTCGGCCTTTCCAAGCTTCATGTTCGCGAAACCAACGGCGTCATCCAGGTCCAAATGAGCAGCAAAGTACCACCGGCGGTAGTTCGCGTTGTCACCACCGATGTAGTCGGCGTGGAGCGACAAGAGTGCTTGGTTAGGAGTCATACGGGAGGCTCTGGAATCCAGTTGTGTCATCAAGTGGTCGTACATGTTACGCATGCTGTCCCGCTGGAAACCGAACTTGTTCACCAGGTCGATGAAGATATCCTCGATTTCCTCCTTGGAAACAGGGACTTGACCATCCGAGGCCCAAGCGGGGAAGGGCTCCCGCGAGCGCTGGCCAGCGGGTAGAGCACCACCGTAATCCATACCGTACACGGGGGTCGAGGCGCCGGACGATCGGTTGGCACCATAGGAGACTTGGGAAGACGGTGGCCGGTAACCGCCGCCATATCCACCACGACCACCATACTGGCTGTCGGCGTAACTGTTGTAACGCTCATCGCCGCGGCCGTAGTAATCCATATCGGCCGCTCGAGCAGTCTCGGATCTCATGGTGAAGTCGCTGAATGTTTCGGAATCCTCTTCAGAGTCGCCGCGGCGTCTGCCCCTGCCGCCATTATTTCCTTGGTCATAGTACTGGTCACCGTAGTACTCGTCTTGGTGGCCACCATCATAGTAACCGCCTTCTTGTTGATACCCTTGACCGCCGCCGCCGCCGCCGCCTCCTCCTTCGGCATTATAATAATTGCTGTTAAACACACAAGTTAATCCAGGTCCTCGGGTGACGGGGTGCAGAGAGAACCCAGGACACATACCCTCTATCATAGTAACTATCACCATAATTTTCATGATCATAATAAGCCTGGCCGTGCTCGTCTTGGTAGTACGAGTCACCATGCTCTTGCTGGTGGCCGTAGCCCTCCTCGTACTGGCCTCCTCCTGCGGGATAGCCGGACATTTTGACGTGCCACAATCACTAACTCTGCGAAGAGGTTCTATAGCGAGTGCGAGTGGTGAGTATTTTGCGGTCGTCCCCAGCAAGGAGCCTCCCGTGATCGGGATAGTCAGGACTTACATGAACAATGACCCATTAAAAATTAAACTGAAAATATTCCCGATGGCTGGAGCATATAACAGGCAGTCGAATTTCCGGCAGGATCCGTTCGCTAAAGATCGAAAAGGTCGAAGCAACGTCGAGTACACCTAAACCGAGAGCGCTTTTTGTCCTCTGGAGGCACCAGTCCCCGACAGTTGAACGGTGTTGAAAGTGATCCAAACTCAAACCGAAAACGATTGATTCTTCTGGTGACCGACTCGTAAGGCGAAGTCGGGATGTCGTTGATAAAAGTCCGTTTGTTAAACGAGTGGAAGGGGTCAAGCCAAATGGTCGAAAGTGAACTTAAGGGGGGGGGAGAGCGAAAGGTGTCAATGGATGACTGTTGTAGGTCAAGCCTATCTCAGTCGAGTAACACCTCCCTCTTCTTTCCTCAAAACGAAAGAATCAGAAAGAAGGAAGGGAGCCAAGTCGCGTTTTCCTGGGAGGAAAAGTGGTTGGGTGACTTGGGGGTAGGTGTTTTGGGGGGGGGTGGTGGGTGGGAGTGGATGATAAGAACAAAAGAGTGGACTGAACAAGACAGGGAACCGAAAAGAAAAAAAGGAAGAGGTTAGGGAAGAAGCAAGCAAGCAAGAGAGAGTGAGAGTGAGAGTGAGAGAGAGGGAACGAAAGAAGGAAAGGACCCAGAGAGAAGGACGCTTAGAGGAGGCTTGAGTTGGACGGGTAGTGGTGAAAAAGGGAATTGATTGACCGACAAGCAGGGAAGATAGCACTGGCACTACTGACTGGGCCAGTCTTTTCGCTGTCTTTCTCGAGCTAATACAGAATACAGTCCTTTTTCTCAAGTCCTCTGGGCTTTTTTTTTTTTTCTCTCCCTGGGATTGGATTGGGTTGGGGGGGTGGAGGAGGAGGGGGGCAGAGTGTGGAAGGGAAGGGGGAGGGAGGAGACTTGTGGTTATTTTGGGATCTGGATCTGCTAATTTACTAGTCGCGATACCGATTTCTCCTGGACTAGTGGTAAATATGCCCGGTCAGCCAGGCCAGGGCGGGGATATGCAGCCAACCAGCAACTCTTCACGTAATGTTCCATGGGATGGTACATGTAGTGGTACCTGGTATTTACCACTACTTACCATATCTTGGTATATTCAATACACACAAAACAGCATAACGTCTGTAATGAGAGAGTACTGTATGTGCCCACCACCACCACCACCACCACCACCACGCCTCCTCCATCAGCTATTCATCCATTCATCTACCCACTTTCCCAGTCACCTACACTTATCCATCCCAGCAAGTACCAGGTTACTACTACGTACCTGTACCCAAGGTCCCAAGGTACCTTACTGACCAGCTTTGCTCAGCAATTCTTGACATCGCGAACAAGAGGCTGGGCTAGAAGGGCAAGCTTCTTGGCCGTTTACTTATGTCCAGTACTGTACATGGTATGTAGCTACAATGTGGAAGTACCCAAAGGTACTCTATACTGTGCTTTGATTGAGTACCTGAGATACCGTGGTTAAGAACCTCCCCGGGTGCCACATCTGCCGAATATGAGGTACGCGTAGGAG
The DNA here is from genome assembly GCF_003184785.1 of Aspergillus japonicus CBS 114.51. Taxonomy (NCBI): domain Eukaryota; kingdom Fungi; phylum Ascomycota; class Eurotiomycetes; order Eurotiales; family Aspergillaceae; genus Aspergillus; species Aspergillus japonicus. The sequence continues at coordinate 795,585 of NW_020291646.1, read as the reverse complement.
ATCACCAACAATTTGCCATCCCGAAAACTACCACATCCATTGGATTCATAAGGGCAAACCATCCTACAAGTCTACCGAATGCAGCAGATGGCGACAAACAGAATACTCAGTATACATGAGTGACTGACGTAGCTGACAATCACAGTTGATCCATAGTCTCCTCTAAATGCCTGGAGTGGACACAAGAGTTCAACGGAGGCTTACCGGCCTCAAATCTGCAACAAGTGGACAGACAAGACTCGTCCGGAGATACGTACTGTGCTTCGGCATCCATGGAACTCAGCGACGGCCCCTGAAGCCCCCCCCCCCCCCCCCCAACCCACAATTCTAGGCCATCAGAAAATGGGAATGGGAATTACCCAGATCCGTACCGAAGGGCTGGGAAGTTGGTGCGAGTATTGGTGTAATAAATTACGGTATTCGAAATTCGCCCGCTGTCCTGGTTGTTTACCCTTTACCCTTCCAGTTCACAAGCATTGCTCCCACCAGGAGGCATGAAGGGATGAATCATGAACCATCTTCATTCCTTAACCCGCCGTACCAGCAACCACAGTTCATCTTGCTACAACATCATAGTGGCAAGGTCACGAATGCGTCGCCGGGGCGGGTGGTTGTTTATTATGGTGGTCTCTGGTTTATTGGATCCTGAGCGAGCAACGGATTGTTGCGACAGCTTCATGCTCCCGTCGCTTAACCAAGGCTCCTCATACTCAGGTACAGTACCACCCCAAGGAGAATCTTATCTGAGTACTATACTATGAGTATACTGTGTATGGAACATTTCCTGCATATATGCTCCGCCTCGTAGGAACCTCATGGTCCATTGCTTTGAGGATAACATGACATTACCAGTAGCAGGCAAGAATAGGATAAGATTCTGAGCACACTTTCGCCAGCGCACTTGCATTTGCAATCAAGCTGGCAGCATGAGCTACACCCGATCATATCATGTCCATCCACAAATACTGCTTGTCCTTGTATGTAACTGCGTACCTGATCAAACTCCACAAAACCATGTACAACTGCAAAGATAAAGAAAAGAAAAGAAAAACTGTACACGTTACACCGAGTCTTTCGCCACGAATCGACACGCATAAGGAGGCATACATCATACATAATTAGCTGCGTTCGACCCACAGCCGCTGAGTAAGGCAAGGCAGTGAAAAACATCCGACTGCTTTTCCAATTATAACTTGTCTCCCTTGCCACAGTCAGCACACAAGACAAGAGACATGCGCCCATGGAGGGCAGGCACATTGGCACCATTTGACAGGCACAAGAACCGAGTAGATAGCTGCCTGCCAGACATCAAGCCCGTACATACATAGCCCGGCCCCGGTGGCCACGAAACTTGTCCAGTGACAGCGGCTGCGCATCACTTCTCACAAGAATGGGGAACAAGAGGTCTGGGCAAGCCCACCAATACCATGCATGTACTTGGGGGATATGGAATCCACCGACCTTGTCTACCCACCCTAGGCAATAGAGACAACGTGGTCTGTGAGGCCGATTCTTGCGGGAGACTTGCATTGAGTTCGCGGGTTCCCTGGTGACTGTCAAGGTTTGCGGTGGTTTGCTGCCTGTCTGTACATAGACATGTATGTACATTCCGTGTGCCTAAATTCGAGTAGATTACTCTACTAGGTACGGCTCCGTCGGGAGCGGGGTCTGCCGATGTTCGCTTCTACAGTGCAGTACAGTACATATTCATAGCACTTCTGGAAAGAAACGAAGATCGACTCCGCACTCCATACCTATCTATTCTTAAGCATTGCAGATGGGGGCGCATCTAAGACAGCAGCAGTGACAAGAGCCACTCGTCGTCTCCTGAAGACCCGCGAAGGGCCGCAGAGATCTACCCAACGATCAAGGGATGCACTATCGGCTCCTAGGTGGTTAACATTGCGGGGAGGATTTCACTCATTGAAGCTATTTCCAGGCCAGTCCATGATCGCACTGCAACGGATTTATCGTCTCAGTCGACTCTCTTGCTCTTCATGATCGGATCCCTGCCTACGGCGCATCTTCAGTTGTGAAGTACGATCCCTGGGTCATAGACCATCTGTCTCCTTATCAGAGACCCTTACATCCACAGTTGTCTGATCGATAACCGTACGTTGTCAACCGTTGCATCTGGACAAGCATGATGGATGAATACAATATGTACAGTACATTGAGGGCACGAATAGGTAGAAAGACAGCAGGCACTGAGCTTTGAAACTTACATGCGAAACCGTAAACCTGCAGACCCCGTTCCGCCCGTACGAGGAGAATTACTGTACGACAGGCGGCGGGCCTCTTAGCGGCATGTAATCTTTGCAACCTAACCTTACAAACAATCCGCCAACTGTAATGTGGCAGCCACTCAAATGGCGCGGATGGGAGGGGGCCGGCGCAGGAAAAAAAAGCCCCCACACCCCAAGAAAACAGGACGGTAGGACCCAACTTTCAAGCCTTGATTGCGGTGGCTGTTTTTCTTGCTTTTCGTTCGGTGTCTGCGATTTTGCAAGCCCTTTCTGAACTCCAATGAAATGTTGAATTCCTATTGGTAATTCCAGGGCAGAAAAAGGCACTTGTGTCGTGCTCCATAGTAATCAGTGAACTAATCAGCCTGGAGACTATGATCGACAGGTGGTGGTTGGTGATCGTGTATCAACTGTCGTTCCAGCCTCCTTAGAAGACTCCTTAGCCTTAGCCTCTTTTGCCAGGCTTCCAGCCTTTCTAGTCTACCGGTAGTCTAGGGCGAAGGGAGGGAGAAAGAGGCTGTGGAGACTCACTTGGATGCTCACTCAAGATGATAATTTCAAGTTACTATTGCCAACCATCTTCCCTGGAAGAACTACCGATTCTGCTCCAGCAGCATTAATCGAGGAAGAAGGGGAGGAACCAAGGATGGCCACTACCGATTACAGCTCTCATCTGAGAAAATCAAAAACAGTACCTTCCTTTAGAAACAAGAGACACAATGTGGAATATTGTCAGTGGTAGCCATGGGATGAGGACCGGGATATTCAAAGGAGCCCCGTTATTTGTGAGAAATTCACACACCATCAGGTCAGAGACTAAAAGCGTAGCCGCCCCACAAGCTACGTAAGATCCATGATGACATCGATATCGGTGGGAAAACCGCCCACGATAACTGGTCTCTGTCTCTTTGGGGTGTCCAGGCTGTCAATTGGTTCGCAGTAAGATTCTCACGGATGTCTAGGTTTCTAAACGTTCTTCCGCCTGCGTGGCTTGATTGATCAATCGAAACAATAATCAGAACTAGTCTAGGAACAAGTAAGATTATGGATGGGCTGAATCCAAGTTCCAAAAATATGCAAAGTAAACACTTTTGATCCGGGTTCCAACCCCGGCATAGCCATGGAACCGACCGTTCCTGTCTTCTTCTCTTCTCTCTGGACAAAAATAATACGTAGCAATAGTCGTTACTCCATAGTACAGTACAGTCAACCCAAGATATAGTGATCTTCACTCAATAGATTAAAATAAAGGGTTCATTGGACCTAGAACCTTGAGAGAACACTATAGCGCAATACTACTAGTCAAATGAAGTGGTCGGCACAGCAGTCTGGCAGCTGCTCGGGAGCGATATGCAAGATGGGTGCTATGTGTGTGTGTGAGTGTGTGTGTGCAATGTCTGCCCGTTCCATTTATATCTTCCTTGCCCTTGCAGCAGATCAGGAACATACATGTAGACACTTAGACTAGACAGCAACCCAAGTCTCAGGGTCATTGGTGATGTCTATCATGCACAGTACTGTATCATGCACCTCTATAAGTAGAGAAGATAAGACATCCCTCCTCGCAGGATCAACCTCATTCACTCACTGACTGGCATCAGACCCTTTCCTTCCCCTCCCCCCTCCCTCGAACCCCCTGGTAGATGGACTCGAATGAATCTCGCCATATCACTTTTCTAAAGACCCCTTTCCCGCCCTCCAATAATTCAACCCCTCCCCAGCTGCTCCGCACTAGTTTGCGGGATATGCGACCGCAAGCAGTAATCCCAATCTCATCGCCAGAGTCCTTATTCTTCCCATTGTGGGGTCACAATAATCAGGAGTCCAGGAACACTGGGCTAGCAGGGAGCAGGTTTCAACACCGTTTGAATGGGCCAATGTCCAGGCACCACCGGGCACTAAAAGATACAGGTGGGCTGTGGGCGAATGGAGCATAAGATGTAGGCGAAGGCCAATCGGATGGTCCAGCAAAGCGGGTGGCGATATCCGCGACGAGCCCAGGTTGATTGCGACCTTTTGTGAGTGGTCCGGCCCGGTCGAATGATTGGAGATTGGGAAGAGAAAAGGGGGGCGGCACTTCGTTGCTTCCATCGAGTGTTTCAGATTTCATTTCGCGGCTTCGCCTGACTTCCGCTCCCCTCCGTCACACTAAATTAGACTATCACTTCCTTCTCCTCTCTCTCCCTCTCCCTATGATTTGTGGCTTCAATCGGTTCGGTGTTCTCGCCACGTACAACGCTGACAAACCGATGGTCGACGGTCCGGGCAATGATTAGTTGTTCACCTGGTTTCGTACATACGGCTTACGAGGCAAGCAGACCTGTCTGTGCATTGGTCGTAACTCACTACGAAGTGCTTACAAGTGCTATGGTGCGATGACCGTTTTCGACAGCCGACGCCACATATGCAATTGAAAGGCTCTCCCGAAATGTGGCGGCGGGTGTGGTTCGGTACGGAGCTCTGATCGGATTAGTCGTGCATCGCTCAAGGTGTATCTAGTTCAACCTCTGTTGCTGTTTAAGGTGCGATGATCATCTGTGCGAACCGGCTCGCGACGCGACTAGTTTGAGACTCCCGTACTCTGGAGTGGTGAGTGCGTTGCTTGTCTGGGACAGTTCCACTGACGGGAAAAGAACGATCGTCGCATGGTGTTTTGAACGCCTGGAGATGTTGGATCATCATCTTCTATCGCGTCTGTTAGACGACTTCGCCACTTCGACTGCTACGCAGTACACTGCGCTGCCCGAGTGTGCAATTCCCATTGGTTTGGATCACCGTCTATGGCAACTCCGTTGGACTAAGACCAAGGGTCAGGTTGTCCTGTGATCCAGGATGATTCGGACACTACAATTGCGGCGATTGAACGTACTCAGTCTCGTCGGTAGGCGACCACTCTTCCGCATGACTTGTTTTCTGTTTTGCATCTTGGTGGCCTCCCCGCATTCGTCGCAGTGCAGTGGTCGTTGGCTCGCGCATGAGATATTGTGGGACAATCAGTGCAATACACAAGCTGGTGTTTGATCACAGGCTCGGCCATATTCGGTTGCGAGCATCTTCCGATCGGCTTTATGGGTGTCTGATTGGTTGTCGCTTATGCTTTATGATCCCATATTGTAACACGAAGCTGGGAGAGCTTGTGCCTGCAGTCAATCTGCGGATGATGGAATAAGCTCTCTAGCTTTGCCCCTGTGGTCCATTCGGAACCCGCGGTTATTCCTTGTTGGGAACGGATGTCTCAGTGGATGAATTACGGCCGTTGTGCGGTCGTCTGGTCATTTACACCTTCTGTCTGGTGGTGTCATCCATGTAGCAGACTAGATCCGGGTTGCGCACTCGTTCATGTATGGGGCTGAGTTTACCAGTGCTGTCAGCATTGGGGTCCAAGCCTCGTGTATGTATAATGTGTTGCGGGCGTAGATTGTATTGACCTTTGACTTATCCTTGGGGGGTTGACGTGCTTGTTTTCCAGATGTATCGTGCGTATGCAAACATGCGATGCGTTCCAGGTTCACCGTTCTGGAAGTATATATCCGAACGGACCACTCGACTGAAGTAGGTATCGCGGAAGATTCCTAACTGAGGCATCAGCAGGATACGGCCAAGAGCACAAACTCAAGGGAATTGATGGTCGGCACTGAGTTGAACCAGAAATGGCAGTTCAGTAATATCATGTTGACAGTTGCTGTTTCAACAAGCATAGGTTTTCAACGGTAGGTATATTGCATGGAAAACTCATGCAGCACTGCTGTATAAAACCAAGCATAGAGCCGTTTACCATAAGAAGCCCGGGTGGTCTAGTGGTATGATTCTCGCTTAGGGATACAAACCCAAGCATATCTGCGAGAGGTCCCGCGTTCGATCCGCGGCTCGGGCCTTCAACATTTCTTTTTTTGCCAGCATCTCGATCTCTTTTTTTTCTTTTTGCCATGACCATGATGATCCCCAACCTCCTCCTCCTCCACGATGATGCAGAGACATCAAGCGGTGTACGCCCATGGGGCACGGAATGGGCCAACACCGGGACCAAAACCCCACCTCCATGAATCCTATCGGCCAGTGCCTTGGTTCTTTATCGCCCGCGGGATCTCGCCCGACGCGTTGCTGTGCCAACCGGTCTCCAGAACTCCCACCGCAATTCAATAGTCTTTCCCCAGTATCCAGCCTCGCGCAGATAAAGCGTGCGAAGGGCTGCACTGCACGTCTATCAACAGCTGACGACCGACCGACTGCCACGCCCACCGCAGGTACTGTATGACACCTCCGATCGCCACAGGGCATCGTCATCAACAACGCGGAGGTGGGGGCTGCTGCACTGCTACAGCCTAGAATCAGCTATATATCCCGACACAATGGCTCGACTCAACCCCAACAGCCCCATCAAGCCCGCGGTGTTCCGGCCTCAAGCCAAGCCCATCGCCCAGACGGTCGTCCGCGAGGTCCCCGAGTACGCAACGTCGTCCGCGTCCGAGGCAGAGGATGAACCCCAGCAACAATGGACGGTCACCACACTGAAGGGACAAACAAAGGGCGACTCGGTAACAACGACTACAACAATAACCGAAAAGTCCCCACAGCAACAGCAACAAAAACAACAACGAAGAGTCCGACACCAAAGAACAGGGACCGTCTCCAGTGGGGTTTTCGACATCTTCTCCGATAGCGATGGCGGGCTCAGCGAAACCGAGTTCAGCAGCGCGCGGTCCTCGACCCGCTCTTTGTGCGAGACACGGACAACAGACCCTTTGAGACTGTCGCAGATCAATTCTTTGTCCGCGGCCCCTTTGTCCCAACCGCCGCCCTCCCCGCGGCGTCGCAGGCCAACAAGGAAGCCGGAGACTTACAACTACGACAAGGAGAATGACCCGATCGAGCACGAGCACGAGCACGATCGCGACGTTCCCCCGCTGTCGAGGAATCCCTCGGATGCGTCGTCGTCGTCGTCGTCGAGTCGCTCGCCGGTGCGTAGACCGGCTGATACTCGACCATCACCAGGAAGAGGAATGTCGAACACTCAGCGCCCGCTCACGGGCTATCGGCGGCCAGAACCCGAGTCTGCCGACGAAAAAAGCGAGGAAGACAATGACGCCAACTCAATGGCCGATTTCATTGTCAGCGACAATGAAGACCTCAGTTTTCACAACTCCTCCGAGGATGAAACAGAGGAAGAAGAGTTCGAGAAGCCCGCGCAGCCCTCGCCCTCGCCGCCCAGAACAGCCACAAGAAAGAGATTGTTCAGGGGTCGACGACCGGGTCACGAAGAAAGAGAGATAAAAAAAGACCTGCAAGAAGATCCAGCTGCAGCTGGCTCGGACAACGAGGTGGATCTGAAACTGGTACCATCCTTGCCCGCCAGGTTGACAATGGTAGCCCCCAAGCTGGAGGCCACGCCCAGACGTCTCTTTCAGGACGAGATCAACCTCACCGACAAGCTGAACAATATGCACCTGGAGAACAATGACCCGGCCCTCCAACTCCAGCGGGATCTATTCACGTAAATCTCCCATAAATGCTCCATTCACACCCCTGTCTCTTTGGGAAAACCTCTGGTTCGCATGCTAATATACACTCCCAAGGACCGGTCAATACGATGACTCTCCAACCAAGAGATCGCAGGCCAACAGAAGCATTGAATCGGCAACGGGGACGACGACGACGACAACGAAAACCTCGACACCGCCATCGAGTCCCTCGAAGGGACGCCTTCGATCCCCCACGAAAGACAGACTTCGGGTGCACATCCCGCCCACCCCCCACCGCGAGAGCGTAGACGCCTTCTGGAGCGAGGAAGTCACCAACGACTGGGTCACGCAGCACTCCCCCTGCAAGGTCGACGACCTCCTCCGGGAGTTCGACGAAGAGTCCGACGCCGGAGTCATCGACGTGGACATCATGCCCCGGGGCGCCAACCGCCGCAGCCACCCACCAGCCTCCCCCACCCGCAAACCCCTCAGCAAGACGGCACTCAAACGCGCCGAGACCGAGAAGAAGAAAGCCGAGAAGGCCCGCAAGCAAGCCTTTGACGCCTCCAAAGCCGGTTTCGCGGAGGATTTCTTCAAGACCCTCGACAATGCCGTGAACGACGGCCAAGTCCAGAAACTCGCCGCCACGACCGGAGGCGTTGAGATCGTGTGGAGCAAGACCCTGCAAACCACCGCCGGCCGCGCCACCTGGAAGCGAGTGACACCAGGCAAGCAGCAGCAGCAGCGCGAGTCCGACCTCCCCGGATCCGAGAAGGACACCCCCACCAAAGCTGCCAAGCACTACGTCAAGATCGAGCTCGCCGACCGGATCATCGACAGCGAGGAGCGCATCATCAAGACGGTGGCGCACGAGTACTGCCACCTGGCCAACTACATGATCTCGGACGTGCACGACAACCCGCACGGGGAGAGCTTCAAGGCGTGGGGCCGCAAGTGCATCGCGGCGCTGCAGGACCACCCGGTGTACGGCGGCGGGCGGGTCGAGATCTCCACCAAGCACAACTACAAGATCGACTACAAGTACGTGTGGAGCTGCGTCGACTGCGGCCAGACCTACGGCCGGCACTCGAAGAGCATCAACCCCGTGCGGTCGCGGTGTGGCCGGTGCCACGGGCTGCTGCAGCAGATCAAGCCCAAGCCGCGCAGCGTCTCGCCGCGGAAGAAGCAGCCGCTGTCGCTGCTGCCGAATGCGCGGGGGCTGCTGGCGGAGGTGGCCAAGGTGATGGACGGGGTTGCAGCTGTCACGACGCTGGATGATTCCGACTAGCCAGTGCACTTGGCATCTGGAAAACCAAGAGTCTTGATGGCGTTTTTCCTTTGGTGCTCAGTTTCTTAGCGGTGATGCATTGGTGTAATTTATTTCGGGTTGGATTTTGTATCTAATTGTGGGTGCTGCTGACCTGGTGTTAGGGCATGCTCACTAGCTCAATGTACAAAAAATTCTTGCTTGCAATAGTGGAATTTCCAATTTAACTGTCGGATTGACTCAATTCATAACTAACCTAGGTATCTATCTATCTATCTATCTATACACGCGACAATCGCGCCGCTAAACTATTTGTATGCATAAACAATGATGCTTCCTTCTTTCCTTATCCTTCAGTCCTGTCATTCCCCGCATCCAGTACATTCCACCCTCATCCCGATCACCATAAGATCCAAGATCCAAATCCCATCCCCATCCACTTCACCCTCGACCTTCCCCTTTCCCCTTCATCTTAAGATAAAAAGATGAGGAGGGGAGATAAATCAAGCAAAAAGCCCCCACTCCACCACCTCCAACCCGCGCACCAACTCGGCCACGACCCCCTCGCCCACCTCAATTTCCCTCCTCAACCCCGCGGCATCCCCCCTCTCCACAAACTCCTTCTCGGGAACATTGACCAACACCAACAGATCCGTCTCCTGCTCCACCAGCCGCACCAACAAAAACCAGCACTGCGTTGTCGTCGTGCCTGTGCCTGCCTGGTCCTCACTCGACCCAGCCCCAGCCCCTGCTTCTGGTGCTCCCGCCACCACCCTCTGCTGTTGTGGGCGTCGTTGTTGTTGTTGTTGCAGTGAAGCCCTCCCGCCGCCCAGAGGGGAAGAAAACCCCACCCGCCCCGCATAAGCAGCCACCTCCCCGGCAAACCGGGGGAGTGCCACCCGGGCGGGAGGCTGGAGGATGGCCAGCGTGTCGGCGGGATCGCAGATGTCGAGGAGGTGGTGGAGGGCGGCGGCGCGGTTGAGGGCTTCTTGGTCGGGGGCGTGGCCGGGTTGGGGGCTGGTACCGGAAAGGAGGCGCGGGTGGGCGTGCAGGGTGGCTTGGGCGACGGGGTTGGGGACGGGTTGGTTGAGCTCGATGATGAGGGAGGAGAGCGTGGTCGGGGAGAGGTAGAGTTCTTGGTGGTCGGGGATTTCGCGGAGGGTGCTTTTTTTGAGGGGGGGGGGGGGGGGTTAGCCAGGAGTTTTGCGGTTAAGGGATAAGAGGGGGATTTTTGGGGGGAGGAAGGGGGTATCGGGGCGGGGCAGCTCACCTCGCGTCGATCCAGCCTTCGGGGATGATGCCTTGGATGGCGCCTCCGTAGAGGGGTTGGGGGGTGTAGGTGGGCATTGTTCTGGGAGGATTGGGGGGTTGGTTGGTGTGGTGGGTTGTTGTGGAGGATGGGTATTTGGTGGTTGTGTGATGCTGAGCGTGAGTAGATGGTGTAGTATCTGGGAGATTGAAGTATTTATGTGTAGTATAGATGTTTGGTTAAAAGCTCAGTTGAAGGAACAAAGCTAAGCTGCGGAAAGCTGGGATAGCAGAACTTCACATGATAGCGGGGCTGCGGGGGTCTTGCGGCTTGCGGCTTGCGGCTTGCATAAATGACTAATTATGCTCAGCCTTGTGACTCACCGATCTATAAGTTTACTTCACATCAACAACACCAGCCACCTAGACTCATATCATGACTCAATGCTTTAGATCTCGAACATATGGCGTCGCAGACTGCTATATCTTGCTCATCCAAGGCTAGAATCCAAGGCTAGCACTGACCAACCTACAAGTATGGTCAAACAACACCCGCCACCTGGACTCATATCTTGACTCAACGCTTATATCAAAAACATAGTATAGCGTGGCGGAATGCTATCCTGCTCACCTGAAGGCTAGACTAACTGCCTAAAGAAGACTAACTAGCAACGACCGCCATAGTGCTAGCATATCATGACTCTACACTAACGGCCCAGTCCAGTCAAGCTCAACTCCTGCCCTGAAAGAAGGGCAATATTGATGGGATGAGTGATGGATGTGCACAGTACAGTACAATGCACTAACAAATCGCTGCACGGGTGAATATGGCTTAGGTCACGGCACATCAGAAGAAGCGAGGCAATGGTTAGTTGGGTGGTGCTCGGTCTTCTCTTCCTGGGGATAGTAGTTAGGGTCCCTTAGTAATTCAAGTCAGAATCCATGGCTAAGGAGTCATGCACTACATCGGAAGATATGCAAGTCACACACTAGAGGGTTCTACTGCACCCTTCACAGACGTCTAGTCACTTGAGAGGGTCTGATGAGTTGTAGATGCTGCAGACTTCGGCAAAGCATTCAACATGCCGATTGAAGGGCTCGGCAAGCGCGTCCGCAGTCCCCGAGGCTAGCCCTAGACATAAACCGCCGGAACTGGAACTATGCAGTGGGCAGAGTCGACAGACGCCTCATGCACAAGCACTACTCGCCGATGTGATTCCAATAAAAGGGTCACTAGGTACACATAATACTACCTAGAATCTGCCCGTAGTCAGAGATATCAATATACCGAACAAGACCACTCGACATGAGTGGCGAAAGCGAAAGTGTCTTTTCACGTCTTGTCTTACAGAAGGAGGATGTCTCCATACTTCGGATCGGCAACACAGCCATACAGCCGACGTACTGTATGTAAAATCCGGGGTCGTAATTTATGTACCCTCGAATAGACCCCTGCACCGGCGCCATCCCAGTTTCTCATGCCTACCACATACACACCATGAGTTGAATTTGTTCTCCTCCTCTTCTTCTTTCGTTCCCTCTAGCCCACCCACCCCATTGCGAACATAGCGGGACATCATCACCATGTCCTTCATCAGACAGCAGCGTCCCCACCACATCCTCCGTTCCCTGTATACGTCACCACCACCACCACCACCACCACCCGCACGAGTCCAACTCGCCTACGAGCTCCATCACCACCACCGCCAACCACCGCGCAGCAGCAGCAGCAGCCCCTCAACATCCCCAATTCTCTTCCTCCATGGGTTTCTCGGCTCGAAGCGCGAGAATCGACTGATTAGTAGGCAAGCACTTTCCCAGAAACTCATTGGTTCCATGGCTCCTTGCGTCTCTTCTCCCCCGTTTTTCTCGTCTTGCATTGTAACCACTAGTTATGCTATACCTTAGTAGATAATGCGGGAAAACCCATGGTTTCTAAATATGAGTCCTTAGACAACTGGCTAAGGATACCTCCCGAGTAGTCTATGTATTGGTCTGTTCCCTCCCTTCCCTTCTGATAGAGCAGAATCGCATGTTGCCATTGAATGATTTCGCTTTGAATTTTAATTGAGATTCATCACCTAGCCATACCCCGAACCGCAAGATAATTCCAGCGAAACTGACACCGTGAGAGACAGGATCTGCGCAACCACGGCGACTCCGGCCACCATCCGAAGCACGACTATATGGAACTGGCGCTAGATGTGCGAAGCTTCATCGAGAAACACCGCATTCGAGAGCCGACTATCATCGGGCATTCGATGTATGTGCGAGAAATCTCTTTCCCACCCGCTCTTCCTCAGTAATTGACTCAATGTTTCTCCCATGCTCATAGGGGAGCGAAAACAGCTTTAACCCTGTCGCTGGAATCTCCTAACCTCATCAAAGATGTCGTGGCCATCGACAACGGCCCCATCCATTTACCGCTTAAATCGGATTTCCTGGGATACCTGCAAGGTCTGGCCCGATTGCAAGAGGAGCGGATCACCAGCCATCGGCAAGCCGATGAAATTCTGGCGGCATATGAGAAGGTACATTGTTTCGTTACCAATAATGTTTGTTCTTGTTCCCGTTCAGAGACTCACTATCTCTTGCCCATTCTCATTGTTTAGGACCCCGTCATTCGACTCTGGCTCATCAGCAACCTCGTGAAGAAACCAAATTCGCCATATCTCGACCTGCGAATCCCCGTGGAGATCCTGAAAACGGCCATGGGGCCCCTGGGCGACTTCCCCTACAGAGAGACCCAGGAAGGAGCCAAGCAGTTTCACGGGCGTGTGCTCTTCCTGAGAGCACTTCGGAGCCATTATATCCCGGAAACGGCGTTTCCGACGATATCTTCGTTCTTCCCAGCCGCCAAGATCGTGAACATTGATAGTGGTCACTGGATCGTTCAAGAGAAACCGGAGGAACTGCGGCAAGGTACGTTTGTGCTTTCCCTTCCCAAGCTATCCCTCGATATGTTCGCCTGGAGCCGAATGCGCGATACTGACGCTTAGTCCTTCGATATAGCTGTTACAGAGTTCTTATCATAGCCTAGAAAAGGCACCGTCCGGTGCCGATGGGCTTTCCATGTTGGACGATTTTGCGGACATATATGCGAACCCTCCTTGCAGACTCGACCCAAGAGAGTAAACCTTTGTGCATACGAGGTCGCTGATTCACAAGAGCCGCAAGATACACTTTGCACGCCGGCCCCTGTAACACCATTCTTAATATGTCGTATCTAGATCGCTGTCCAGATTAGGCCAATAGATTCCTTGCATTTGTGTATCAGTCAAGAACTCGTCCAGCTGAGCCGGATAAAACTCGTCCTGTGACAAGAATGCGCCCATAGAGGGCTCCATGAAGACGGCACTGCTCCCACCAGCAGCCTGCTGCGTCATAAGTAGAGGCGGTCCGACGTCCGCAATGGACGCGCGCGGCTGGATAGCGGAAACGTTTTGATGAGCCTCGACACTTGAATGCGGTCCCTCGGTGATAGCGTCATTATTTGAAGGACATGGTTCACCTGCGGATGTAAGACTCTGTATATCAGACTTGATCCCATCCAGGTGTTGACAGTAATGCCTCGCGGGATAGTTCCCAGCATCGCGGAGACTTTCAAGCAGGTGACTGGCGAATTCGAACTTCTGTCGATCCTCTTCAGGACTATCGGTGAGCAGACTCGCAATAGCCAGGATGGTGGCAGCGGAGAAAAGCTGCTGGGTCGTAAAGCAGTCGAATGTCCGCACCGACCCTTCGCTCCAAGCTTCGGTGATGATATTGAACGAGTCTCGCGCGCACTGGATACATGCTTCTGCTAACGTTCGTGTATCAGTGTGGAGATGATCCATGCTCGGTGAATCTACCCCAGCCGTCATCCGAACGCGAGTCACGTAGAGGAGGACAGGGCGAGTGGTCAAGATCAAACACTGGAAGGGTCAGTTGGGCCACTTTCTAGGTAGAGAGAGAATCAAGCCAACCTGGTTGAAGGAGAGGTGGAGGTCCATCGTAGCGGGTCCTCGATAAGAGCCGTCCGCAGTCGCTCTCAAAGACTCTGGCATGATACGATACCATTGCCGGAGATCTTTCAAGGCACTCTGAGCCCGACCCAAGAAAGGGCTAGAGTATGTACTTCGCCCATAGAGTGTCCTGATGATCTTGTTGGTCAGCCTGGCAAGAGAGATTCTCGACGCAAGAGAGTCGGTGCACTGAAAATCCACAGCTTGGGGTTCGGGAAGTTGGATCTCCTTAGGTAGATCAACAAAGATCTCCTCGTCCGAGACTGATATTGCTTGACTGCTGATAGTCGCACACTGATGATCGAGAAGATAGGAAGTCCACCAAAGTCGATTTAGGTGTTCCCGAGTACCTGCATCATGGATTTGAGAGTCCGGCACGTTGAAGTGTAACCCCATCACAATGCAGTGCCGAATGGCGGAGCTGGCTAAAAAGTATGCAGAATGACGCCTGTTGACGTGTAGCGAGTACAGAGCCTAGAGCACGCTTCAGCAAAGAAAAGGAAGAAACAGACCAAAGAGAGACAAAGGCGCTCATTCTGAGTTTCAGTCTCCTTACCAAGATCAAACATGTCTCCACGTAGTCGGTGGTGGGTCGTTCATGTAAGACACCATAAGCTTTGCTCGCCTCCTTGAAAAATGCCATGCCCGGTACCCCGTCGGATGAAGATTTACCCTGGCTCGAACAAAGTTCCCCAAATGCGAACAACGCAAAGATCTTACATTTGGAGAGAGGATCTAGCGAGGCTGGCGCTTGGATGTATTTCTCAAAGAGGGCCCATGTCGCGCTTTTTCGCACAATATGATAACGCCCGTCAAAGTACGCCAGAGCTGTTTTGAGCAAAACACGAGCATGCACATGGTTGAGCTTAGGAATGGCGCAGTCAGGCACTAGATCATCTGCCGGATAAGCTGTCCTCGGGATATGGCTCTGGGGCCTCGTCGAAATGGTCTGGCGAATTCGAGTCGCAAAGGCCGGATCCGCAAC
This sequence comes from Aspergillus japonicus CBS 114.51, assembly GCF_003184785.1. NCBI lineage: Eukaryota > Fungi > Ascomycota > Eurotiomycetes > Eurotiales > Aspergillaceae > Aspergillus > Aspergillus japonicus. The sequence goes on along the minus strand of NW_020291646.1, from coordinate 780,376 downwards.
CTCGCCTATCAGAATTGGAATTCTGGAGGAGTTGACCGGCAGGAACCAAGGCCTTTCATCCATCAAGGGGTTTCGAGTCGGCTCTTCGAAGTGATCCGTTGCTGGGCTCGTTGGCGTAGGCTCTGGGGCAGGCCCTGGAGTTGATCTGGTTCGATCCCCAGAGCGAGCGCGCAGAGCATCATTCTCTTGGATAAGCCGATCGAGATAACTGTTTCGAACCTGTTCTTCAGCTAAGATTCACAACCGCAGGTTTCAGCATCAGCACACACTTTTGACTGATCTTGATCTGCCGGTCTCGCTTCGGATATATACACTCCGACACGCAGTCCGATTGCACACAGGTCTTACAGGGGGAGCCTCCGGGGCATCGGACCTTCCTTGTGTGACATCTTTCGCAGCTAGAAGACGGTTATGGGTGTTATCTTTCTAGTGCCGCTGAGCGGAATGGAGGAGGACTTACGCGACAGATTTGGATTTACGAGCAGACCCGGCTTGACGCCGATCCACGCCGCTAACCTTCTGGCTCCTGTCTGGCGGCATCTGAGAAGCTTTTGCCCGAAGAAAAGGGAGGGTGACAAAAAGGCCGAGTTGATGATTTAGCTGGAGAAGATGGAGTGGCGAGGGAGACTATCGTCTCGGCAAGAGGATGTCCATGCCGGGGAGGGGATGATTACCTCAGCCTGTATGTATTGTATGCATCATTCACACCACCCGACACCGCCAAGGTTTCGTCAGATAAGGCTCAAAGTTCGCACTCAGACTGAAGAGTGATATATACACACACGGCGAGTCTGCCCATTGGCCGAACGGGGGCGATGGTGGAAAACGACCCAGAGTAAACGGACGGCAAAGAGGGTTTCGTGCCGAGCAATCATCGTTTCGCTGGCTCAGCATGATGGCTATTATTATAGAGGGAAGATTCCTTGGATGTTTGTTCAGAGAGAAGCTCAGTTACGTGAAGTCCACAATCTTTGAGCTCCAGATCCGTCGACCCGTTCTATCCACTTAAGCACAATCGCACCAACATCATCGCGATAGACCAACCCACGCAATGACAGACTGGGCTCATGTCTCCAACCCCCAGCGGCTCGACAAGACCGCCGAGCTCAACGCCGCCGAGTGCGTCCGAAACCTCTCCAACTGGGCGCATGCAGTCGACGAAATCGCGACGTGGCCCGAGTACAGTCCTCAGCCGCTGCACTCCATGAACAACACAGCGAGAAGCCTGAAGCTTGCGAACCTATTCGTGAAAGACGAAAGCACCCGATTTGGAACCGGTCTCGGCTCGTTCAAAGCTCTTGGGGCGCCGTACGCCGTGTTCCGGATCCTGGCCGACGAGGTATTCGCAAAGACTGGCGTGCGACCGACGTCCGCAGAGCTGCGGACGGGCACATACAAGGCCATCACGGAGCGGGTCACCGTCTGTGTGGCCACGGATGGCAACCAGGGCCGGGGACTCGCCTACGGGGCCAAGGTCTTCGGGTGTCGGTGTGTCGACTACATCCACAGCCACGTCAGCGAGGGCCGCGCCGAGGCCATGAAAGACTTGGGAGCCATTGTGATCCGCATTGACGGCGAGTACGAGGCCTCCGTGGAACGCGCCAAGGAGGATGCGCGCATGAACGGATGGCATTTCGTCAGCAGTACCTCGTGGAGCGACTTTGACGGCGGGATCCCGCAGAATGTGATGAATGCATATATGGTGGTGGTCGAGGAGGCCCTTCGCATGCTCCCTGCGGAAGCGGCGATTTCGCACGTCTTCGTTTGTGGGGGAGTGGGCAGTATCGCGGCTGCCGTGTTCCTGGGGTTCATGCTTCGGCACCAGAGCCTCACGCAGACGGGCGGCACTCTTGCATCACCGCCTCGATTTGTGGTCGTGGAGCCACGGGAGGCGGATTGCCTCCTCCAGAGCGCCCGTCAAGGTGCTCCTGTCCAGTCGGAGGGGAGTCTGCGAACGCTGATGGCCGGCCTAGCGTGTCGTGCACCCTCGCCAGCCGCCTGGAAGGTTCTGTCGTGGCTGACCAGCGATTTCGTCTCCGTTCCGGATACGGTGGCTGTACAGGGAATGAAGTATCTGGCCAGCCCGGCGACCGGTGACGTGCCGGTGGTCTGCGGCGAGTCGTCAGCCGCCAACATGGGCGTCTTGTTGCAAGCTGGGGCTGATGACGGGCTACGTGAGAGACTTGGTTTGGATGAGAACAGCCAGGTGATGATCTTCAATCTGGAGGGAGCTACGGATCCTAAGATTTTTGAGGAGCTTGTTGGAAAATCGCCTCAAGCAGTATTTGCTGCCCAGTCCTCTTTCCCGAGCGCGTAGATAGTGAATGAAACTCATGCAAAGTATATACCGTCGCATAGTCATGAGCCATGAACACCAGGTAGATGCATTTGTAGTTCAAGAGACGTACATGACACAACTGCACCACGGACCAGTCAGCCTTCCAAGAGTGGACAATCATCCATCCATAAGCGCAAAAGTAAGATCGGAACGTTTCCCAAAAACTTCTACCAAGAACGCAAGCACCTAGCAAGCACCTAATTGAACCCTACTAGACACCGATAAATCTCCCTCAAAGATGAGCCACCACCTCAATCTCCACATCCGTCCCAAGCGGCAGCTGCTTCACAGCCACACACGTGCGTGCCTGCCACCCTCACTGTCAGAACATTCGCGCAGCACCCATCCAAAGCCCCCTCGAAAAACACATACCGGCGGCGTGCCATTGTTGAACACATTCAAGTAGGCCTCATTCATCGACCCATAGTTACTCATATCGTCGATGAAAATTGTGGCTTTGATCTTGATGACCAAGAAAAAAGACGAATCAGTGCTCAACTCCTGCCATCGACAAGTAAAGCATTCCACATAGGTCTAGCTTACAATATTGTCCAAGGAGCTCCCCGCAGCTTCGAGGATGTTGGAGATATTCTTCAGGCATTGGACCTATCAGCGATGCTGTCAGCCAGAATCGCCTCGCCATGATTTGAATCGCTAGGCGCTCTCTTGTCTTACCGTGCGGTCTCCAGTAGTCCCTTCGACCAACCGTCCCGTCGCAGGATCCATGCCCACGGCGCCCGAGGTATAGACCATCTTCTCGTGCACGATGGCCTGGGAGAAGAATGGCTTGGGGGCCGGGGCGTTGTCGGTTCGGATGGCTCTTTTGCTCATGATGCTTTCACAATGCTTTGACAGGTGAGAGAAGGACTGATAGAGGCAGGAAAGAGAGAAGAAGAGAGGAAATGGGATCTCAATTCACCGGTCAAGTGCGGTCTTGCTTTTGCGAGAAGTTCCTACAGTACCGTTGGGGTACATGTACATGTAACTGTACACACAAGAGAACCACTCCCGGCATGTTGAGACAAACACCGAGCGCTCTCGGCGCCGGAAATGCACTCCCCGGCGCCGCGGCGTCCAATCGAGTCTGGGGGAGCATAGCGTGAATTGTCCGTTTTGGTATCTGAACTTGATATTCTGGGTTTCTTGTTACATTCTTCAATGTGTCTGATTAGGAGTGTCGTTTCCCACATGTTTATGGCTTTTATATGTCTATGTACAGCGAACTATGAATTTAGGCCGTCCTAGACACAGTATAGTACGTGTACGTAGTACCATATCTAGTAAGACACATCAATACGATGTATTCGGCCTGTGATTGGGTATATCTCTAGTATAGACGATGGATACGAGTAAATAAGACTATACCGGAGGAAGACCCTTATGCATGGCAACTCACTCCACCAATTGCCCTGGCCTCAAGCCCAACGCCACACAAACCCGTTCCAAGCTCTGCGTTTGTGCGCGCTGATACCACTCGTCGACATCCATCGGTCGTTCCTGGAGCGCGTTCTCGAAGCCCTCCCGATCGCTCTTCCCTTCTTGACAGAGCACGCGATGGTTGTTCACAGCTTGGGACTGTAAATTCGATTGGAAGATCCCCGCGGCGGAGAAGGGCAGAAAATCCTCATATGTGATCGGTGACGCCTCGATATGACCTTCGGCTATCAATTGCTCCAGAGAGTAAGTACGGGATCCATCTTGCGGTAAGGCGCCCATGCCTTCTGGTCCCGTGCAACGGTATTCGCAGTAGATCAACCCCTGCTGCCTCAGCGCGGTCCAGTCATCCGGGTACTGTTCGAAGACTGCAGCCATGATGGCATCGACCTGCTCGGGGTCGGCGCCTGTAGCTTGAGCCATGCTCTCCTCCAAGAGTCTGTCATACAGCTGTCTCCCTTTCGGCGTGACGGCAGCGCCTCGCTCTTCGATTTCGCCGAAACGGGCCTTGTGAGTGGCTCTTACCCATTGGCTCTGACTAGGATTCGAGGAAGTCTTGAAATTCACTGTCTCCTCCAGAGCAAGAAAGCTGGTCTGCCGGAGAAGAATGGGACACCTCCGCAGGGGCGGGCCTTCGATGCGGGACTTGACTGCCATGCCTGCGGCCTTCATGGTAGCCTGAACCTCGGCGATATTCAAGGTTCGCGGCGTGAGGTGGTTGATGTGAGCGCTCTGGAAGCAGGCGATATCGGCCAGGATAGGATGCTCGTTCTTCAGGACCTGGTACTGCTCGTATGTTGCGGCTGCCACCGACTGCCAACTGAAGCTGCGGAGCGCTTCGGGAATGAACACCTCGGCTTGCTCCTTGGTAAGTCTATGATCCTGTGCTTCAGCAATGTCGAGTAGTTCCAAAAGTGTATCGGTGAAGATCCTCCTTTGCCTTAGCAAGCTCATGGCCTGCGCTCTGGCAGCGTCAGATGCCAGTAGCTCCGGTCGAAGGAGAGTGGTGAACACCCGAAAGGGATTGCGATCGAGGCTCGAAGTTGTCTGGGGGCGAAAGCAGGTCGCGTGCATTGGGAGACCGGCCACAGATAGATCGTAGTAGCCGACGGGTTGCATGCCTAGCACCCTGAAAATCCGTCGCATAGTCTGAAGCTCGTAGGGTGTTCCGAGGCGGATAGCACCATGTCGTTCGAGGGTCAGTCGCTCTGCGCTGGCTCGCAGCGCCACAGTATCGGAGGTAGGCTTGATGGTGGCTGTATTGATCTCGCGCACGATCTTGATCAGGTCGCCGTACAGAGGCACTTCCTGCTTGTACATTGCCGACATGGCGGAAGCGAACTCCGTCCGTAAATCATCAGCGTCGACCATCTCGGAATAAGCAGGCTCGATTATCTGGTTCATGGTGTATGCTGCTGTTTGTTTGGCCGGGGGGGGGGGGGGGATTTGAGCTCAGATGTCGAGGTACAAGAACCTGCGCATCCCGCACTGCAACTATCGACTTATATTGTCATCGGTACCAGGCTTTCGCATCGTAGCACATGGGACTGATGCATATGATTGATTCAACGTCAGCCTAGATTATTGAATGCATGCCTTCGGCAAGACAGCCACGTTGCCGAAGTACTTTTCCGTGTCCGGCGTAGATTCTTGCTGCCCCGAGGGAAAGCCACGGGTTGATTGAATTCCAGTTGGGCGATGCTAAGAGAAATGGGAGAAAGTAAATGAGAATTGTACGATTTCTACCGCTTGAGAAGCGCAGGTATATACTAAATACGTATCTAGACCTTCACCTTCCACCTCCACTGCCATTCCAAGAGCGCCCACCGCGAACAAACGACACTCACCAACCCCACTACTAGCACTGCTGCGTAAAATCCCACCAACACCTGCGGTGTAGTCGTCTGCAGCAGCTCTCCTCCAATAGGAACCGTCAGCAACCCTCCAAATGCAGCGACACTGTAAACTGTCCCGTAGAAGCGACCATACTCCTCCGTCCGACATAATTGTCCCGCACAGACCGGCGCCAGCGAGATCCACCCCCCGGATCCAAAACCAAAGATAGCAACCACAGTATACAGTGTTGCTTGATCGCGAGATCCGACTGGAATCCAGACTGCAGCCATCACCACGAGTGTCATCACCACCAATAGAAGAAGGGTGTTGAACCGGCCGAAAAGATCAGCAGCAAGACCGGGTAGCACTCGGCCCATCAGACTCATACTGTTGAGCACAGTGAGAGAGTAGAACTGGGTGTCAAGAGAAAGACCGGCGTAACGAACGTATGTTGGGAGGAGGGAGACACAACCAAACATGATGAATTCGAAGGAGAAGACGGCGATGGCAAGGAAGCAAAAGCGAGGAGAACGAAACACCTGGAAGTCGACTGTAGCGCGATTCTGGGTACTGGTCGGAAGACGCCCCTTGACAAGGAAAATTCCCAGCGAGTAGCAGGCCAGGGCAACAAAGGCCATGATACGAACGGACCAGGTCCAACCGTACTGACCGAAGCACTTACGCAGGATGAGGGGTAAGATTGCCCCGCCTGCAGAAGAACCAGCCATGCAAATTCCCGACGCGAGCCCGCGACGACGGAAGAACCAATGACTCAAGACACTGATGGAGACAGTCGTCACGATGGCAGCAGATGTCCCTCCCAGAATACTGAGACAGAGGATGAAATGCCAGTACCTGGAGCATTGGGCGAGAAGAAGATAGGACAAGAAGCTGGCAAGGGAGCCACAAGCTAGCAGCACTCGGGGCCCATAGCGATCGAAAAGTGGTCCTACTTGAACCCCGAGGAACAGAGTCAGGAAAACGAAGATGGCGGTAATCCAACCAACATCTCGAACGCTGTAGTGAGCAAGCTGGTTGACACTGATGTAGTCTTGCACGGATCCGACTGCAAAAAGTTAATGATCGCTTCGAAAGCATATGTATGATACTGAGGACACGCACTAGCTGCCTGAAACCCGAAAGAAGGAAACATAATCAAGAAAGAACCCAGGAGACAAGTCCATGCATCGCGCCCACCCTCGGGGAAAGCCAGACTAACGGCTCCAGTGGGATTCACATCGTCGGAGGATGGCTCCGGTTCTTGGGTAAGAATATTCAGTTCTTGATTCGATGTATCGGCGTTGTGGTGCATGATCGCGAAGTAAGGCTGTAGAAACGGTGAACAACGCTGGATACCAAACCAGGGAAGCCCGCGACTTGTTCTCTTTTATACTCAAAAAGACAGGCGAGGAGAAGACGAACGAGAGCTTCGGGTCATGTCACCGAAGGGCGTGCTGTGGAGATTGGAGATTAGATAACGGGTTAGGTTTGTTAGTGATCAGATGTTCCTTCCGGTGGCGGCGATTTTGTGGGCTACGCCGGGGCTATTGAGCAGGAAAAAAGTACTACATAGTCAAAGCTGAAAGGAAAAGTGCACCATTTAAGCAGAAAATTTGCTCAAGGTAGTTGGCAAGCTGAATTCAAAAGCTAATCCTTATTGCGTATTATCACATATCGAGGAGCTCCTCAAGATAGTCATCCAACGCTATAATCCGGAACTGACTTCCCCATTTCGCGCGGAAGTCCTTCCGGCGATAAGCATAACTAGTTACTGGCGTAAAACTGACCAACTCAACGGTCCATCCACGTCGCAGTGCTCTTTCCACCATTTTCATGAACCCACCCGAGAATTCGGCTTCCGCCGCGTCGCCCGTGGCAAGAACAATGGTGGCAGGTTCGTCTGTATCAAGCAGACTCTCCAAGATTTTCAGATGTAGAATTTCGTCTACACCCTGCTCAACCCAGCGCTCCTCCGGTCCCTCGTTCGTTTCTGAACCACTACCGGGGTCGTGGGAACCCGTCCGAAGATTCTTTCGAAACTTCAATTGACGGGCGGTCATGTGCTTGACCTTGTGCACACGATCAAGGATGTTGGTTTCGTAGCCAAGCTGTTCACCTTCACGGATGGCAGCAAACCGGTCAGACCCAACCAAGACTCGCTTGGCAGTGGGCCGCCCGCGTTCGAGAATCAAAGAAAAGTTTTGGAAGGACAACGGCAACCGCCGGATGCGCGTCTTCACAGGAATATGCCGGGACAGCTTCATTGTGTCGTGATAACCAACCATAATCTATATCGCGTTAGTCATTCATATGGTGCTTCAGATGACGAGACAAACATTAGACATATCCACGAAGACGTGAATAGGAAGGCATGAATTCTTGTCCTTCTTACTGGCCACAGGACGATTCGCCTGGGCAACGACATTTGCATAGTCCGGGAAGTTTTTCAACAATTTAGTCAAGAGACCAATTCTCCGCTCCGTGGTTGACTTGTAGGTATTAGGCTGGATACGTAAAGGGTCGGGATTAGACGGGCACTTGACAACTTTCGAAGCCAAAGGCTCCACTGTCTCGTCGTAGGAAGATGGTGGGGTATCGTATGGGTCGACATAAGTACTCGCTGCACCCACTTGCGGAGGAACCAAAGAAAGGATTCCGTTGTTTGTAGTGAGGGGGGGATCGAAGACACTCAAACTGCCGTCCGAATCTGCACCCTGGTTGCTCTCACTTGAGCTCAGGTCGTGCGTAGCTTTGGTTGATGCATCATTGTGGCTGGCCTTGCATGTTTCAGCAATGGCCTTGGCTTGCACTTTGCGGGCTCTTGAAATTCCAGAGCTAGGGATGGGTTTGGGTGGCGTCCGAGGAGGTTCTTGGTCGGCATTCACTGCCGACTTCTTCGACGAAGGGCGTTGCAGTATTTCGATCCGAGGGTTCGGTGGCGAGGATGAGGACAGACCTTGAGCTTGAGGTTCAATGTCTGCATCGGACGACAGGTTGCTGGCATCCCCCAAATAATCCCACAGCGACCCAAAATCACCAAGCCTTGGAGAGCGAGTCCCCAAGCTCAGTTGGGTTTGCTGGGAGCTTTTTGAGGTGGACTCATCCTGATTTGCTACCTCGGTAGACTGAGAAGCTGGGAGAGAATCACGGTGGCGATGAGGTGCATATGAGCTGCCGCCGCCGTAGGTAGGCGTGCGGAGAAGGTTTATCACCGCAGTGAAATCCCAGTGCGAATTAGACTCAGCAGACGATGGCATTGAAAGACTTGACGACGAAAAACAATAAAGTGTGTGGAGCAAGGAGGCTTCAACAATAGGCGCCCGAGATAGATAAGGGCGGGGTTGTTGATATCGATGGGAAAAGATAGGAAAGACTGGCTCTGGCTGACTGAAGAAATCACACGAATCAAAGGACTATGAGAACGAGTCTGCAAAAGAAGTTGAAAGCATCAAGATGCAGAAAATCCACATGTTGGTCAAAGGACCCGTATAGAGAACGTTGGCATGGAAAGCAGGAAGGAGAGAGAGATGGAGGGAGGAGAAAGAATGAGTATTCAGAAGGAGAGACGGGAAGAGCCAGCAGCAACGGTTAGGCATGGGGCGACTCGGGCTCGAACGGGGCGGAGTCATCGGGTGGCGGTGAACAACTGTCACTTTTCTGTCACTTCTTACCGCTTGCTTGTTGTAGCTCACATTCCAGCTAGTCCTAAAGAAGAGTAGCTTGATTTCGGAGAAGCGAGAATGATAATCCGGACTTGGCGGGCGTACACGCGCTAAGCTGTTTTCAGAAATCCGGGGATAGAGTCATGACGACGTCATGTTCCAGACTTGGATCTGGACTCACTTGCAAAGAGGACCAAGTGGAATTCCCTGATTCTCTGCAAGCCTCGGTATCCAAAATAGAGCCAGAGGCCATCCACATCCGTCAGACTATGACGATTATCTCGATCTTGCCCCCATGATTGGGGCCGGGGTAACTCCCTCATGATGACGTTCATTCGCTGGTATCTCTTCCATGGAAACGCCCCTGGATACGAAACAGAGGGCTCAGATGGCGTGTGATGGTGAATGTGGAAGATGGTTAGTTAGTTGAAACGACGTCATCGAGTGGTTTCTATGGGAGTCCAATGTTATATAAAGTCTCTTCATCAACCTCCTCGAACTTCTCTCCTCCATCAACCAACACTCTCAATCAATCAACCAAGCTTCTCTACTCTCCACTACAACTTCATTAAAGAACACCTTCCGTTCAAACAACCATCAATCAACATGTCTGACACCGGTCGCAAGGATTTCTCTACCAGTAAGTGCCTCCTGCTGCTGCTGCGCTCCTCGCTGCGGACTTGACAACTCACATGCATCTACAGAGGCCAAGGAGGAGATCACTCCTGACTCCACCAAGTCCACCCAGGACAAGGTTAAGGAGACCTTCACCGACACCACTGATCGCCTTGCTCGTGGCACTCAGTCCGACAACTCCAAGTCTACCACTCAGGAGGCTTTCGACAAGACCCAGCGCTCCCACGACAACCATGCCCACGGCGGTTCTTCCCAGTCCATGTCAGCACCCCCCCGACCCTTGTCCTCGAAGATTATTGATACTAACTATCGAACAGTGGTGACAAGATCAAGAACGCTGTCGGCCTCGGCGACAACTAAATCGGTTTCACAATACCCAAGTACAACTGTAACATGGGTTGCAGCAGACTTTCGGTTTCCATCATGTGAATGATTATTGCCGGAGGAACACTGGCGGCTATGGGCAGATTGTTCTTATGATTTTCATGAGTTGATGATACCAAGCCTTTGATTGTACTACTCTCACTAGGTTTAATACAACATTTTACCGAACTTTGTGCATCCTTCGTAGTTGAAAGAAGTATTCTCAATCTCATTTACCTGTCAGCAATTGCATTTCGTTCACGAACAAGTCTGGAGAGTACCCTTTCTAGCTCTTTGCATTTCGTTCGAGCTCCAGGGACATCTTCGGGTAATTCATGGAGCACAGTTATCCTAGTTTCCAAATTCTGGACTGTCCCAAGAAGCATTATCACGTCCGCCTCTTTTGCCATGACATCTTCCAGCCGAGGTTCCTTGCCCCTGTTCCTTAAAAGAGAACTGATCCTGTCCCGATACTCACTCGCTTTCGCACTGAGCGACTTGGTATTCCGTGTCCACTCCGCCGTTATCGCTGGCAGATCAGCAGGCGTCTGAAAAGCTTCATTATTTTGGAGGTCATCCAATTGCGTCCGCAACGTAGCCAGTTCCCTCTCCAGATAGTTTTGTAGTGCTTCAACTTTAGACATTTGCTCCTGCACGTTGAACTCCTCCGTTGTGAGGTCAATGATGGACTGACCGAGGTCCACTGCGTCGGTGCTCAATGCCCCAAGAACTGCAGTTGTTTCCGCCAGATCGTAAAGACCCTGTCTGCCGCTCTCATCAAGCGAGAGCTCTATCTCATCAAGAATTTCGATTTTCTTGGGCTCCTCGCCCTGTTCTTGAAACTGGAAGGCCTGGACAGCTTGCTCGCGTGCTTCATGCACTACCATTGCCTCTTGATCCGCCGTATCATTGGCGGCAGCCAGGGCAAGCAAGGTCCGTAATGTGTCTTCATTCCGTTCAAATTGGGGAACTGGGTTAGGCGCATACTGCCGGCTCAGCCAGGAGTTCACATAGGCCCAGTCCTTGGCTTCAATGGCAGCTTGACGTGCCTTGGCGGGAGAGAAAAGAGGACTGTCCATGGAGAGGATGGCGATTGATAAGCGTGATTGAGATGGAATAATATAAAAAGGAACCTCGTATGGATTGAAGATAGAGAAGAATGACGCAAAGCCAACGATCAATGCATCCATGAACTTGGTTGCCAGCTCCTCGTCTCCGCGGGGTGCGTTTGTTCCTGAAAACGCCTGACATAAGCAAGCGCCCGCCGCTCCTTTTCCGCCCGCGGGCGTTTCTCCGCTTCTGTTGCGATACTCCGCAATTCTCCCAATCATCCTCAACACACAGCTGGCTCAGACGCCATTCGATCAGTCACCATGGCGAGCTATTTTCCGCCGAATGCACATCTAACGAGCCATACGTCGACGAAGACCTCCTCCCCAGCTGCCTCTCCGCTCTCTCCTCCAACCCAGCAGCGATCCAATGCGCTGTCCAACCGATTGACAAGTGTACTTTCCGCCTCGTACGCGGATTCGGACATTCGTGATGCGTTGGAGACTCTCAGTCTCCGAGGAATCCATAATACTGCAGAAGTTCGAAGGCAACTTCGTCTAGACGTTCAGAAGGAGGTTGTCGACTGCAATGCCGAGATTGTGCGCGACTTTGGAAAGGTTGCGGAGGTAAGAAGGTCCCAGGGAGCCAGAGCTGGGAGCGGAGTGATACTGACAGTATATGATCTCATAGCAACTGAAGCGGATCGGAACGGTCATCACGAACCTCAACCAAACATGTGAGGAGATGCGCAAACATATTGTTCTCGCCAAACAGGATACAACGCCCGTTCTTGAAGAAGCGTCTGCGCTGATGAGGCAAAAGACTGAGGCGGAGACCAAACAGCAGCTGCTCGATGCGTTTACACAACACTTTGTGGTCCCGGAGGAGGAACTCCTGGTATTGACGGCTGCAGAGGAACCGATCGACGACCATTTCTTCGAGGTCCTTGCCCGTGTGAAGCAGGTGCACCGGGACTGCGAAGTGCTTCTGGGCGGGGAGAACGAGCGACTCGGTCTGGAGCTCATGGAAAAGAGCACCAGAAGCCTGAACTCCGCCTATCAGAAGCTCTATCGGTGGGTCCAGAAAGAGTTCCGGTCTCTCAATCTGGAAGACCCTCGCATTAGCAGCTCCATCCGGCGCGTTCTCCGCGTGCTGGCGGAGCGACCCAGTCTGTTTCACAGTTGTCTGGATTTCTTCGCTGAGGCTCGGGATTATGTTCTCTCTGATGCCTTCCACTATGCTCTTACGGATGCAGTTGCCGGGGGTGGCGCTGACCGCCAAGTGAAGCCGATCGAGTTTTCTGCCCACGATCCTCTGCGCTACATTGGAGATATGCTGGCTTGGGTGCACTCAACCACCGTTTCGGAGCGGGAGGCCCTGGAATCCTTATTTGTTGACGACGGCGAGGAGCTCGCCAAGGGCATCCAGGCCGGTCTAAGTAGTGAGCCGTGGTCACGCATCGACGAAGACCAAGAAGTCACCTTCGACGGACAGAAAGCCCTCAGCGATCTCGTCAATCGTGACCTGGTCGGCGTCTCACGGGCCCTTCGCCAGCGAGTCGAATTGGTCATCCAAGGCCACGATGACCCCGTTACATGCTACAAGGTGGTCAATCTCCTCTCCTTCTACCGAACCACCTTTGCTAAGCTCCTTGGCTCCCAATCCAATCTGGCCGAGCTCCTCGAAACCTTGGAGAGATTCACCTTCCGCCATTTCGAAACCCTCATGCAGGAGGAAGTCGGCAGTCTTTCGACCGACCACTCGGCCCTCGCCCCGCCAGACGATCTCTCGCCACCGCAATTCATCCAAGACGCCCTTGAATCGCTCACCCTTCTTATGAAATCGCACGACATCTCCTTCGGCGCAGAGGAACTACCCTCCTTCCCCTCCGACAACAACAGCAACAGCACCCAAGACCGCCCGCCCAACAGATTCACTCCAGTTCTCCGCTGTGCCTTGGACCCGTTCCTCGACCTCGCCAAGTCCACAGCCCAGGAACTCCCTCCCACCCCACGAACCATCTACCTCACGAACATCCACCTCGCCATCCGCGCAGCCCTCACCCCGTACCCCTTCGCCAGCGCCACCCACCTCCCACCCCTCAGCGCGACCCTCTCCGCCCTGCGCATGGATCTCCTCGCCATCCAACACAACTACCTCCTCACCGAATCCGGCCTCCAGACTCTCCTCACAGCCCTGGAGCCCTTCTCTCCTCCGTCCGCCACCCAAACCACCGACCCACCCAACCAACAAGCCCAACAAGCCCAACAGCAGCAGCAGCAGCCCCAACTCTCTGATATCGCCCAGATCACGAGCCTGCCCGCCTTCCAGCCCGACGCCCTCATCCTCACCAGCCAGCAGCTCGACGATTTCCTGCCGTCGGCGCTCATGGACGCTACGGATCATCTGAAGCGGGTGCAGAGCGCGACGTGCGTGAAGAGCGTGACCGAGGAGGCGGTCGAGGCGTTCTGTCGGGACTTCGAGTTCGTCGAAGGGATGATCATCGGGGCGGATGAGGCGCGGAGGAGCTCGTTGGCCAAAGGTGGTGATGGGGATGAAGGTGTGAATGGGGCGGAGGAGAAGGGTGCAGACGAAGATGGTGAAGAAGACGGGGAGGACGAGAAGGAATGGGGGCTGAGGAAGTTGTTCCCGCGGACGACGGGCGAGATCCGGGTTTTGCTGAGCTAGGAGATACTGGAGAGGCAATGTGTGCGCGGTGTGTAATGTATATATGTGTCGATGTACTCACTCTCTGGTCTGATTTGTTGCAAGCGTAAATAGACATATACGTTTGTTGATGCGAGTACTAGTATTGTTCTCTCGGCAAGAGGACCCCCAACTTAGATAGAAGATATCTCAAGCCCATTTCCACCCAAGTTCCCCACCATATTCGTCCCCTTCAAAAGCCCTAACCCTGTCTCACCATGATCCCATACGGATCCCGATCCTTCTCACTAACCGCCACCTCGCACGAGCCATCGGCAAACACCTCCTTCCACTCCTCCTCCGCATCCTTCTGCTGCTGCAGCCCTTCCTCCCTCTGCACCCGCCAGTTCGCCTCCACCTCCTTGGCCAACTTCTCCCGCATCACGGCCCGCAGGTACCCGCGCTCGGTGTTCGAGTGCGCCAGCGCCACGACCACGGACCCGCGCTCGATGGCCGCCAGCGCCTCGTGGTGACTCAGCTCGCCCGTGAACAGCAGATCGGGGATCGGGGACTTCTTCATCAACACGCCCGACCCGGAGCCGGGGCACACGCCCACCGTGCGGATTTGCAGGGTATCCACCGAGGCGCCCTGCGGGATGGCGATGGGGATCCCGCCGGGGAACCCGACGCCCTGGGCGATGCGGTCGATGATGGCGGTCAGCGGTTCCGGGTCCGAGAAGGTCACGATGCGGCCCATGCCGGCGGTGTCCTCGATGCCCTCGGGGAGGGGGGCCGGGGACGGGAGGATGGTGTGGCGGGTGTGCTTGGGGACTTTGGTGGCCGGAGAGGCCGGTTGTGGGGCGGGGTAGATTGGATGGGAGTACGTGGCGGAGGAGGACTGCGTGAGGGTGGGTTTGGTCGGCGTGGTGGGCGTGAGGGCGCCGGTGACGATGTCGCATAGCCAATCGGCCATGCCGCCGGGGGTCGCGTCGATCGCCGTGTGCGGGGAGTACACGCTGATGCCTTCGGAGGCTAGGCGGAGGAGGGTCTGTTGTTGCGGGTCGCTAAAGGTGAGAGATTTGAGGCCGCGGAAGATGATCGGGTCTGTATGCGCGATAAGGGAAGGGGGTGGGTCAGTTGAGGTGGAAGAGTTTCCAGGCACGGACACGGGGAAGCTTACGGTAGGCTACGACGATGGAGTCGCGGCGTGCGATGGCCTCGTCGGCGACAGCTTTGGTGAGGTCAATTGCGAGAAGAACGGAGTTTTTCTGGCGGCGCGATGCGTGGAAGGGGGCCTCGAGGAGTACTGCGCCATTGGCTCTGTTAGTGGATGGCGGAGGCGTGGGGATGAGGTTGATGGAGGGAGCTCACGGCCGGTGTTGTCCCAGCTTTTGTCGGCCAATGACTCAGGGTAGCTATGGGAGGAAGGATTGGTGTCAGATAACGGAGGGTGCACCCGAGAGAAGATCACATACAGCTTCCTCATGGAGCTCACGACAGCCTGGGTGAACGGCGATGAGGCGGGGTTCAAAGAAGCAGCCATTGTGGAATAAAGACGAGACGACGATCGCCGAAACAGAGAGTTCATAGACACTGTGTGAGTCGAAGCAAGTATGGGACGTTCCGGTGCGTGTTGCTTCTTGATATGAACTGAATTGAGCTTGTTCACTATTTTTTTTCCTTTTGTTCTAGATCAATGAAGCTAGAGGAGTTAAGAGGAAGATCAATCTCGCAAGAAGCCGAGGATGAGCTGGCGCCACAACCGCACAGACGCAAGCTAACCCCGAATGCATACTAGTTTCCCACACCAGCCACAGCCGGGTTTCGCTGACCAATATCGCAGTGCAGAGAAGAAGGTCTCAGTGGAGGTTCCGTCATCCTACATCGGAAGAAGCATCACCGCCCGCGCGAAGTTTACCGCCAACAAAAAAGCCCAACTGCATCATTTCATCCCATCGCAACACATCATAGTCTCTAAGGGGCACTTTCTTTTTACCTAATAACAACCACCACAACAACAGCCTCCCTCTTTCTCGACTCTCTCCCCTCTCCCCTCTCCCTTCTCCCCTCTTCCCCTCCTTCACACAGCACTACTTGATGTACTCCCGCACCACCTTCTCCTCGCTGAGCAGAAGTTGCCGCTATCTTCTCCGCACTCCGGGCCTCCCTCCGAAGTCGACTTTTTCCCTCTCCGCGCGCTCATTCTCCGCCGTCCACGCAGCCATGGCCGACGCGACCTCCGGTGTCACCGCCGACTTGCTGAAGAGCAAGCTCTTTGATCAGCTCCAGGCGCAACACGTGGAGATTGAAGATCTGTCGGGTATGTCCTCTTGTTGAACCACCCCCGGTTTCAATCGTTGCTGATTAAATTCTGCTGCGTTCCCCGCGTGCGGGATTCTTGTGCTATGCTTCTCGGATTGATGATGGATCTCGAATTATTAACGAACTTTTGTTCTCTTCGATTATAGGTGGCTGTGGCCAGGCTTTCCAGGCGGTCATTGTCTCTCCCCAGTTCGATAAGAAAACCATGCTCGCCCGTCACCGCTTGGTCAACTCGGTCCTCAAGGCCGAGATCGCTGCTATCCATGCTTGGACACCCAAGTGCTACACCCCCGAGCAGTGGCAGGCTCTGCACCAGGGCTGAGAGAGGCCTTTGTCCTGTTTTGAGACTTTTGGGTTGCAGCCGAGACTACGGGCATCTTCGGCGATGGAAGGTATATTCCGGGTATCCATCAACCCGTACAAGGGGTAGAATCTTGTACACGGCTATAATCTGTGGGCGTTGGAGAGGGGTGTTCCATGTGCGAGGCTTTGCACACTGCCGGCCATGTCTAAAGGTCTGCTATGGTTGCGAGAAGGAATCTATCATGAGTAAATATTACACGGTTGTCCGCTTGTATAACAGATTTCTATAGTTACAGAATAGATTGCCCGCGTCACGCCGTTCGGCTCGCTTAGCCCAGCACCTTCTCAGCCGCGGAGACTGTGTATAACACATCAGTAAATGAAGAGTATTGCGTGTGGAAATCTGTAATGTAGACATACCGTTGACACCAATGTTGTCGGGCTCCACGAAGGCCTCCTTGACCTTGCCGTTCTCGACAAGCAGCGCGTAGCGCTTGCTGCGGTTGTTTCCGAAGATGGAAGCGCTGTCGAAGGTAACATCAAGCGTGTCGGAGAACTTGCCAGTAGGGTCACCGAGGAACCGGACCTGACACTCAGATTTTAGTTGGCCTGTTTGACATGATGAGGAAAGATAGTGTGTGGACTTACGCCGCTCTTGCCAGAGGCATCAAGAGACTCGCCCCAAGCCTTGGTCCTGTGCGCGGAATTAGCTTACTATCCAACCCTCACCAAATTGCTAACTTACACAAAAGGATCATTGACGGCAACAACAAACACCTGGCCGGCCTCCTTCAGCTTGGGGTGGTTGATGTAACCAGGCACGTGGGTGCTGGAGCAAGCGGGGCCTACACAACACGACCGGTCAATATCGTTCCTCCGTTCCGACATGGTATATAGCTATGCTGCAGATGACTAGCTCTGAACTCAATTTGGGGATGAAGCCAGAGGAAGTCATGCGTGGCTAGCAGCAAAGTTCAGGCGCAAAACCGGGAATGACACATACTGAAAGCGGCGGGGACACCAATGATAACTCCCTTGCCCTTCAGCTCCTTGGCGAGGTTGACTTTGTTGCCGGGGGAGTTCTCGACCAGGACATCAAGGTCGGGAATGGCATCGCCCTTCTGAACAAACGCCGGGGCGGTGTTGTGGAACAGCGCCCTCTGGGACAGGACGCGAGGAACGCCAGCGGTCAAACGGCGAGCAGCGAACATTGTGGATTGACGAATTGACTGGATCGGTTGAATTGCGGGGAGGAGATTGCTTGGGTTTGATGTTTCAGAACTGCCCACTACCCTTGAACAGAGTTGAGGTACAAGGTACAAAGTTTGTCCAAAGGGGAGGGGGGAAGAGAGAGAAGATGGAGGAGAGAGAGGATGAAGGAATTGGAGGGAATTGTTCCTGAGAGTGAATGAACTGGGCAGCTCCCCAATCCCGCCGGGCGGAACATTATTATTTCGTCATGGCCGCTTCCGCCTGCAGCGCGCCCGGTCTCTACATAACTTATGCCATTGATCGAGGAGATGAACAACCAGCTTCGTCCTACTTAGTTACAGATCAATACAATCGATCCTTACATGACGGTCCAAAGTGTCGTCTGGGCACCCCGTGGTCGCGTTTCTCTTCTTTGTCTCCCGCGTCCCTGCATCCGTTGGTGGTTCTGCCGGTCGCCGCAATTCCTTTGTCGTCCGCCTATACTTTGTGGGCCATTACTTCACTACCTAGTTTGCCAAATCCACGCATTCATTCACATCCAATGGCAAGTGTCAATTACTACCGTATGTATTACATTTCTCGGCATCTTTCCCACCGTGAGCCATCTACCGCCTTTTCCTTATTCGTCCCTAGACCCACTGCGGAACTCGCGCCTTGACATCTCTAACCGCTTAAGCTCCTGTCACTTCCTGAGTCGCGGGCCCACTCCCCCGACCTACTCATACTCTTTAAAACACACTGCTACGACGCACGATTCGACATGCAATCCGCTAGCACATACAGCCCAGTACCATCGTGCTTATCCACGCGGTTGACTGTTCGAATCATGGCTGCAGGGAAGTGTAACGATTTCCTCACATCGGGGAATATAAGACTACCATGCCCTTGTGAACGAGGCATCTATCCCGTTTATCTTGACAAGTCCAAGCAAGTCAGCCAACATGATCTATGCAAAGAATGCAGTCATACACTTGAGATGCATGGTGATTTCGAGATTCCGTCCGAAGTTTCGCCGTCCGTCGGTGATCTAGTAGAGGGGAAAAAGCACGTTGGGACTACTGAAGTATCCAAAGGTTATATTCAAGCTTACTGCTCTCATACCCTAGCTAACATTGTGTCACGATCATAGTCGCGCCTAAGGTGCCGGATCCTAACGTCTGTCCTCGACAGGACACAGTTTCAGCATTTGCCAGCCTTATCAAATCCAATATAGTTACCCATGTTCGGGGCACTCCTGCGAGCGGAAAGACAACGCTTGCTCGCCTCCTTCGCGATCGTCTTATTGAGGATGGCTGGAACGTCTTTTTTATGGGCACATGGGGAGTATACCTTCATGAACTAGCTTCCAATGATTACGATCACGCTTGGGATGTGTTGGAGCTTAAGCTCAAGGGTCGCTACCCAAAGTTGAATCCAGCAGTTTTTTCCGCTCCAAACTCTCTGCTTCTTGTCGACGAGGCACAGGCGTCATACAAAGATGATATGTTCTGGGGCGAAATTATCAAGGAACAACTGCATGGTATTCAAAAGAGAGACATGCGAATTTGCCTCGTCTGTTCTTATGGGAGTCCAACCACCGGCGTCGAGCCTGGTTCCTTTACCCCAGCCGAATTTACCACGAGCCAACGCATTACCATCACTCCACAACCAATTCCAGGCTCCCCGCAATTTGGCCTTTTTTTCACCAGGCCCGAGTTTGAAGACGCTGTTTCACGAAGGGTCAAAAACCAGTATCACGACAATTTTACTCTACATGAGGAAGCCGGTGACTATATATTCTCTTTCACCAATGGACATCCCGGAGCTGTAGAAGGGATATTATCCTACATCTATCAAGTATGTTCTGTCCAATATCCATCTTGACAGTTATCTTGGGTCAAGTGTGAATTGAATTCTATGATTGATTTAGACTTCAGTGCTATCGCAGCCAGATCACACATGAGGAATTACCCGTGGTGACGAAACAGCATGTTATCTCCTGCTTGGAAGAAGAAGAAGAAGTTTGGACGTATCTCGGACGTTGCTCTATTTCTCGCTCTTTTCCGAAAGGCCCTAGACTGACACCTGAAGCTGCCAATGTCCTTGAAGATATTACGGAGCAAGGAAGCATTGAATGGGACAAGAAGAATAAAGGAATATGTCAATGTTTTGTGGAGGGCTGGATCCATAAGACCATCGTGCTTGATGCCACTGCCCCCCTTGGAAAAGAAGTGGTTGTTCTTCCGTCACGTCTGCACGAGAAGTAAGTTCTCGTTGTATATTGCCTCCTTTAGGAAAGCATTAACACAACTAGGTGGGTCGAACGAAACCTGGGCCATAAACCAGCCTCTCTGCCCTCAGAATTTGATACGCTTCAAGAACTTTGTATTCAGACACTCCGTCACTTTTCTGTCACGTCTTTACGAAAATCCTCTACGGGGAAGAAAATGTCCAGCGCAGCGAAATATAGGGCGGTGGAAGCTCAGTACCGAGACGAGTTCTATAAAGCGTTCAAATCGATCACAGGGCGGGCGGTTCCAATTTGCTCGGAGTGGTCCAGAACGCAGAATGGCAGAGTGGATTTCTACATACCCGAGAAGAAGTGGGCCATCGAGTTCCTCCGTGATCATAGGAAGATTGACGAGCATGTCTCGAGGTTCCATAAGGGAGGAGCGTACTATGGCTGGATACAGGACGGCATGATTCAAGAATGGATTGTCATTGACTGTGCGACTACTTTGCGTACCAAAGGTCAGTTCTATTCTCTCTGTCGCTTCATGTTGCTGATAGTTTACAGTCTACCCTGAGCCAAATCTCATCCATGCCATTTTCCTAGCAGATTACACAGAGTTACAAGTCTTTGGTCGGCGGAGGTTACCCTTACATAAAGCTCGCCTACAAAATTGATATGTAATTTGTGTCTGTCTGGTATTGGACTGACTGACTAGCTGTGACAGCGGCGATTTGTGAGAGTTATCGATCACGTTTATTGGCTCAAATGGGGTATTGCATGATTCTATCTGATCTTCGTCTTCGTCTTCGTCTTCGACTTCTCCCTCTCTGGCCCTGTCGGCTATCGAATCATTATTCAGCGAGGTTCGGCGAGGTATCGGCAGCCATTGCCGAATACCGTCAACCTCCCCTCACTGAATGGATCCCCGATCTTCATCTTTGTTTGACGATCATAATGGAGGTGGGTGAAATAAGAGACAGGAAAGACGGGCGAGGGACTGAACTACATACAAGTGATACTGTAGTCTATTTATTTACTGAGTAGGTGTGAATATTTCGCTCATTCTCATGGCTGATGCCATCGCATTCCTAGCTTCGAGCCTAACATACTCCGTACTGTCTGAGATTTCCCTCCCCCCTCTTCTCTTCCTCCAGACAGTAATCATTTGTCTTCGTCGGAGCCGAAACGAGACACCAGTCAAGGCAGTGCTGATTTCTGTCCAGGTGATCGTGGACGCACAGGTTAACGGCCCCTCCCATCGGCACCAGCCTATCTCCATGTCATCCCCACCCCATCCTGCCCATCCTTCCCATGCAGCTCGTCTGCAACCGTTCAGGCGCACTGACAGCTTCCAACCGGCTTTCCCGCCACAGTTGCTCGCCAAATCGCGCGCTTCAGGTATTTGTTTTTCTTTTTTCCCTTTCCCCTTCCTCTTCCCCTTCCAACCACGTTTCGTGATCTTCTCTCCCAATCCTGGTTTTTGTCATTTCTTCTGTCCAGTGACGTTGTTTAATCTGTTGAGAGAGTCCCAGTTGGGTTGGCCCATCTTGAGTTGTCCTTCGTTAGCTCCGAGGCTCTAAAATTTTAGTGAGGGTTAGAATTCTTGTCTACCCCTCCTATCTCCTTGCTTTGTGGGGGGGGGGGGGAAGGAATCCAAGCCATTTTGGGCATATCGAAGACTGGCAAATACGCAGGAGGGGGGAGGGAATTGAAAACAATGCGATGATCACAAAGACGTTATTTTATATATTATTTGGTATTGTCTGGGGTCGAGGATTCTGATGAAGGGGAGGAGTTTATATTAGTACAGTACTGTATGTACATTGTCAAGGAGATCAATAGTCGGAATGACTACCTGACCATCGGATGCTGTGGCTAGTGACCTACTAATGAGTTACTGCCTGTTACTCTTGGGGCAACCCACTTTCCAGGCTACTACAATGAACTACTACTACCAAAAGTCTACTGACGAGGTATATAACGCCAAATGGGTGAAACTGCACATCCAGCGGTCCAGCGGATAGTATAGATGATGCTGGTGATGATAATGATGATCTTTTCGAGTACCAAGACAAAGAAAAAAGAGATCGATAAATATTTCAATTGAAATAATTATTTTCCCCTTCTTAGACATCAAAAACACCTACTAGTTCTAGGTACGGTACACCTTCTACCTACCAAGCCAACGCGCCCGCCGCCGCCCGGCCAAATCAAGTCAATGGTTCAACCCCCAAAAAACAATCCCCCCCTCCTCCTCTCCTCCTCTTCCTCTTAAGACCTAAAGACTAGACTGACTGATTGACTGATTGATGGACTGCCAGTCTGCCAGTCTGCCACAACCACAACCCAGTCCCACCTTCAAACTAAAAACCCAGCGGATTAACTAATAGTAATTCATCTCCAGTCCCAATTCCTACCATCCCTTCAACTTACCTCCACCACACCACTTATCCATCTGTTGCGCCGCCGCCCATTCGGCCACTCGGACGGAGGGTCTCAAGTCGAGTCTCCAGTCCATGCTATTCTCTTTTTCCCCTTCTCTCTTGCCTTACCCACACCCACCACTCCCACCTTCCCCCCCTCCCCCATTCCTCTTTTTTTATTTTTTTCGCTTCTCCCTTTCTTCTTCTTCTTTCCTCTATCTTGATTGTGTCTTTCCTTTTTTTTTTTCTATTCCTTTTATTTATTTTTATTCTCGGCTCGTCGCCGATAGTTATATGCTCTTACTTCTTTGCGATCTTTGAATTGAGCGCCCGACTGGTTCCCTTTCCTTCCCGGTCGCTGCGACGTGTGTTGAGCCTGTTGCTTGTTCGATCGGTCGCGACCCATCTAGCCCATGATGGACGGTGGCCAGACCTCGACCAGCGCCGCCCCTGCCGGCAACTCCAGCGATTTTGTAAGTCTTCGTCGTGATCTTCGTGAAACCCATACGAAAGAACATCCATATTGTCGTATTGTCTTGCTATCTGTCTCAGTTGCTAACCATCATGCTCAGGTACGGAAACTCTACAAGTGAGTCTCCTCCGTTTGTCTTTTGTCACCCGTTCCTTGATCGTCGCTTTTCGCCTCTCATCCAACCCTGTCCTCCTCCCCGACGCCTCGCCCCCTCAGCTCTCTATCCCACCTCTGCACTAAATCTCAGTGTCGACGATCATTTATCTCACTTTTAATATGGAAATACTGACGGTTTCTAAAGGATGCTGGAGGATCCGTCCTATGCGGAAATTGTGCGATGGGGTGATGAAGGGGACAGCTTCGTCGTCTTGGAGGTAGGTACCGTGCTTCGCACCTCCCGACCTCTCCTGCGATCGCAAACCTTTTGATTGACTGGCTTCATCTTCTTAGTGTGAGAAATTCACAAAGACCATTCTGCCGAAGCACTTCAAACACAGCAACTTTGCCAGTTTCGTGCGACAACTCAACAAGTACGATTTCCACAAAGTGAGGCAGAACAACGAGGAGAATGGACAGTCACCTTATGGGCAAAACGTAAGTGTGCAGCGATGCGCAGCGGAAGCTAGTCTTATCCTGACCAGACTTGCAGGCGTGGGAATTCAAGCATCCCGAGTTCAGAGCCAACAGCAAGGAGTCGCTCGACAACATCCGCCGGAAGGCTCCCGCCCCGCGCAAACAAACCCAGACCACCGACGACTCGGTCCCTACCCAACAGATCGATCTCTTAAACCAGCAGATCGTGGCACAGCAACAACAGATCCAGCACTTGTCAGACCGCTATGCGCAACTGACTGTCGATCATCAGTTGATGTTGCAGGAAGTGATGCGAGTTCAGAAAACGGTTCTCAACCATGAAAGTGTCATTCACCAGGTCATGAACTACCTACTCTCCGTCGACGCCCGCCAACGGCGGGACAGCAAGGCGGCTGCGTCTTTTCAGGCCCAGGGTCAAGCAGGCTCGACCCTCAGCCCTTCCCAGGTGGCTACGATGGACGATGAGCCTTCCTCGCCCTTGCAACAGGCCACTAAACTTTTGAACGATATGAATGCGGAGATTCAATTCAACCTTGTCGGTCTCGATGGGGTTGCCGATCCGTCCAAGGCTGCCGGGGCGGTCGTATCTGCCCCTGGCATGGATGGCGTGTCACGCAATGGTGTGGTGCGCGCACCTGCTGCAGCAGCAAACCCAGCATTGGTGTACTCGAAGATGAACGGAGATGTTGAGCCGGTGGTTTACCCCGTTGGTGCGACCAATGGCATTGATCCCATGTACGGCGAGCATGTCAAAAATGTTCCCTACCCAATGCCGAAACAAGAGGTCGACGACTCTCGGAGGCAGCAAGTTCAGCAGGTCCAACAGGTCCAGCAAGTCCAGCAAGTACAGCAGGTTCAACAAGTCCCCGACAACCGCAAGAAGAGCGCAAATGTCGATCCTGGTTGGGCTCGCAGCCCCCGTATCTTGCTGGTGGAAGACGATCAGACATGTCGTCAGATCGGTGGAAAATTCTTATACTCATTCTCTTGCATCATCGATACCGCGGTATGCTTCTCGCAAATCATTCTTCTCGCGTTTATTGCTGACATGGCTCCCAGCTCGATGGATTAGAGGCCGTGACGAAAGCTCAGGCCAACCCTGGATATGATTTGATTCTCATGGATATCATTATGCCTAACCTGGATGGTGTCTCCGCCACGCATCTTATTCGCCAGTTTGATAGGACTCCTATCATAGCTATGACCTCCAATATCAGGAGTGACGATATCCAGCTCTACTTCCAGCATGGTACGTCATTTCTCTCGATCTTCCGCTCTCCACAAGCTACCACAGTAGACTGACATGGAACAGGTATGGACGATGTCCTTCCGAAACCTTTCACGCGAAAGAGTCTTCTCGATATGCTTGAGAAGCACTTGTCCCATTTGAAGGTCGCATCGCAGAATATAGAAGCTCCTCAGTCAGCCGTTCCTGTCACAATGGCTGCTCAGAGCTCCGCCGCCCATTCGATCAAAGAGGATAGCTCCCCAGGCCAGTCACCGGCAACATCGGTGAACAACTGGCAGTCACCGGGCCAATACCCAGGCATGGCCGCTGTACCTCATAGCATGCAGCCTGTCCCGAGTCAGTATGTTCCCGCGACCCCGGGTCCCGCTGCATACGCCGTTGATCAGAACGGCGTTCAATATACCACCCCCACTGTGGCCCTTGCCCCAGCAGCACCCGCTGCTCGGCCACAGGTTCGTCGGCAACTTTCAGAAATGTCTAGTGCGGGTGAAAACCCGGGCATGGCCAAGAGGCCGCGGATGTACGCACATCCAAGTCAGCCTATTGTCAGTTCCATGCAGGCCACACGAACTGGCTAGCTGGCATGCGGCTATCTTTGTATTACTCCCCACCACCCACACCTCCCCTTTCACAATAGCGATCGATGACCCTAGATTTGATTCATCTACCTCCTCTTCATGTCTCCGCTCGTTGAACGTCCCATCCTCGGGCCCTCGATTCCATGAGTTTCCGTAACCCTTTTGCGATGGTTATTGAACCATACCTTGCTGTGTTCAGGAGTTGTGCTACATTTTTGTTCTGTTTGGAATTATACGATATATCACGGTGTCGGGGCGCGTCATAATATTTGCATTTGATTTGGGGACCCGCCTGCGGCAAAGCTGGTCAGTTGTTATTCGTATAGAGTGACTGGGCTAGTTCTGAAGGTCTCTGTTTTCTGGCATCCAGATTTCGTGGTCCGTGAAGGCCCACGTGCTGGCAGCATTACTATCATCTTTTTGTACGTATTATCAGTTTTGTGGATCGTTGAGGCGCTGGCATTCGTGTAACCTCATTGTGAGGGTTTAAGGCAACTTCTCCTAAGTCTTTGTTATCTTATCGAAGTTGCAGAAAAGCTTCTTCAAGAAGATTTGTGATTCACGATACATACAACAGCTTTCCTATGCATCAATACCATCGACTTTTTTTCCTCCGTAAAACAATCAATGTTCTAAGTTCTCGAAGCCATGAAATGTTGGTTCAGTTATGAACGTACAGCACACGTAAGCTACCAAAAGGGACACGCCTACAGTACCGTGGACACCACTTTTAGACTCATTTAGCCCTCAGAGGGGCAGATCTGATCTTCGCCCACCGCAACCCAAGCATTCAGCGGCCCCCCGATCGAGCGTTCATCAGCTAAACTAATGACAGCTTGAGTTCTGGACCCACGGTTCCTGAACAAGGGGGGATTCCTTCGAGTCCAGGAGGGCCCAGACCATGGATGACGTTCTGGACTCGACGACTGCGCAACTGCGGTTAGCAGCTGTGGCTGAGGGCTCCCCGATCACATGATCCATAGTCTCACGTGACTACAGACGGGCAGCAACGAGGGTAGGCAAACAAAGCAAACAAAGCAAACAAGTCGCAAGGTGGGATGAAGTTCTGACTCCGACGGAGGGACAAAGGCTTGGCGGAGATTTTGCGACTTTCGGTCCCAACGCGGTTGGCACTTTGCGTCGGCATCATCTTCGAACTTACGAACTTTCTCTCAGCTCCGGAGAGACTTTAACTCGCTTGGGTGAAGCTGGGCAGTGTTAAAACCACCACTGTGCCATAAGAAAAAGCCTTAGATTCTACTTCTGAAACTATCCGATGTGAGTTTGTGTGTGCTGCTTTGTGTCCGCTGGCTCAATCTCTCCTTCCGAGCCGCGAAATGATCCATGCTGAGATACGTCTACTTTAGATGGGCCCGAAGAAAGGCGGCGCGCCGAAGCCGAGGGGAAATGCCGCGGAGACGGTAGAGGAGACGCTCCAGGCGGTGGTATGTTTCGGGTTCCATGAAAGCGTTATCCATGAGGAGATCATCCCGGCCGCCGGCCGGGCATCGAAGCTGAACTTGGCTGATCATTCTTCTGGTGGTTTGTGATTTAGGTGCTTGCAGATACCTTCGAGACGAGATTTGAGCCGTTTACTCTGGAAAGACCTCGGGTACGTTGTGTGCTGTGTTTGGAAAGTTTGGCGGGGAGGGGGAGGATGGAATAATGCATATACGTGAACTAACACACGTGGGGGGAGGATCTAGTGTCTCTTGACGCTCGCGAACACGCCTCTCATCGAATATACTCTTGAGTTCCTTGCCAATGCGGGTGTCGAGGATGTCTTCCTCTACGGTGGTGCGCATTCGGATCAGCTGGAGAGATATATCAAGTACGTGGATCGATTTCCGGGGAAGGCTGGCGCACGCTCACGCGCATGTTGGGATTGATGCTGTGAGGCTGACAAAGTGACGTGGATAGTGCGTCGAAATGGAGAGCGCCCTCGTCGCCCTTCAAGCAGCTGACGTTCCTCAAGTCGACGTCAACCTCAGTCGGAGATGTCATGCGTGATCTGGATGGCAAGCACCTCATCACCGGAGATTTCATCGTTGTCAGCGGCGATGTCATCAGCAACCTGCCGATCGAAGGCGCCTTGGCCAAGCACCGTGCTCGCCGTGAAGCCGACAAGAATGCGATCATGACTATGATCCTGCGCGAAGCCGGCCGCAACCACAGAACCAAGGCCTCTTCCGTGTCCCCCGTCTTTGTGATCGACCCGACCAAGGACCGTTGTCTGCACTACGAGGAGATCGACCAACACAACCCCGATTCCACGCGCCTGAACATCGAGCCTGAGATCATCACTTCACACCAGGAAATCGACTTGCGCCAGGACCTGATCGACTGCAACATCGATATTTGCACGCCCGATGTGCTGAGTCTCTGGTCCGACAGCTTCGATTACCAGGCGCCGCGCAAGCAGTTCTTGTTCGGTGTGTTGAAAGACTACGAGCTGAACGGCAAGACGATTCACACCCACATCATCAAGGACCACTATGCGGCGCGGGTGAGGAACCTGAAGGCGTACGATGCCATTAGCAAGGATATCATCTCCCGATGGACGTATCCTCTTTGCCCCGACACCAACCTGCTTCCCGGACACAACTACGAGCTCCGCAAGGGAAGCCTCTACCAGGAACAGGGCGTGACTCTGGCCCGCTCGTGTGTCATCGGCCGCCGAACGGTTATCGGTCAGGGAACGAGTATTGGGGACAAGACGACGGTTAAGGATACAGTTCTCGGCCGGGACTGCAAGATTGGCAAGAACGTCACTTTGGAAGGTGCCTACATCTGGGACGGTGCTGTTATCGGTGACGGAACGACAGTCAGACAAGCCATCGTTGCCGACCGGGCAGTCGTTGGAAAGAACTGTACTGTCGAGCCTGGTGCTCTCATTTCTTTCGGCGTGGAAATTGCCGACGGGGTCAAGGTCACCGAGGGACTCCGCATCACGAAAGCACCCAGAGACGAGGACGATGGTGTACCCACAAGCGAGCCTGAGATTGTTGGTGAACGGGGTACGGGTTACGAATATGTTCCATACGAAGACGAGGATGAGGATGACACAGTCAGTAACGCCTCGTCAGGATTGAGTAAGTACTTTCCCCACACTTGATTGAGAACATTGGCCGCTAACCGCACACCTGCAGTCTACAATATGGCACATCTCTCGCTCTCCACCGACTCCATCTCCACACTTTCATCAGAGATCTCCGACTTTGGCGGCTCCCGCTCTGGAAGCTTTAGTACTACGATGTCTGATGATGAGGATTCGGACCACTTCGTACATGATGCTGCGGCCAGCGTCTACGACAGTTTGCGGGAGGGCGTCACGTCGGACGTGGTTCAGCTGGAACTGGTCAGTCTGCGCATGACGGCCAATGCCTCGGACCACCAGGTTCGCCGCGCCGTGGTCTCCGCATTCATGAAGCGGGTCGCGCAGTTGATGGAAGGTGGGAAGGGTGCCGGAGAGGCGGTCCGAGAGATCTTCGGCAAGTACCGGGAAATCGTCGAGCGGGCCTTGTTTGACCGCGAGCGTGACGACAAGCCCGACCAGGTTGACCTGCTTGTCCTCCTTCAGCAAGACCTGGTGCACCGTAGCCGTGGCGATACGGTTCTCTTGTTCATTGCTAAGGAATTGTACGACTTGGAGATTATCGACGAGGAGGCCTATGAGCAATGGTGGGACGATGAGCGCTCGAGCAGCACCGAGGAGATGCGACAAGTGCGCAGCCAGGCACAGCAGTTTGTTGACTGGTTGGCCAATGCCGAGGAAGAGGAGAGCAGCGAAGAG
Organism: Aspergillus japonicus CBS 114.51; assembly: GCF_003184785.1. Taxonomy (NCBI): domain Eukaryota; kingdom Fungi; phylum Ascomycota; class Eurotiomycetes; order Eurotiales; family Aspergillaceae; genus Aspergillus; species Aspergillus japonicus. The sequence goes on along the minus strand of NW_020291646.1, from coordinate 751,253 downwards.
GAAGAGAGCGAGGAAGAGGAGGAAGATGATGAATGAATGACTTAGAGTGTGGCATATAGACTGCTTCTAAAATTCAACCTACGATCATGATCGAATGTTGGGCAACAATGATATACCTTTCGGTGCCTGGGTGCCTGGGTGCCTGTGTGCCTGAGATACCAGGCTACAAATATGGCGGTCAGGTGCTGCATTGGGAGTATTATAGTAATAGGATACGCTTCATTCTCGTGGATAATAGGTGTCTAGCTGAGGTTATTCCACTTGCGACATGTCCAACTCGAAAACCCACCCACCAGCCCTGGTCAAAATTGATCTGCCAGGGGGTGTAGGTGGTACGGGGTCAGTAACTAACTAGGCTGAATGGCTCTGCAGCCTGCATCCGTCCCCACTTTGGAGCCTCAAAGGTGACATATAAAATCCCTTTTTGATGTCAGCTGTGCTCTCTCTCCTTTCTCCTGACCTGGTTTGGAGCCGGCAGACTTTTGCACCCTGAGGGGACAAAATTATTGTTGCATGATTTGATGTTTATCAGACTAAGTCTGAAGAGGACCGAAGAGTTGTGTTGCTTCCAAATTGTCGTGAGCGGTAGAGAGAGCAAGTCAAGGCGGTCGGGCCAAGTGATCTCCCCCCACATCATCTCATTCTCTCCCCTCCCTCCCTCCCTCTCTCTCTCTCTCTCCCGTGACGTCCATCCGCTCTCTTAGTGACACCCACTCATCCACTCACCCACCCTGACTACCACTACCCACTACCACTACCACATCCACATCCATCTTCTTCTTCCTTTCTTCCCTTTCCTCCACCTCTCTTCAGATTGATAATCTCAAGCTACCCATCAATCATATTGAGAACTAGTCCTGCACGATTCCCCTTTCCTATCCATCCGATCCCATCCCTCGGATCTCGGGAAAATTACCTCACCCTGATTCCTTGGTAGGCTGTGACTGTGTTGCCCCGGTAAAAAAGAAGGTCTCGACCAACCATCTCGAGACCGACTTTTTTCTCGTGTCAACACATACCCCGGCTTGCCAACGGACTCTGCCCACAGCTATTCACCACGCCTCCCCTCACGAGAAAGAGAAAGGCGGCCGAGGCGACGCTTGTAGACAACGCGACCACAGCAGCAGCGACAGCCGCCGCCACCACCTCCACCTCCGATACCAACGTCGCCTTCGCGCCCGCCGCCACCGCACCCTGCTCTTCTGACAAATCTACCCGGAAAAAGCTCAAGTCGACCGACCGGGACCCCGACACTGAATCCCTTGCTGCGATCTCCACCGGTCTCTCGGATTTCGTGGAGGAGGAGAAGAAGAAGAAGGCGACCGATCTCGTTACCCCTGCGTCGACCAGCATGGAGTCCGACGAGGATTTCATGAGCGTTGGTTCCAGTCCCGATGACTTTCTGGACACCCAAGGCAGTGATATCGAGAGTCTGGGCGACGGTACGTGATGATTGCTCATTTCTCCTACACTCGCCCTGCCTTGTGCGTCGATCGTGACACTGACCCACGTTGTTCCTGGAGAAATAGACTTCGGTGACGAATTTGACGGCGGGTTCTCCAAAGACAAGGATATCATCGCGACGAAACGGAAGCCGTACGAGGTAGAGTTCAAAGTCTTGAGTCCGGACGACATCGAGCGGCAACAGAATGTGCAGATCAACGAGGTCTCCTCGATTCTCGGCCTGCCCCCGGAGTCGTCGGCCATCCTGCTGCGGTACGGACGGTGGAAACGCGAGAAGTTGATCGAATCGTATATGGATCATCCGGAAGAGACCCTGGAGGAGGCGGGTCTGGGGACTAACTTTGAGGGAACGCCGCAGACCGAGGTGGTATCCGGGTTCATGTGTGAGATTTGCTGCGAGGATGGCGACGAGCTCGAGACGTATGCTATGCGCTGCGGGCACCGCTTCTGCGTTGACTGCTATCGCCACTACCTGGCCCAGAAGATTCGCGGGGAGGGTGAGGCAGCGCGGATCGAATGTCCCGGCAATGACTGTCACATGATTGTGGACTCGAAATCATTAGGACTGCTTGTGACGGATGATCTGCGGGAAAGGTAAGATGGACTCGATGTGCGGGGGAATGTCGCTCACATTGCTAATGTCTTCATACAGATACAAAGCTCTCCTTATGCGGACGTACGTCGACGACAAAGATAATCTCAAATGGTGCCCTGCACCGGAATGTGTATATGCGATAGATTGTCCTATCAAACAACGCGACCTGCGGCGCATTGTGCCCACAGTCCAGTGTGACTGTAGGCACTACTTCTGTTTTGGATGTACACTCAACGACCATCAGCCTGCACCATGCACGCTGGTCAAGATGTGGCTGAAGAAGTGCGAGGATGATTCCGAGACAGCAAACTGGATCTCCGCCAACACGAAAGAGTGCCCGAGATGCCATTCAACGATCGAGAAGAACGGTGGCTGCAACCACATGACGTGTCGAAAGTGTAAGCATGAGTTTTGCTGGATGTGCATGGGACTGTGGTCGGAGCATGGCACCAGCTGGTACAACTGCAATCGATACGAGGAGAAGTCCGGGTCCGAGGCCCGCACTGCGCAGGCGCGATCTCGGGAGTCGCTGGAGCGGTACCTCCACTATTACAACCGATATGCCAACCACGAGCAGTCGGCCAAGTTGGATAAGGACCTGTACCTGAAGACGGAGAAGAAAATGACCAGTCTTCAGTCGCAATCCGGTCTCTCGTGGATCGAAGTCCAGTTCTTGGACACCGCATCGCAGGCACTGCAACAATGCCGACAGACCCTGAAGTGGACGTATGCATTCGCCTATTACCTCGCGCGCAACAACCTGACCGAGATCTTCGAGGACAACCAGAAGGATCTAGAGATGGCCGTGGAGAGTCTGAGTGAAATGTTCGAGAAACCGGTACCAGAGCTCGCAAAACTGAAGGTCGATATTTTGGACAAAACGGCTTACTGTAACAAACGGCGGGTGATTCTGCTTAGTGACACAGCAGAGAATCTGAAAAATGGTATGCTCTTCTCTCTCTTTGTTTCTTCATCACATGGGGCGAACAGCTTACTGATTTCTACTCAACAGGAGAATGGTCATTTAATGTGGATTGGTAGAGAACAGACATACTCAACTTCTTCCCCCCCCGCCCCTCTTCCCGTTCAACTAGAAGCAAGCATAAGAAATCACGACGTGCATGACAAATAACCAGCGCATATGGATTTTTTTCTCCCTTCATCATCGACACTTATATTTATCTCTTGTTTATCTCAGACAGGCGCACCCCCCGATTGTTCCTTACTGTATGTATCTCTACACATGACTACCTACAGGGCGAGACCATTTTCTCCGTGCGTGTTTTTACACTCATCTTCTTTATGTATGTGATACTGGCCGTCGCATTTTGTTATTACAGTCTGTCTATCATTTTTATTTTTCGCGAGCCGATATGGTTGCGAGGAAGCTATATTTATATTCTGATTTACTGGCGACCTCTCTTCTCAGCATGTGTATTTCTTGAAACTGTTTTCCATGGGAAAGAGGTATTGAACATGCTGCGTCTCGGAACTTGTTCGGTTAGCTGGAATGAAAGACAGCTAGGGATACATGTTTGGCCCGGGTACTGAATAAACTCAGGTTGGAACAAAGCTCTTGTGTTTCATTGCACATCTCATTCTCTCTCTTGTAGTGGCAACAAGTACAGAAGAACAGTTGGTAACTTTAGTCCATGAAGTCGGAAGTAAATAGCTCACCCACAGAAAGCGGGACGGGGAGGAAAGAACAGGAACTAACCACCTAAGTCAACTAGACTAGACTAGTAGACTAGTAGACTAAACAGTATAAGTCAAGTGCTTCATGTGCCGTGTTTCTATCTCCTCGGAACTTTTCAATCCTTATGGGTCCTGACTCTCCTTTTTTTTTTTTTTTGGTACATTTGTACGGAGATTTGGTTTAGGTAATAATCGATCCAGGATTTTATTCTTCCATTTCGCTTCTGGAATAGAATGTCCCACTTTTTTTTTTTCGTTTCTGATTGATCTTAGATTATGGATGGAGTATGTACGAGAAGGAGGTGATGAGGATGGAATTGATCGGGGATCAGTTACTCGGATTTTTTTTCTTGTTGGCTTTGTTTACAAGGCCCCTTTTTCTTATCTCTCCCATATTTCCTTCGAGGGTTTCTATAGTAGGCTTACTGAGTGGCTGTGGAAACTATAGGGGTTGACTTTGAGTTGTCGTCTGGTGTTGGGAGGGTATACATACTCATTTGTCTTGCACTGTACGGACTACGGAGTACGGAGTACATACAAGGAAGAGGATCTCCCAAATCTCAATCAGATAAGACAGCGAGACAGCCAGAGGAACCCGGGATCAAGGTTCCCGTTCTTTTTTTTTTTTTTTTTTTTTGGCACTTTTCGGATCATCGGGGACGCCTAGTCCCGAGAGGGAAAAAAGCCAACTGGTGGCCGGTGGAACCCACGGATCCCGCTTGATGCTGTCGGGTCACGGATCGCCAATGAACGATTCCTCCGCGGTTCGGCGGTTGGATTAGACTGCACACTAACCAGCTACATTATCGGTCATGAGGCAGCAGAGTCTGTTAGTACTGTACAGTACAATGGAATTGGGAAGGTGGTGGGTGTTGGAGGGTGACATGTCAGATCAGCGACTGCTGTGACTCTGAAGAGGCAGGCTCGGTTTTGTTGGTCCTGAGAGAAAAGTAACAGAATATGACCATTCATGACAGACAGACATGTGGGCGTTGAGGGAGAAGCTCCGTCATCGGACTGGAGAATGAGATGCCTCGGTGAAAGATTGATTGCCTAAGCTTGGGAGGCTAGCCTGTTCTAGGTCGGGGGAGCTGATTCAGCGATACCGACCGGGGAGAGGGAGAAGAATACCGAGCGAAAATCAGTACTGTTGCGATGAACGAAAGAAGAGATACAAGGGGAGTAAAAAAATTGCATCGGAAGGACAATGTATCTATTCTGATGATGCTGTACTTACATTGGACTATCTAAAGCACGGTTGTAGTAGGAATAGAGTCGACTAATTGTAGCCATATCCATCCATCTACTCACTTATCTGATATGATCATCTCGAGGGACAATCAGAAATAACATGGCCACTGTAATAACCAAAGGATCAAGCTTGTAGGAAGCAGATTAGCATAAAAGTACCTACTCCGTAAACACTGCATGAATCAGAATGGGTTCCCAAATCAGTTTGGCTCACTGCCGGACTCTCTCCTTCAGATCCTGACCGTACCATTACCGGACATTCCGCTTTCATACCTCGTCGTAGCTCCCAGTTGGCCCCAGTCTAGCCTGGAAGGGTCAGGTACCATACCGTCAGAATGGTAACCGGTCGGTACGGAATACTTGCTGCTGCTATCGACCTGCAGGCGGACTTTTTTAGTTGACCATCCCAGAATTATCAGCATTTCTTCTTTTTCCTGCCTCTCTCCACCTCTCCCCTCATCTTCCCTACCGCATTGATTCTTCCCCGTAGTACTTACTCGGGTTGAGGCTGGTCTCATTACTATCTCCTTGTTCTCCTCCCTCTTCTGCATCTCCTTACATTTCCTCGAGAAACGCCCTCTCCTTCCCCCTACCGGTATACCCACTTCCCAGTCCCCTCCGCCCGGATCGGCCTTCCCTCTCCGCTCCGCAAAGTCCGTTTTTCTGCGTCGGCATTTTCGGGCCTCCAGCTTTGAGACCAACTCTCCTCGATCCCCTCGGAGCTCCCTTCGCCTTTCCTTCTCCCACGTATCTCGTCGCACCGTAGCCCTCGCTACGCCCAGAATCCTCAAGAGCTCAATGGCGGTCCCCGAACAGATCCCCGGGCAAGAATATGAGTATGTGGCTCCTGTCCGCTCGCCCAGTCCACATTTCCTGCCTTGGTCGGCAATGGCCTCCACCATCCGTGGACTCAGAACACCTCTGCGGAGGGGGACACTCTAGGTCGCAAATTCCTCTATGCTCCGTACTTGGAACTGCGCGGCCTTGCTATGAATTGCCGGAGACCAGGAAATATCGGCACACCTTTTTCTTTTCTTGTTGGAATGACCACCCGCTAACCGCAGCCTGATGATGACACAGCTATGAAGCCCTCCCCTCCAACTACGGCTTAGGCGCCAATATGTTGGCTGGCGCCTTCGCAGGAATCGCAGTACGTGCTAGGATAAGAACTTTATCTTCGACATGACTGGGGTGTGCTGACCATGGTCATTTTTAGGAACACTCTGTCATGTATCCGGTAGACTTGTTGAAGGTATGTGGCTCATGCGAATTGTGGCACCCAATGCGACCTTGTAGAAGCAGTGCGCGAGAGAACTAATACCTTGATAGACTCGCATGCAAATCTTGCATCCTACGACTGGAGGGCTCTACACAGGCTTGACTAATGCGGTTTCCACGATTTACCGCATTGAGGGCTGGCGGACACTGTGGAAGGGTGTCTCGAGTGTGATTGTCGGCGCCGGTGGGTTATTTGCGATAGCAACAAGGATCGGAAACTCCGACAGGTGACTAACTGGTGTCTTTCTTCCGACAGGTCCCGCTCACGCCGTGTACTTTGGAACATATGAGATGGTGAAGGAAATGGCGGGTGGTAATGTCGACGACGGCCACCACCCGGTCGCGGCAGGTGAGTTACAAGTTCCGCAGATGGGAAGCGACACGGGCGCGATGACTGACTGACCATAAACTACTAGCTCTGAGCGGTGCTTCTGCGACCATCGCGAGCGATGCTTTGATGAATCCCTTTGACGGTGAGTTTTTGTGCGACTACTCGACTTCGCAAAACAGCCTCTGACTCCGCGCAGTGATCAAGCAACGTATGCAGGTGCATGGTTCGGTACATAAGAGTCTCCTTCAATGTGCTCGGTCCGTCTACCGCACGGAAGGTTTCCAGGCATTCTACGTCTCCTATCCTACTACTCTCTGCATGACTGTCCCCTTCACCGCCACTCAGTTTGTCGCGTACGAGTCCATTTCCAAGGTCATGAACCCTTCGCAGGATTACGACCCGTTTACGCACTGTATGGCCGGTGGTCTGGCGGGTGCGTTTGCGGCTGGTCTGACCACCCCGCTCGACGTGGTGAAGACGCTGCTGCAAACTCGGGGTTTGGCGCAAAATGAGGAAATCCGCTCGGCCAAGGGTCTGTTCAACGCGGCGGCCATCATCAAGCGGCAGTTTGGCTGGAAGGGCTTCCTGCGTGGCGCTCGCCCCCGCATTATTTCCACCATGCCCAGTACCGCTATTTGCTGGTGAGATTGGTCCGGCACCCACTCTTGGAGAAACATTTCGCTGATCGTATTTATCTAGGACCTCCTACGAGATGGCCAAGGCCTACTTCAAGGGCCAGCCGGACAACTAAGCCCACTTTGTCATTTATCCTCAACGGCCCGATTGCTTGAATCCGACACACTTCCGCTTCCCAAACCACTTCTTCGCTTCCCTTCCTCTGCACCTGATCCCCGGGGGGGGAGAAACACGCAACAACCCCCGCTCACCTCTACATCGCTTTCCCCACCAAAAAACATTTAAGGATAGAAATAATAAAATCACGACTCAGAAAATAGCCCACAATGCTTCAATTCGATGGAGAGGAAAAAGAACGATCCTATTATCCCATGCATCACATGCCGAGGAGGAAGGTAGACAATGCAGAAGACAGGGTTCCCAGGTGACACTATCTGGGCGCTGATCTAGGGGCTTTGTCCTCTTCTGATGCTTGTCCCGCTCCTGGTTCTCTGACTTGCTACACACTCACTCACCCCGTCATTTCGAGTGTCAGATTCATCATCATCATCACCACCACCACCACCACCACCACCACCACCACGATACCCCCAACATTTCATATATCACCAAGTCCGAAGCCCAGACGGGGTGACTCCGAAAGTCTGACCTGTCTATCTCCGAGCTGAGCTGGAACCATGCTTATATTACTCTTCTGACGTGTTATTTTTCAATTTTCTTGATCTGGATGGGGCTTTCTGATTGACTGGCTGGATGAGTTAGATGGATGGCGAAAAGTGGACCATCGGGGGTGTGGGTTGGCGGTTGCGCAGCTGCTATAATTACTGCTGCTTCTTGGTTGGTTCGAGGCCTTTTGATTACACTGGGCCTGATTGATGTATGCTTAATTGGTAGGCGTTGACGGGGACGCAGGGGGAAATATCTGGACGATTTTCCTTTTCTTTTTTTTTTTTTTTTTCCCTTTATACTTATGGTCTGTCAGGTTGGACTACTACAGCTTCTTCCTCTCCGCACTGCATTTTTAGTCCTAGTCATTGCTGCGCCGCTCGGGATACACTGCGATTGATTCATTGTGAATAAATTTCTGTATGTACGTTATATAGAGGGAACTGCAGGAACTGCCGGAAGAGGCTGATTGGTTTCTTTGATTGGTTTTGAAATGGATGGAATGATCAAAAATATAAGACTCTTTCTTTTTTTTTTTTTTTTTTTCCCCTTTCCCCATAACCATGTCAATCAATAATTTGGAGAGGAGGCGAAGAGGCACAGGCTGCAGAGAGAAGGAGGGGAAAAGAAAGCGTCCAGGGAACGACGTCACTGGGAAAAATCGGAAAAAGAACATCCCCAGACCGAACCCGGCCAAACCCCCCCCTCTTCCTACTTGCTACGACGACCGACTTCCAACTTCTCTCTCTTTTTCTCTATTCCTTATTCCTCAATTCTCCTTCACCCCGACTGACGGACTCTTCTCCACCCACTCAATTGGTTGATCTGAACACACTTTTCCCCTGCCACTCGTTTCTCATCCGTCGATCTCCCTTTCATCCCTCCTTCTCCCTCTACCTACACTACAACTAAATTGCGGGCGGGTCCTGCAAGATTCCCGCTCCATCTCCTCCCCCTCCTCCCCCTCCTTCAACTTCGAATGAATGATGCGCCCCAAGCCGGCGTCTTCATTGCAGAAGACCTACGATGATTGCTATTTGATGTGCTCTACTGCCGTCTATTTCGAGGGTCAGGTCTGTACTTTTTTCCCCAGCATTCTACCCCCCATACTCCAAGCTAAACTATTCCGATTGTGGCAGAATAATGAGGAGGAAGCCTTAAGATCTTGGCGCTCCGCCCTGGAAACGATCTACTATCACAACGCTTATCGAGTCCCCGCCAAGTATACCCCCAAGAACGAAACCGAACGGGCTCTGCAGGACTCCATCCGTCAGTTGGAGCTGCAATGCCGCGAGCGCGTCGATCTCCTCCAGGCCCTTCGCGAAAGTAGAAAGGATTCATCGGGCAAATCGCCGCCGCGCGCCACCCCCGGTTGGATCGGCGACGGGACCGTCCCCGCCGTTGGATACACCGATCTCTCCAAACCGCCCACCATCCCGGGTCGTCCGACTCCCACCACCACCGTCAGTTCGGAGTCAATCCGGCGGGAATCAGCCAGTGCCGCCACGTCTCCCCCCATGCCGGGAACCCCCGCCCTGCGCACCCAGTCGCATTCCCCGAGCAAGGCCGATTCGCGCACCTCGAGCCCCGAGCGGCGGAAGCTGACCATGCCTTTTACCCTGCGCAGTTCGGAGATCAAGAAACAGAGCAAGAAGAAGGACAGCTCTCGCCGGAGGGATCTGCGGCCGGCCGCAGCCTCTCAGGCTGCAGGGCTGGCCTGGGGTAGTATCTACCCGTCCTTCACGCCGCCAGACCGAACGGCCAGTGATGCGGCATTGGCCTCAACCCGGGCCTCCAACGACTCGAGCATCCGAAAAGAGTCCGAATCCCGTCGTCCGCTCTCCGGCGACGAGCGTGTTCCAAGGAGAGCAACACATCCGGCGGATGATCCCGACGAACGTCGACATGGCCGGAAACCTCGTGCCTCAGACCAGTCGGTATCGCATCGGCCCTCTGCACGGAGAACGGCAACCTCCTCCTCCACTACCACCCCTACCACATCGACGCACCGCAAACCGGTCGGCGAAGTTCGACATCAGTCCTCCAATCAGTCGCTCCCCGCGTCGGTTGAATCCCAGTCAAGGAATGCCGGTCGGCCGCAGCCTCCGCCGAAGCCTTCTATCAAACCGAAACCAGTCTCCCTACGGTCACCCCATCCCACTTCTTCCCCGTCAGGAGTGTCACCACACCCGCCGGAAGGTTCGGGCGCGCCGCGAACCAAGCCGGCATCTCGTCCACGGATTACTCCCACCTCGTCGACCGATGGCAGGCTGGTTCCTGGGTTGGACCGACTGGCGCTTTCACCCAGCAGCGCGAGAATCGCTGCTCAATCGCCAGGAGGCGTGAATCGCACTGTGACGCCTCCTTCCAGCGACCCCGAATCATCTGGTCCCAAGTCTACAGATCCGGACGAGGAAGACCTCGAGGAAGAAGACGAAGAGGATGCCATCATGAATGTGATGAACAAGCTCCCCAGGGGCATCGATGCGGCGGCTGCGCGCCAAATACTGAACGACATCGTTGTCCGCGGCGACGAAGTTCACTGGGACGATATCGCCGGTCTGGACGGAGCCAAGAAGGCCCTCAAAGAAGCCGTGGTCTACCCTTTTCTCCGGCCCGATCTGTTCTCGGGTCTGCGCGAGCCGGCGCGCGGCATGCTCCTCTTCGGACCGCCCGGCACGGGCAAGACGATGCTTGCCCGCGCGGTGGCCACCGAATCCCGATCGACCTTCTTCTCCGTCTCGGCCTCCACGCTCACCTCCAAGTGGCACGGCGAGAGTGAGAAGCTCGTGCGCGCGCTGTTCGGCCTGGCCAAAGCCCTGGCCCCGTCCATCATCTTTGTCGACGAGATCGACTCCCTGCTCTCCGCGCGCTCCTCAGGCACCGAGAATGAAGCCTCCCGCCGCTCCAAGACCGAATTCCTGATCCAATGGTCCGACCTCCAACGCGCCGCCGCCGGCCGCGAACAGAAGGACAAGAAGATCGGCGACGCCAGCCGCGTGCTCGTCCTCGCCGCCACGAACATGCCCTGGGACATCGACGAGGCGGCCCGTCGCCGCTTCGTGCGGCGACAATACATCCCACTCCCCGAACAGCACGTCCGCGAACAGCAACTCCGCAAACTGCTCAGCCACCAGAACCACGAGTTGACGGATGAGGACATCGAGGTATTAGTCCAGGTCACGGAGGGTGAGTCTCGCCCAATTCCTTCTCCTTGTCTTTGGGGCGTATGTGTTTAATTGACCAATCTCTCCTCCAGGCTTCTCCGGCTCCGACATGACCGCCCTGGCCAAAGACGCCGCCATGGGCCCGCTCCGCAACCTCGGCGAGGCATTACTGCACACCCCGATGGACCAGATTCGACCGATCCGGTTCCAGGACTTCGAGGCGAGCTTGCTCTCCATCCGGCCGAGTGTCAGTAAGGACGGGTTACAGGAGTATGAGGAGTGGGCGAGACAGTTCGGTGAACGGGGAGGATAGAGCAGAGGGGTTCGGCATCTTTGACTTTTTTTTCTTCTATACTTCTTCCCTATTCCTTGATCTCATTGTCGTGGCATTTGGTTGGTCTGGGTGCTTGGAGGGGAGTCAGTCTTTTGATCTGTATACGGGATGTACACTTGGTACGGGGTATGGGGTATGCGATGGACGGCTAGGCTAGGGTTGGGACTACGGAGTATTTTTTTTTTTGTGTTTGTTTTTTCTTTCTTTCGGACCGGACAACTCGAGTACAGGCGTTTCTGTGGGGAGGGTCGGCTAGCCAGGCTTTGGGAGAAAATGGTCGGGGATTTGGGTTGGGTTTGTTTCAAGATGGACGGCCGGACAAAGGCTCTTTTGGGGTGTTTATTCGAGGTCACTGTCGGGAGGATGATTTCCTGTAGTATGTAGGTGTAACTGTACGGAACAAAGTTTCAATGGGGATGGCGATAGCGATAGCGATAGCGATAGGTATAGGTGTCAATCAGGGCTCTTAGGCACAGGGTTACAGATTCGGCTATGATATCTCCAACAACCCGATTTAAGATTCCATTATGATCTACGATGACCAGGTAGACACTCATGTTATAAGTATGTGAGCAAGGGGCAGGGTGGCTCTGAACGCAGCGCCGAAGCTTTCAAAACCCATGGGGAAAAGAAGTAATAAAATACCACACACACACACACACACACACACAAGCTGGCAGAAAACATGGACAAGTCATCAGTTACTTGAGTAAACAGTATCGATTACTATTAATCTTATCCAATATAGTCCGGGCTAAAGAGAGTCAGGGCATAATGTCTATACTGTTGAGAGGCAGTGGAAACTCCCTCCCCCCGCCCGGTTGAACTGCGATGAAGGCCTGCTTGTGCAAAGGCGCGGCCCAGCGCATAGGGTGCCGGTTGTGCTCATGCAAGGAAAAGTTAGGATGTCGGCTTGACTCGACGAGAGGCGCGCTAAGCGTTCGATTCAGCAGCGAGAAGGGGACCTTGATGGTCAGGTTGGCGTTGTTGCGCGAGTCCTCCTTGCTGAAAAATCATCCCCGAGGTAATGCTGGGGACCGTGATGATCTGGCTATATATCGATGGTCCGTGGGGTCCCAGAAGTGTAAAGCCCATCGTCGGGTTGATTGATATACGACCGGAAGCTCGGCAGCGATCGCTTCACAGGTGCTTTAGGGCAGGTAGAGAGGTAAAAGGTCCGCGGGGACTCATGGTAACAGTGATGCCGGGGCCAATTGATGCGTTCCCCTTGGCCAGAAAGAAGTCCATGCTTGGATGAATAGTTCCAAGGGGAGCCCCCTCCTCACGATCCCAACTTCGATGTTCAACCAGGCCGATGGGAAAGGAACCACTGGAGAACGGAGACCTCGCCCAGAACGCGACCCTCACTTCCTCTCTCTCTCTCTCAAAACATAATTAAAATGTGCTGACTGCTAGGTGGTACTTTCCAGTCCAGTTCACACGATCGCTTGCCAATGTTCAGTGGACATCCAATCCACAGAGTCTCTACAGGCCGTTTAAGTAGGGAGGTATGCTCAAACAACAGAGCACGTACCTGTCGACGCTTGGCAAAGTCCCGATAAAAGCCTAACCAGAGCTCACGAGCGCGACAATCTGGCCTCCCCGTCCGGGTATCGTTGGTGCAGGCCGGTTGTTCTTGGTCCAGGACCGTATCCGGGGTCTTCAGCCAAGGCTTTAGTGGGATCGATATAGATGTCAGTCCAGTACCTAACCAAGTAACCGGTTGGAGAGATAGATAGATCCATCTGGTGCAAAAGACTTGCCTTGGAGACCGGCCAATCCGAGAAATGCAGGAACTTGGCCTCGGACAAGACCAAGTCAGGGTTCCAGCGGGTGTGCGGGGCGCCGCCGAGATAGTTCGTGTGCAGGTGGGCACGAAAGTCGCCGGTCAGGGGTTTGGGGGGGGGGGGGGGTTTTTTTTGTTTTTTTTTAAAAAAAAAAAAAAAAAAAAACAGCAAAAGTAAGGCAAGGCGAGCGAGAACACATACCTGCAAGATCGTCCCATCGGAGTCTAGACTCAGCACACGCGCGTACTGGGTTTGATTGAAAGCCAGAAACTTAGTATAGCTCTCTGCCCATGTGACTAGATTGAGAATCAGCCTCAAAGCCTCTCTTTTTTCGTCACGGTACCAGTCAATAGTATTGCGTACCATCACTACTGCTCCGACTCTGCACGTCAATCGAAACCAGCCGCACGCGGTACTGCGCCTGCATCTTGCGCAGCAAGCCACCTTCAATGGAGTCCCTCTCGGGATCGAGGTGCGAAGGATACATCAAGACGCGATCTGGCTGGCTCTGCAACTGGTGAAGTCGTTCGAACATCATCACCGAGTTGCACAGATAGGCGGTGTTGGTGGCATATTGCACGTAGGCAAACCGTGACCAGTCAATATGTCTCAGAGACTGGACCGGCAAGGGCGAGTCACTGCGACAAAATGCCCGAGAACTGCTGATCGGCAGCCTCCAGAGAAGGAAAACGACGAGGATCGCGCAGAAGAGTAGACAAAGAAACCGGGACGAAATTAACATTGCGGGAGAAAATCGGTATATAGCTGCTGCCTTGCGAAGAAAGCCGCTCACCCAGACATCTGCTGAATCTTGAGAGAGAATTGTACACGGGATACCTTGAGAATGAGCGCACCCAGGCACCTATAGAGGCATTTATATCCAACTGAATCTCATTGTTCTACTGTACCCTCGTTCATGATGAGCCTTTACTTGGGGGCTTCTAGGGCTTCTCGGGCCTCTAGGGCCAAGATCATGTCCCATGGTACGTACGAATTACACAGCGATCATTGCTGGAATCCTTCTGTGTCCTATACCAACAGGTCAGGTACACTTCGACAGACATGGTAATTGCTTATTTGGTCAGCTATAGCAAGCAATACCTGCCTTGGGGGGGGGTTACTGGTCCCGAGTTGATTTCCGCTAGAGTAGCCCAGGCTTCAGGCTCAACGCTATACTGTCCGTCCAGTAGGTACATGTCACATGTCGGCCCTTATAATAATCCTACCACATAGGTCTAAGGAGCCAGCCACCTGCAGGTGGAGAGAGAACCTTTCAAACTAGTCTTGAACAGGTAGTATAGGCAACTGCAGTGCCCAGGATAAGTACGAGTAAGTCAGTCAGTCAGTCAGTCAGTCAGAGAGTACGACATTCCGACATTAGATATCTAAACTCCGTTCTCTTTTGCGGTCCCCCTTGAAAATCTATAAATCTTAGTAGAGTAGTACCGTACCCTTCTCGATTCCGGCCTCCTTCAATTTTTATCGCCAATGATTGAGTTAGAGACATAGCGTGGTTCAGAGACTGTACTGGACTGTACTGTACTTGGAATGATATCTTTAGACCCTTTGTTGCTTCATCCGGAGGTTATGTGGCAGCCACCGGTCTTTGTTCTGATCTGGCATGCCAAGAACAAAGAGCGTCACCGTAATAACATGTTCCCAAATAAAATCAAAATGAACAAGTGAGTCAGGGACATGTCGTATAACAAAGTTGGAAGTAGAACAAGCCACTCTACCAAAGGGCTGGAGATGTAAATCTCTCTAGATCAAATTAGTCCATGTGGTTTGAATTCAGTTGTGGTGTATAAGCGTATGAGAAGCACTAGTCTAATTACTTGATACTTTTTTAAACAAAAAGGGAAGAGATCCTTTCAAAGCTTGTTGTCAAGGTGCTAAGTCCAAAAACGAAGTCAAGGGTCTATGCTAGCAGGGATTCGTACAAGCGAGGCAACTTTCATGAGTAAGGCTATTCCTGCAAGCAAACGAGAGAGGTAGTCCGTCCAAGCGAGGGGGTTCATACTTGCGAGGATCTTTACAAGCGTTGCAGTTGGTGTGAGTTGGATAAGCAGGCCTTGCCGCAGTAGTCGTGTGAGCAGAGATGTGAGCAGGGAATCGAGCGACGAGGCGTGCGAGGTACTCGACCCCTACTAAAATTCACCAGAAACAATAAGTGTGGATTGTAAAAGCTTGACACCAACCAAAAGCACAATAACAATAGACAAGAAACCTTGGTATCCGAATTCGATGACTCTTGATATCAACTATAAAGGGGGAAAAGTAAAAAAAAAAAAACTAGTGAAGGCAAATAATAACAAACATAAGAAAGCCCGGGGGACAACGGGCTTTAGATATCAAAATCAGGATTAGTTCCAGCCCCCCACTCCCCGTCAATACACCAATTCACCCTTCGGTCCTACAGATCGATCAAACTGCCACCCTGCTGAGGCTGCTGATGATACGTCTGCTGTCCTCCCCAAGGGTTGTTGACCGGCTGCGCAAACCCCGTCTGCTGTGGAACGAACTGCTGCTGCGGCTGGTTGAAGAAAGGATTGTTGCCCGTCCGCGTGGCCCGGAGCTTGTCCAGTCCCTGTCCGGCCGAGTTGACAAATGTACCCGGGGCCGTATGCTGGGCGGGTATACGCAAATCTCCCACATTTCCGAAAGTGTCTTGTCCCTCTCCAGAAGCCAAGAGTGCGTTCAACTGTGCGCGATGCGGATCCAGCATCTGAGTGGGCGCGGTCTTCTGCGGCGTGAAAGACTGCTGGGGCGGAGCAAGTGACTGTGGCTGTGTCTGGTAGTTCGCGATCGGATTGGGCGATGTGAATTGGTTCGTGACCCTCTCTTCCGCCAAAGTATTCAGTGATGAAGGTCCAGTAGTAGCGGGGCGGCTCTGAAACTGCTGAGTACGTGGTGCAAATGGATTGTTCGATCCCGTAGGCATCGGTTTCAGAGCATCCGCTGGCTGTGGGCTAGCCCATGGGTTGTTCGTACCCGCCGACAAGAAGTTATCCTGAGGTTGTTGGAACTGCTGCTGTTGCGGCTGTTGCTGCTGTTGCTGCTGGGAAAATGCATCACCTCCCCAGGGGTTGTGGACGTTGAATGCTGTGTGTTGTGGCTGTACAGTGGCCTGCGGCTGCAAATAGTTGTTCTGCGCCTGGCCGTAGGGGTTCTGGTCAAATGAGGTTGGCTGCGCCTGGAATCCGTTGCCATACCCATTGGGCATGCCGGTCATCTGACTTTGGAAACCAGTAGGCTGGGCATATTGGTTGTTCAAATAACCAGTTGTCAGCGGCTGTTGCGGGTTGATCGGGTTGCCGAACCAGTCGACCGCGCTCTGCTGCTGGTAACCCTGGTTGTATCCGGTAGGTTGCGGCTGGGCGACTTGTGTAGGGGCATCGTCGAACAGCGAATGGGCGTTGCTCTCCTCCAGCTCCCGCTTGCGCAACTCCTCCTCTTCCTTGCTCAGCTTGATTGCCTTGGCCAGATCCTCGTCGTCGTCGGCCGCGGCTGCGTCCCTAGCGCGGCGCTTGCGCTCCTCCTCGGCTTCATACTTGCTCGCCTCGATTGCCAAGCGGTATTCGGCGTCGTCGTCGTCATTCGTGGTGCGACGACGCTCGCGGCGCTCGCGACGGGGCTCTGGAGCGTAGCCCCCTTGGTGGTCATCCAGACCGCTCACCCGGGACTTCCAGAGCTTGCGATCGGAGCGCTCGCTGCGCAAGCGGTCTTCGTCCAGAACGAGCGAGGTGAGTTCCTTGGCGGCCACACGGACTGTAAATCGAACGATTAGCCAGATATGACGTAGATTACCCCAGCCACCCCATATTAACTTACCGTTTTGTCCGACATCGCGTCCGTCCTCATCAACGTACTGAAATTCGCGCAAAGTCTTGATGATGTAGACATTCTTACGGGCCCATGTTACTACCAATTCGGAGCCTTCGTGCAGGCAGTAATCCAAGACTTTCAATGACTTGAGAACGTGGCGCCAATTTTTGCCTTTGTCGTTTAAACGCTTATCCAACATGTCCATGATCTCGTAGAAATCGGTGGGGCTATATGGTTGCACGAGGGGGTCAGTTTGAGTCGCGGGACCCTGCAGGTCACGGAGGACGCGGGGTAGCCTACCTGCTGAAGGTCAAGGCGGCGATTTCGGCCATCTCGGTGCCCGTTGGCCCCCAAGGATCATTACTCGTAGCTGTAAAGGCAAGAAGAAATGAAATATTAGCGTCAATCGACTATACACTCGGCCAATGGAGAAAATGCTGGAATGGAGGTGACCATGGATTGACTGGAAGTTATGACGATAAGGAGGGTGTATCGTAGGCTACAGCCGATCGGAGGCAAGATAAGCGGGCAGCAACAGTCCAACGTACCATTTCGAACCTTGACCTGCACGGAGGAATAACCCTTGGTGACGTTTTTCACACTGCGCACGACTTTGGACATGGTGGCGGTATTGAGTGTGTTGATGGGAGAAGTGAGAATAGACTAGGCGGCCCTTTCCGCCTTTGGCTTGCGTAAGAGGGGGAGATAGTGAGGGAGGAGGTTGTGAGCGAGGCGAACAAGGCGATCGCGCAGGAATAGGTGTCAATGGAGCTGAGGAGGATGGAGCAACTGCGATGGGGAGTAGAACCAGTCCGACTCCTTATCGCGCTTAGAACGGTGGGAGAGGCGTATGTAAGCCGCGTTCGGAATTGTCAGTGACCGAGAGACAGTCGGAACTTTAGAGCGTTCTGGCACTCGGCGGGGAAAGACTGCTGCGATTCAGGATGATTCGAAGAACAGGAGATGGCGACTGCAGATAGCAGTGGAAGGTCGGAAATAGGACAATGGAGTTGAAAGAGAAGAAGAAGAGGTGTGAGGGAAAGGGAGGAGTGGGGAGGAGGAGAAGAAGAAGAGAGGAAGAGAAGAGAAGAGGAAGTGTCTGGAGAGAGAGAGCAAGAGAGAGATCGGGCGGACTAAAAGGTTGGGTGCCACCGGAAGACCGTTCAATAAATTCCAGCCAATTTCTCACAACCACACCTCTAAGCCGTCCTGGAATAGCGGGGATTTCCGTTCTTACTGAGCTCGGATGCAACGCGCTCGTGTTAAATGCAAAGAAATTCTCTTTCGAGGGTGTAGCTGCGTCAGGTTGTCGAATCTGCCTTCTCGGGCGTTCCTTCACTCCCCTCGGGCAGCGGCCAGTCGAATAGGGGCACTGCGACAACGTACAAGGACGAAGAAGGAATTCGGACGGTACAAACACGGTTTACTCAAAGCCAACCGAAAGGAGAATGAACGGTCAAATGCTGCGGAGACCAGAAGAGCTAAGAAGAAGGAGCAGGGAGAGAGAAGGAGGGAGATTTCATTGAACTTGATATAGTGATGGATGAGATGATCAGGAGAAGAAACCCGAGTGATGATGGTGTCAATCCTTCCTCTTCCTCTGCTCTCCGTCTCTATGCACTCTGTTCCTTCTATTGAATTTATGCAATTCAAGACCGCAGTTCTATCTTTACCCGCTGGCATCTATAAAGTGGCTCCATGGTATTTAACATGACAGTGTTCACTTCAACTACCACTTGACGTCAATTGACCATTCCCCTATCTGTATACACACTATACAACACACATTCGCCCAACTTCCTTCCCAGTCGAAAAAAAAAACCGAGGCTAGAGATTCAAAAGCCTTTCCAAGCCATCCGACTCGTTCTTCTCCAGGTCTCTCCCACCCATAACCAACTCTAAATACTGAATATGCTCTCTTCCCCGTGTGTTGTGCTTTAGCGCCTGGCCAGCCTCGCAATCGACGTCATCGCAGGCAGGGGCCGGCCGGCCTGCCTTTCTTGCAGATCGAACCACGTTCGGCCTCATCCTGACTGACTCCAATCCTGACCCCATCCATGCGATCTTTCTGGTTGCCAAAGAAAAGCGTCCGCACTCCCACCCGCAAAGAAATGGTGGAAGGTGCAGGCAGCAGAATTGATGCGGTTTCCTGGTCCTTCTGGTCGGCTAAACCTTATGTCATCTCCGGGCCCCGGATTTCCAAAGTTTGCATGAGATTATTGACAACATCTAGCTACCAGTCATCGCAGAGAGGTCTATATTCCCATGTTCATTGTTTACACTGAAACATCCCTCATTTCAACCAAAGCCTGAAGAGACGAAAGAGAAGTAAAGGGGAAGAAGGAGAAGAAGTTGAAACTAGATATATGAACGATGAGAGGACAAAGAACTGCTATTCTAGGATTTTTGCTCTTCCTCCAAACTGAGGTATTTGGCCTCAGCGCCCTTGATGCAGGCAATGTTCGCTCCCAGCTTGTTCAGCGTCTCCACGTACTCATCGTACGGGTCTGAGTCGAACACAATGCCTCCTCCCGCCTGCAGGTAAGCCACCCCGTCCTTGACCATCATCGTGCGTAGCGCAATGCAAGTGTCCATCGCACCCGGCACTTCTGCCGCTCCATTCGCACTGGCGATGTTATAGCCGAAGTAGCCCACCGCGCCCGCATACACACCGCGCTTCTCGCCCTCCAGCTCCGCAATCAGCTGCATCGCCCGCACCTTGGGTGCGCCCGACACCGTTCCCGCGGGGAAAATTGACCGGAACGCATCGAAGCGCGTCTTTTCCGGCCGCAAGATACCCGAGACCTGCGACACGAGATGCTGCACGTGCGAGAATCTCTCCACCACCATCAACCGATCAACCTGTGTCGTCGTCGGGTCACATACTCGGTTCACGTCGTTGCGTGCCAGATCCACCAGCATAACGTGCTCCGCGCGGTCCTTCAGACTGCTGCGCAACTCGGTGGCCAACGCCTCGTCTTCTTCCGGCGTCCGGCCGCGCTTTACCGTACCCGCGATCGGGTGTGTGATGATGCGGCCCTTCTCCTCCTTGACCAGCAGCTCCGGACTGGCACCAACCAGCTGGAAGTCTTCACAGTCGATGTAGAAAAGGTATGGGGACGGATTGACGGTGCGCAGGTGTCGGAAGAGGTTGAAGGGGTGGAGGGAGGTGGGGCGGGACAACCGCTGCGAGGGCACGGTCTGGAAGATGTCACCCTTGGAGATGTGCTCCTTCAGGCGAGTAACATGACGCTCGTAGCCTTCGCGCCCGATGTTCGACGTGTATTCCTGATTCTGTAGGATAGGACCCTGGGGTGGAAGTGGGTGGTCGGGGCGCAGTAGAGTCGCAACAATGCGCTGAAGGGCCTCCTGACCCTTGCGGTACTCCGCCTCCAGCTCCGTCTTGCTGCTGGGAATGGGAATGTATGTGATGACCTTGACAACCTGGAAGAAGTGATCGAAAGCGACAATAGTGTCGAAGAGCATGAACAGCGACTCAGGAATACCCAGCACATCCTTCATTGGGCGGGCCGTCTTAGGTTCGAAATACCGCACACAGTCGTAACCAACGTAGCCGATAGCACCTCCGGTCAGAGGAGGAAGAGTCAACCCGGGCACTGTCGCAACACGATATCCGGACAACTCCTCCTCCAGAATCGGCAGCGGGTCACACTCGGGCCCATGGCCAGCACCAGTCTTGATAACTTTGCGGGGATCTGCGCACCCAGGAAAAAAGTAGACGGAGGAATCAGTCACGAGCTCTGAATCTCGAAAGCCGGGGAAAGTGAACTAGCAAGGGTACCGCATACCAGCTCCGACAAAACTGTATCTTCCGATGGTTTCTGTGGTGGCAGCACTCTCGTAGAGAAACGACAATTTCGATCTGGGCCGGTCAGCGCGCCTACTCAGCGGCGGAGGTCGCGGGCGGCAAATGACTCACTTCTCTGCGATCTTCAGATACGCCAGGGTAGGAGTCAAGAGGTCGGCTGAGATAGAGGTAACCAACGGCAAAAGGTTGGGGGCAAACTTGGAGTCTCGGACGGAATCGATGACCTCGCCTGCAGTCTCGAGAGACGGCACAATCGTGATCTGAGTGAGTCAGAAGGAATTAGCATGCAACCACTTTCGTACCAGTTAAGTTGGTGATTTTTGTCGAGCGCAATGCATGTTACATGCTTAGAGACAATGCAAGAACTAGAAAAGCACTTACAGACGGCGCCATCTTTGCGTATGAAGTTGGTGGTGTGCGGGAAAAAGTAACGGAGGAGGGGAAGTGCGGGAGAAGATTGGCAGGGAGGGACAATCAAAAAGAGCCCGAGTCCGGAAGTAAACCGGAGATGGAGGGGGAGGATTTGCTGGCGGGCGGGGCGGGCGGGCGAGCAGAGGCAATGGACCTTAGTATCAAAAAGACTTTTCACAGTGAAAAGAATGGGAGAGTGAGATGAGATGAGAGTGCGAGTGAGAGGGAGAGAGGAAGAAGAATAAGTCACGGCTAGGGAGATGCTGAGGATGAGAAAAGCAAAAGTTCCGTAAAGTGATCCATGATGGATTGCTTGATATGTTCCCGAACTGGCCATCCAGACCGTAAGTATGCCGTTCCTCCCAACCAGGACTAGCGTTACCGGCCTGATAGACGCCGGCATTCATCCCGATTCTTATTCATCATTATCATCCTTATTGACAGCCCGACTGTCAACAATTCCATTGTTCCTCCTGCAATTCGCTTCTACTGAAGTATGGACCATCGGGCTCATTCCCTAACTGTCAATGCGGGATATTAAAATATACTCTTTCTTTTCTCCCTTCCAAGTTCAAGCTTCTCTGCCATCCTGTCGCCCAACCCAAGCTATTCCCCGGTTGCTGTGGGAATCCTCCGCCTGATTAGCTGTTGTTCTTGCTGGAAGCATTATTCCAGTAGTCATCGTCATCATCTGAGGCCGGACGTGAGCTGTTGCTTAAAACCTTCGCCCAACCCTTTTCTTGGGTATCACTGCACGTCAATCTAAAGAAAATCTAAAGAAATAAGGGTACATTTCACCCTTTTTCTCCTGTGCGCACGGGCTTGCAGCACGCTACTTCGAATCCGCCCCCTTGCACCAACCCTCAAATTCTATGCTCATAGGCCTGGCATTTCTGAGAGATTATCGAGAGAAGGGAATAAGTGGCATTACGATAGGATCCATTCATAGAAAACGAGAACACAACAAAGTCTCTAGACCCCTGGAATAGCCCTCCATGGAGCATCAGACGTCTTACTCACAGCCCTCGCCGCCGTCATCGGTAGCGGAGCAAACATGGGACAAGACTCTCACAGACCCCGATTACGCTTCTCATATCCTCGAAAGCGACATGAGTGATGCAGCCTCGTTGCCTGCACGTCTCATCCGAGTGGCTCAAATTCTGTCCGAAAGTAACTCGATTTCTATCTCAGACTCCACCACAATCCATCACTGCCTCCAGGAGATGGAGGCCCTGCTTGATCCGCGTCCGGGATTCTCACATGAACTCGCCCGTTGTCGACCCCGTGCGCATTCGCGACCGCCCAGTCCAGTAGACTCTCCTCGAGATCCACATATAAATTCCAACATAACAATGTCGACAACAGCGAATCATGTCGGCTCTGTCCAGGAGATATCGCACTCTCAGCTGAGCGATCTTCTCAACGAAGTTACAACGATGAAGATGGAGTTCAGCCAGCGCCGCAGAGAGTCGCTTGAAATCCACGGTTTGCTCACCCAGGAGCGCCAGGTGTTGACACAGAGACTGGCAGAGCTAGACGACGAGATACACGAACTGTGAGTGACGCCTCATGACTCTTGTCTGTTGCCTTGCTGTGATTAGCATGCTGATATGCCGATACTAGTCGGAAAGATATCCTCGAAGACTCGGCAGAACGGGAGGCCATGCAAGGAACGATCAATGGCTTAGAAATCTGGGTGGACGACTGGCACAAGCAGCACCTCTTAGCTGTGACGGAGGGGCCCACGATGAAGCATCGGCGAAAGAGTCAACGGCGGTGGACGAAGTGTGCCAAGGAAGAACGGTTCAATGACGACGGAGAAGCACTCCTTGAAGGCATCACAGCATGGATGCGGGGTTGGAAGGACGTCGAGGAGGGCTTTCACGTTCGACAGAAGGATCGCGACCTGAGAAGGGAACAAAGAAGGGAGCAGATGCAAAGACAGAGGGACCATTCCCAAACAAGTCTGGATTGATGAGACTAGGGATCGCTGCTTTAGAGGAAATGGACATTATTGGTGATACCAAGCACCGATGATGCTGCCCAGAGCCGAGATGCCAGAGGTTTCTGAAGAGGTGTTACCCCACTAAATTGGAGATGAGGCGGCGCGCACTTGCGCCCAATCAGTCGACCAAAAACAATTGGTACAGTGCGTAAAAAGAAGAGAGTGAAATGAAGTCACAAGAGCCACCGTAATCAACCCGTGAAGTCGCCAACCGCCGCTTTTGCTGCCTGAGTCCAACCTGCGCCGTTTAAGAGTGATCTAACCCAAGTATTTATCGAAGCAAGAACTATAATTATGGTAGTATAGCTGTAAAGGTGTATTCTGTAGACGTGATGTGTGCTCTCCGGGATTGCGCTTCGATAACATGGTACATCGGGGCCTGCCGAAAACCTTGAGCGCAAAGACGAGATCTGTTTTTGAGGCAAAACGCCATGATGCTGCAGCTGGCTTGTAGTCCCGGTTTGCCTTCATCGCCGCTTAATGAAGTGACGTACAGTATATGCATCGAATAGTCATCGATCATAATCTCCAAATAGTGTCGCAAGAACCTGAGCGATGGTGACATTGTCATCGATTTGAAGAACTCAGCGCTGCAGATTGACGATGGCCAACTATTTGATCATAGTTAGTATGCTGAATTCTTTAGGGTCGAAATTACCATACCTGGTTACCAAATCCAAACGCAAGTTTCTTGCCATCAGTATCCCACGCCAGAGACCGATCTAAGACCGGTTCTGTAATTCCATTAGGTCCGTTGACGGAGCCCCCCGGTTCATCTTCTGTTTTCCGCTCTTCACGTCCTGGGGCTTTCCATGCAGCCATCGCGGTCCCGCCTCTTTGTGCGTTCCAGATGAGCAGACTATCCTTGCTGGCAGCCGCAAGGGCGTAGCCATCTGGTGAGAAACTAGCAGCCAGAGCGGGCGATGAGGGGCCGAGGGAGAGTTGGTGTATACATTCAAATCGCTTGGAATCCAGATCAATCCGCCAGACTTTCACCGTATCGTCCGTTGAAGACGAGGCCATGAAGACAGTTTGGGTTGCCGCAGACTGTTCACCGTTTGGCTTCATTTCAATTGCAGTGATCTCGCCTTCGTGAGCATTGTCGAGGTGTATATCGTGAGTCGGAACCCAGAGGGCAGCATTGGCGGAGGTTGCGGCAACAGCCACGGGTGAGGGGCCAACACTAGCACAACGGATAAAAGCCCAAAGCCTCTCTGCATTGCTCGATCTGAAAGTCTTTGAGATGTGAACGCTCGAATCCACATCACACTGATAGACAGTGCCAGGACCACAAGCATAGACTTGGCTGCATCCCAGCCAGCACAGATCGAGTACAGTCCCGTCAATGACCTGCGGGGAGGGGAATTCATCCGGACGTACGGAATCGTCCCACAGAGCAAGCTCGGAAATTCGACTATCGGAAGCAACCACAACCAATTTCGAGCCATTTTCCACCCAGTGCAAGCCGGTGATCATCCGCGGAACCTCTGGGAGCAGGTCCACGGCGTGTCCAAAGACGTCATACATCGTGATCGAGCCTCTCATATCGTTGTATGTCGCCACGGCTAACTTGTGTCCGTTGGGCTCCCAGGAGACTGCTGAGACACATGTACGGTCTCCATTGTTCTCGACAAGCTTTTCTTGCACAGGAGGCGCGGTTGACGACAATCTCCATAGACTACAGAATGTATCACCAGCGGCGACGACAACGGTGGGGTCATTGGGACGCCACAGTGCTCTCGTCACGTGATCATCACCAGCCACCTCCAGGAGGGCGGTGTCGGGTGCCAGGTCGGCCGCCTTGGCGGGGGTGATCTGTACGCCAACGCTGTGGCCGGTTGTCAGGGTAAAGGTTGGCGGTGGTGGTGCGGGTGGTTCCTGGTGGTCCTGCGATTCCGGTCGGATGCCCATGCTCACGTCGCCATCCCCATCCACGGCCATCTCGGCTGTTGATGGCGACTCTTCAGCTGCCACTGCGGCTTTAACCTCTGAATGTGTGACCCCATTGGAATCTACTTCCATCGGCACCTCATCTCCGTTAGTTTCTGAGCGGTCGCTTTTGCGAGCTTTCTTGACATTTGGGACGGGCTGGGGGGCGGCAGCCTCGGCCGTCAAATGACCGTTGGTCGTCACGCCGCCGCCGCCGCCGCCGTCGCCGCCCTCGCGCGCAACTTTGCTTGCGGGCGAGACAGGCGCCTGGTCTGTGCCGACTGCTGCCTCCTCCGGGCCATTTTGCACCTTTGACGTCTCCGGCTCCAAGGGAGCTGGTCCGAAGAAATAAGTCGATGGTGAAAAAGATGTCGCATTTCCATCCTATGTTGCAGATTAGACTTTGCGTCACTCTTCGTTTTTCACATCCACGCAAATGACGACCGAGGGTTGGATGGTGAAGATAGATACTTGAGGATAACATGGAAAGAATTGTGTTCATACCCGATCAATAGAATGCTCCAGTTCGTAATACTGTAGGCCTTTTTGTACTAACGAGACAAGAGCATGGGTTTTGATATATGGGGCAAATGGCAAACTCTGCGGGTCATGATTCCACGCGCGCTGCAATGTGATTGCAGCTTCACCATGTCCTATAAACGAGCGTCAACGGAATCAACAAATGCTTGAACATTTGTCAACCACAAGAAAAAAAAATGAAATTACCTGATTCTTGGAGGTACCTATCATGGAGTCAGTGAAGGTGCACCAGGGCCACAGCCAGTGAGTGCGCTGAGGCAAAACAGGAACGAGGGTATGGGCAGACAACAAGGTTGGCTCCAGAGGAATTTGATACATACCTCCATATTAGGTAATTGACATGATGTGATGTGAGATCAGGGTGTGCCATTGTTACATGTATGACAGCTAGTAAGATGTAAAGTCCGCTAGCATGCCAGAAGTGAAAAGCTTCTCCAACGAGACAGACGAGCAACGGCGCGAGATGGGAAGATGAAGCTTCAGAAGATGTGAGAGTTCCCGGAAGTCGACTGATTAAGCACTGTGGAGCAAATTCTTTCGTGCTAAGAATTCTCGAAGCTGGTAGCTTTGCTGGAGAAGAGGGGAGAACGAGCCGGGAAAGACGCAGCCAAGGCTGTGACAAGGGAGACGACCAGTATGCGAAGGGGGAGGTTAAAGATGCAGGGCCCGGACGCAGGCCGCAAATGTCAAATGAGAAAGGCAGTAAGATGGTCACAAAGAGTGCAAATGACTAGGGAACATTCTACAAGCTCCCACCGACGATATTGTTAGGACGAAAGAGAAGTTTCTCTGACAGCACCAGTACGAAATGGAGGTTGAAAGGGAAATGTGAAGAACGAATAATATCGGGACGGGAGGAAATCGACACCAACGTGTGGCTTGACGATGGGAGACCCGCTAGCGAACTGCAGAGGCCGGAGAAGCAACACCAAGTG
Organism: Aspergillus japonicus CBS 114.51; assembly: GCF_003184785.1. Taxonomy (NCBI): domain Eukaryota; kingdom Fungi; phylum Ascomycota; class Eurotiomycetes; order Eurotiales; family Aspergillaceae; genus Aspergillus; species Aspergillus japonicus. Next base: position 724,575 of record NW_020291646.1, on the reverse strand, counting down.
TTTGGGAAGAAGAAGAGAGGGGCGGAGGGGGGCGAGGAGGGGGGCGAGGAGGGGGGGGCAAAAGAGAGAGAGAGAGAGAACCAAAGGAGAGAGGGTCCGTGGAGAATTGTAGGAATAGAGAAGAGATACGAAAATAATTGGGGGAGTGGAATAGGATGGCAGCGGGCGATCTCTAAAGGGAGATTTGAGTTGAGTTGACTGATGGAGAAGTTAAGTTAGAGGGAGGCCAGACGGACGGATGAGGAACCACCCTTAGTTTCGGGGCAGTCGCAGCAGCAGTCGCAGCAGCAGCAGCAGGACCAGGTACGGTATGTGGGTAAAGAGAGGGAGAGAGAGGTTCAGCCGGACGCTCGGATGGACGACCCTCAAAACACTCTTTTTCAGATGTGTTTTTTCCAGTTATGTCTCCAGCAAACAGGCAGTCGGCTGGTCGGTCTGTCGGTACGTTCGTCCAGTGCTTCTTAACAGAAGTCTAGTTTCTCAACTTCAGTAATGACTTATCAATAGCCAGAGAATGATTGAATCCGTGACAGTGAACAATTCGACGGACGGACGGTGTTGACTTGGGACAAATTCGGGGGATGGATTGGGGGGGGGCGCGCTTGACTCGTTGTGGCGTCTAGGCCATGGGTAGCGTGCAGTTGACTAAACCCGTCCCATCAAATACCATCAAATTGACGGCCAGCGGATCGACCTGGCCGCTGGGCCGGGTTGGGACTAGTGCAAACGGGGCCAACTCTCTTTTTATCTTCTGGTTGGTTACCTTATTCTGATCAGGTCGACTGCATTTCCATGGAGCATCATTTCCTGAACACATGGTTAAGGTCTACTAGGTAGGCTGGCTGCTGGAAGAATTACCCCTCAAGTCGAGTATTGCTCTTGATCTCTTTGCCATCTATCTGTCTTCGGTTTGTAGACAATGACTACTTCACTGCCTAGAGACTCTCAATGACAATAAATACAATCAAATCATACTCACCCACAGGGGTTGTAGTGAATGGTCGATCTGAATCTTGGTGTGGTCCATCCTTTTGCTGGGCTGGCCGGTCGATCCGCTCGTTGTACAGTACATCATCTTTGGTGCATGCATGCATTGTGGGCTAAATCCCTCCCGCTCCCCGCCGGTGCAAATACATACCTAGTAAATGTAAATGTTGCTCTGTGTTACCTCCTGTCTATAGCCTAGCTTTTGCATGGATATCACTTATGCTTCCCACCTATTGTTAACGAACCATATCAGGATTACTGCAGGGGAAGAATTCGGAGCACATGTCCGATTGTCATCAGGGTCCTGCTAAGTCGGATGGCCCGAACAAAGACAGAGCCCATTGTCACCATGATGTATTCAAACTTCGCCATTATACGGGGGACATCTTAGATAATGACTCGGGCCACCCTGAAAACTTCTTTCCCCTAATTCTAGTATTTACTCCACAATCTGTGATCAGGCTAGGTATTAGGTACAGACTAAGGACAGTACATAAGATACATACTCCGTAGTCCAAAAGGTCAAAGCACCGGGGATGCCAGGCTGTTTAAGGATGAGACCCCGTTCTGGTAAGGCCATGTAAGGTGACCAATCAGATATATGCGATCCTACTATCCTTGCAGCTTGTCCCAAAAAGGACTCGTCTCGGGACTCCGCCCGACTGTTCTTCGGGAGGTGCGTGTTTGTTCTCTACTACCTTAACAGCAGCTGAGTTGATTCGGCCTGAATCTCTATCCTTCAACTACTTCCTCAGTCCCTTCTCACAACGTCACATCTCCCAGCTGGGCTCCATCAACCAGCCTGCGGTCTAGCAACCGCAAGAGCTCTTTTCTCAGTCCCTCTTTCATCATGGCTCTCCGAGTGAACATCCCTCCGGCCACCCGAATCTGCCTCATCAGTCTCCTTACCCTCTCCTTGCTGTACAACATTGCCCGATGGCGCCAAATTGACACCACGGGGGGCACACCGACCGTCACCCCCATCGTACCATACCTGACGCTTGTTCCGTCATATCTCCTCTACTACCCGTGGACGCTCGTGACTGCTACATTTGTGGAGCGGAACATCTTCACTGTTCTTCTGAACGCCGCCACCCTCTTTTACGGCGGGAAGTACCTGGAGCGGGCCTGGGGCTCACGCGAGTTTGCCAAGTTCATCCTCACGATCGCAGTGATCCCCAATGTGGTCATCGTCCCTATCTATCTTGTGGGTGCTGCGATGAGCGGCAGCGCCAGCAGCGGGTACGCCCCTTTCACCCATCGCGAATGCACAACATCGTGCGCTTTCCCTGCTGACACCCCGGCTTCCAGCGTCACTCAGATCTGCGGCGGCATCTCGATCCAGGCATCCTTCCTTGTTGCCTTCAAGCAGCTCGTCCCCGAACACACAGTCACCATCTTCCAGGGCTTGGTGAAGATGCGGGTGAAGCACTTCCCCGCCCTCTTCCTCCTCCTGAACACAGTCAGCGGTGTAGTCGTCGGCACCCGGGCCGCCGCGATCCTTTCCTGGCTTGGGCTCGTGACGAGCTGGACCTACCTGCGATTCTTCAAGCGCCAGCCCGACCTGACCGGCACCTCGACCGACGGACTGGGCATCAGGGGTGATGCGAGCGAGACTTTCGCATTCGCATGCCTATTTCCCGACCTCCTCCAGCCGCCCATCGCTTTCATCTCCGATCAGGTCTATGCGCTCTTGGTTGCGGTGAAGGTCTGCACCCCCTTCTCCGAGGAGGCTATCGCATCCGGCAATCAACAGGTCCTGGCCCGCGGCGAAGCCGGTCTTCCCAGCCTTCTTTCCAACCAGCGCGGGGGCCGAGCCATGGCCAAGCGGGAGGAGGCGGAGCGACGACGCGCGCTGGCTCTCAAGGCTTTGGATCAGAGGCTACAGGCTGCGGCTGCGGCGAGAGCGCCCCCATCGACGTTGAATCAGCCAGGCGCCGCCCATAGTCAGACTCCGACCCCAACAGTAGCAGCAGGACAAGCGATGCTGGGTGAAACCAGCTACACTCCGGACCACGCTTGATGTGAAAACATGTTCAGTGCTGCTCCTTTTTTTGTGTTCGTTTGGAGATATCCTCAAAGAATTATCAGTATGCTGTGAAGGGCCAACGAGGGCTGCCAGAGTCCCGTTCTTGACCGGGCTTGGTTGCTCCTTCAAAATGGGTAGCAATTCGCACTTTTCAGGGAAGTCCAGCTGCTTTCTTACTGACTGTATATTTATTCGCATTGTGGATTCTACTGGGCATGTTATGAATGCATCATATGAATGGAGTTAGATACATGCTCGGGTTGGAGGCTATTATCCAGTTTATATGACTCATGACTGCGGTAAATTGTTTCTAGATCTAATATGTCAACAAGACTTTCATACCTTCTTCGCTATACATAGAGAATGCAGCAGAGATCATACGAAACCCAAGTAACACAGCACAAAAAGAACCGTAGAAGTACAAACCCCCCTAGTAGGGATGTAATATTCTCGACACGAACCACATAATCGAACAAGAGTATAGGAAATATGAAACAGGGAAAATGCTAGTATGCTACACGTGACCATGACCAAGTCGTGAACCCCACAAACCAAAATTGTAACCCCATCTTGAAAGCAGCTGGAAAGTTATGACACCCCATGGACAACAAAAGATAAAGATGGGTGGTGTAAGCCACACACACACACACAAAAGACAAAAGGAGGAGGTGGAGAGACGAAAGCGCAAAAGGGAAGAGAGACAAAAAGAGAGAGGAAAAAAAACAACTTCTGGTTTAGAGCTGCTTCAACCGCTCCACCTGTTCTCTGGCCTCCTGCAGCATGCGCTCCTGGTCCTTCTTCGCCTGCCGCATGGCCGCTATCCGAACCCGATCGGCCTTGGACTTGGCGGCCATCTGGTCCAGCTTGCGCAGCTCGGCCGTCTCCGCAGCCGTCGCGGGGATCTCCGTGGCGCCGGTCATGTTCTTGACCTTGTTCCAGATCTCGGTGTAGGGGAGGTTGCGGACGTCGAGGACGGCGACCTGCTCGTGGGCGGCGGGCGCCGGGGCGTGGGCATCCTTGAGGTCTTCGGCGGCGAGCGAGGCGGCGATCGGGCTGGTCTGCTGGGCGAAGTAGACGCTCAGGGCGGCGGGCCCGTCCTGGTCCTCCGTCTGGCGGACGGTCATCGGGATGCCCGGGTTGTGGTACTTGAGCCGCGGGAGGCAGTTGCGCCAGAAATGCCGCGCGCCCTGGTGGCCGCCGTAGATCTTGCGGGCGTAGGTCAGGTGCAGCCGGGTGATCGCGGGGAATTCCTGAGTCGCCGAGGGGGCCGCGGGGAAGACGGCGGCGCCGGTTCCAACGCGGACGTTGAGAAGCTGGTGGGATTTGCAGATGTCAGTCTCGAGGGGCTTCGTGAAGTTCAAGAGTTGCTCTCCGTCGGTGTCGGGTCTCATGGAGATGGTAGTCGTGGTGATTGTTGTATGGAGGCTCGACGAGACAACGGGGTTTGCGGGATGTGTCTGGGTCTGTATCAAGGAGGCCTTACCTTCTGCAGGAGTGAAAATAGTCCAAGTCAGTCTTCCGGGGTTGTATCGACAAGGGGGATGGATGATGGCTAACTTACAGTTTTCAGCTTCCGCATCCGCTTGAAAACGTTGACCATTGTGATGGAAGTGGCTCGCACGCTCTTTGTATACTATGCTGTAGTGATACAGAAATGGATTCCAGCGCAGATCCGGCAGCGACTGGTTGCAATTTGTCCGCGGTGGTTCAAGGTGCTTTCGCTGCTGGTTGGAAGCTTCCGCGTGGATTTTTGGGCGGAAAGAAAAGCAGCCGATATCGAATCACGTGATACTATGCGATACGGCCGGGCTTCAGGACTATCGATGTAGCTGTTCGACGTTGCACGCGACAGAGTAGTAAATTCTAGATGGATTTGATCATTCCCATAGTTGGTCTGAATTGGGTGACTAGGGTTAGGCTGGATTTGAACATGAATGAGGTCGTATGTAACCTGCCATCCTCAACGCTAAGCATAGATCCGTCCAATCCTCCCCGGCTCAGCCAGTAGTCAATCTGGGGTGTACAAAACAATACACTCCTTCACCAATCTATTATCCCTGTGAGTCACAAATTGCACCCATAAGCCACCCATCCTAGATAAGACCCCTAGCTCATACTCATTCTACTTAAGAGCCAGACAAAGCCACCTCTCTATCGAATCTCAGTTCCATCTCAAACTGTCAATTGGTTTACAGCGAGTTCGGAGCAGAAAGAGGCAGGCGGTGACTCACGGACCGCCTTTTCCCACATACGGAGGAATTCTTTTCGAACCCCGCGGTGACTCGAGACGATCTATAAGACTCCGCTCTCCATCCTTGCCCCAGGGCTTCTTTTATCTTCATTTCTACGAAAGGAAGACCATCTATCTGGAGCAATGGCAGCCGCTGCTGCATCCGCAGCTGCGCTCGATCAGGGCAACAGCACCAAAAACACTCTGAAGCTGGAAAACGTGCGACTCACTTGCCCCTCTTCCTACCGCAAGAGCCCCTCTTTGTCATGCAACCCGTGCTAACCTCGATTTCACTCACAGACCGAGAAGAGAGACACCCTTATTGCTATCGAGAAGAAATACCAGGCGCAATGGAAGGAGAACAAGGTCTTCGAGGTTGATGCCCCCTCCGACGCTGAGGTGCCTTACGGCAGCATCTCCGCCGCGGAGCTCCGCGAGAAGCACCCCAAGTTCTTCGGAACCATGGCTTATCCCTACATGAACGGTACTCTGCACGCTGGTCACAGTTTTACTGCCAGCAAGGTTGAGTTCATGACTGGTGTGGCCCGTATGGAGGGTAAGCGTGCTCTCTTCCCTCTGGGTTTCCACTGCACCGGTATGCCCATCAAGGCTTGCGCCGACAAGCTCCGTGATGAGGTCCAGAAGTTCGGCCAGAGCTTTGAGAACTACAAGGAGGAGAGTGAGCAGGAGCAGGCTGCCGTCGCCGCCCCGACCCAGGAGGTCAAGGCCGAGCAGGCCGAGAAGTTCTCCGGCAAGAAGAGCAAGGCCGCCGCGAAGACTGTCAAGATGAAGTACCAGTTCCAGATCATGTTGGCCATTGGTATTCCTCTTGAGGAGATCCACAAGTTCGCCGATGCTGCTTACTGGCTTCAGCACTTCCCCCCTCTCGCTATCCGCGATCTCGACAGCATTGGTGCCGGAATTGACTGGCGCAGACAGTTCGTCACCACTGACGCCAACCCCTACTATGACGCCTTTGTCCGCTGGCAGATGAACCGCCTCCACGAGCTCGGAAAGATCCAGTACGGTAGCCGTTACACCATCTACTCCCCCAAGGATGGACAGCCTTGCATGGACCACGACCGAACCGAGGGTGAGGGCATCGGACCTCAGGAATACACCGCCATGAAGCTGAAGGTCAAGGAATGGGCCCCTCAGATTGCTGAGTTGGTCAAGGGTAAGATTGAAGAGGATGCGAGCGTCTACTTCGTCCCTGCTACTCTCCGCCCTGAGACTATGTATGGCCAGACCTGCTGCTTCCTCGGCCCCAAGATCACCTATGGTCTCTACAAGGTGAAGGAGAAGGAGTACTTTGTTGCCACCAAGAGAGCTGCCTGGAACATGGCCTTCCAGGGAACTTTCTTCACCAGCGAGAACTTCCCCAAGTCTCAGGACCAGCTGCCTCTTGTCGTTGAGGCCCCCGGATCGGCTTTTGTCGGAACCCTTGTCAACGCTCCCCTCTCTTTCCACACCGAAGGTGTGCGTATCCTTCCCATGGAAGGTGTCTCGGCCACCAAGGGTACCGGTGTCGTCACCTCTGTGCCCTCTGACAGCCCGGATGACTACGCTACTCTTCTCGATCTTGCTAAGAAGCCTGAGTACTACGGCATCCAGAAGGAGTGGGCTGAGCTCGAAATCTTCCCTCTTATTGAGACCCCCACCTACGGAAACCTCACTGCTCCTGCTCTGGTTAAGCAGCTTAAGATCAACTCTCCTAAGGATGTCAATCAGCTGGCACAGGCTAAGGAACTCGCCTATGGTGAGGCCTTCTACAAGGGTACCATGCTTGTTGGTGAGTTCAAGGGTCAGCCCGTCAGCGCTGTGAAGGACAAGATCCGCAAGGCTCTCTACGACAGCGGCGATGCTTTCCCCTTCGCCGACCCTATGGGCAAGGTCGTCAGCCGCAGTGGAGATGACTGTGTTGTCGCCTATCTCGGCCAATGGTTCCTGAATTACGGTGAGAACGACGCCAAGTGGCAGCAGGACACCCTGGACCACGTCGTCAACACTCTGAACACCTACTCCAACGAGACCAAGAACGGCTTCGAGAAGAACCTCTCCTGGCTCAACCGCTGGGCTTGCGCCAGAACGTACGGTCTGGGTTCGAAGCTGCCCTGGGACCAGCAGTTCCTGGTCGAGAGTTTGAGTGACTCTACGGTCTACATGGCCTACTACACCATCGCGCACCTCCTGCACGGTGACCGCTATGGTAAGACTCTCGGCTCCCTCAACATCAAGGCAGAGCAGATGATCGACGAGGTCTGGGATTACGTCTTCTGCCGCCGTGAGCTCAGCGACGAGCTCATCTCCAAGAGCGGGATCAACAAGGAGGCTCTGCTGCAGCTGCGCAGAGAGTTCGAGTACTGGTACCCCTTGGATGTCCGTGTCTCCGGAAAGGATCTCATTCCCAACCACTTGACCTTCTTCCTGTACATCCACGTTGCCCTCTTCCCTCCCGAGTACTGGCCCAAGGGAGTCCGTGCCAACGGTCACTTGCTCCTGAACGGTGAGAAGATGAGTAAGAGTACCGGTAACTTCTTGACCTTGAAGGATGCCGTCGAGAAGTTCGGTGCCGACGCTACTCGTATCGCCTTCGCCGATGCCGGTGATGGTATCGAGGATGCCAACTTCGAGGAGACCGTTGCGAACAGCAACATTCTCCGTCTTCACACTCTGAAGGACTGGATGGAGGAGACCATCAAGGATGAGACCCTGCGCACCGGCCCTGCCGATTCCTTCTGGGACAAGCTCTTCGACAACGAGCTGAACAGCCTGGTCCGCGAGACCAAGAAGCACTACCAGGAGTAAGCACCCCCTACACTATTCGAACGATTACCCGCGAGTAGCTAACTAACATCATCCAGCACCAACTTCAAGCTCGCCTTGAAGTCCGGTCTGTACGACTTCGTCAGTGCGCGTGACTACTACCGTGAGGCCACCTCGACCTCCGGCGTCGGTCTGCACCGCGACATGGTGGCTCGGTACATCGAGCTCCAGGCTCTGATGATTGCCATCATTGCTCCCCACTGGGCCGAATACGTCTGGCTGGAGATCCTGAAGAAGGTTCGTCTCTCCCAAACACAAACCTCCTCTATCCTCCTTTCTCCCTCAAAAAATAAATTCTAACCTCGCCACCCAGCCCGAAACCATCCACAAGGCGCAATTCCCCAGCGTGCCCGAGGTCTCGCCCGAGCTGTCCGCCGCGCTGGCCTACACGCGCGCGACCTCGTCGAACATCACCTCGGCCGAGGCGGCGTTCGTCAAGAAGCTCTCCAAGGGCAAGCAGGTGACGTTCGACCCGCGCAAGCCCAAGAAGCTGTCCATCTACGCGGCCAAGAAGCACCCGCAGTGGCAGGAGAAGTACATCGACCTGGTGCGCGAGGCCTTCGACGGCCTCGCCATCGACGACAAGGCGCTCAACGCCCGGGTCGGCAAGCTCGGCGAGATGAAGAAGGCCATGCCCTTCGTCCAGACCCTCAAGCGCCGCCTCGTCGTCAACCGGGAAGCCCCCGAGACCGTCTTCGAGCGCAAGCTGCCCTTCGACGAGTTCGCCGTCCTCCAGGAGATGCGCGGCGCCATCACCCGCGTCACCGGCGCCAAGGCCCTCGAGATCATCGCCGTCGACGAGGGCGGCAAGACCGGGGAGGTGCTGGGGAGTGGCGAGAAGAGGGAGGGCCTCTTCGCTGAGAACGCCGTCCCCGGGCAGCCTTCTTTCCACTTCGCTAACATTGAGTAAATTCAACGAAGATTCTCTTAGATGTGGGTTGGTTGCATGAAGGAAGGAAAATGGGGTCCGTCCGTCCCATCCTGCCTCTAGACCGGTTAGACAGACGGTTGGAGGGATTGATATCTTGGAACAGAAGCAATTATGGCATGTGAAAAGAAGAATTATACAGTTGATGATTTTACGTCTACAAAAGTTCCCTGGTAAACTGTTTAGCTTGTCTTGCTTAGACGTGTGAGTAGGCTGGTAGAGAGTTCTCGGTTCGCCGAGATACATATTTATGAACCACAGTTGAGCAGGCTAAGGCGACGCAACATCGTAACAACCACGACACCCTAAAACAACAAACAGAACAAACCCAAAGCAACCATTTGCAATGATGGAAATATAAATCTAGATGCTCTGAACTAGAAATCCAAAAGGGGGGAACCCCATCGAGAAGAGATTTTCGGTATTCGCACCACATCTTACATACGAGACAATGACAGAAAAGAAACAACACCAAGCGCTATGCTGAACATGATAAGGTAGAATAACCTAGTATACGGTTACACGCCCCCATCTACCCCTCGGTGGACCCGATAGAAAAGGAGACAGGGGATCTAAGAGGAGGAAGCACGACGGCTGCCCTTCACCCGTTTCTGATGGCTAATACTCTGGCGGCCGCGACCCCGCGCCTGCCGTTTCGCAGCCGCCTGTTTCTCGGCGACGTACTTGTAGCACTCCAACGGGGGCCGGGATCCGATATGACGACCGTGGGGCGTGAAGACCTCAACCTGGGGCGTGCCGGAGAAGGCCACGTCCTCGCCATCATCGAGCAGGTCGTCCTCCATGTCGTCGTACACGTCGCCGAGGGCGTGCGACTTGGCGCGGGTCTGCACGGTGATCTCGACCCAGCCGCAGCCCTCGATCAGGATGTCGGCGGCCATGACCCGGTAGGGGAGCTCGGGGATGGGTTTGCCGTGGTCCGCGACGGCCTTGGCGAGGGAGGTGGGGAGGTGGGAGCGGGTGACGTCCCACTGGAGGTCGATGCGGCCGGCCGAGGCGAAGGTGCCCACGGTGTCGGCGCGGAGGATCGGATCGCCGGGGTAGGGGCGGTCGCCGCGTTGCATCTCGACGGCCTTGTCGGTGCGGGTGACGTGGGTCTCGAAGGGCACGAAGCAGGCCGCCAGGATGATGTCGTCGGGTCGCACGGCGGTGATGCGGATGAGGCCGCCGCAGAGGAGGAGCGATTGGCCTGGTTTGACGGTCAGGCGCTCGGGCTTGACGCGTTTCGTCATCATGAGGTTGCGCTGGTGTTCGGGCCGCACGTAGTTGGTGAGGTCGCCGCGCTCGAGGCCGGGGAGGTCGATCATCTCGCCCCGGCCGCGGCCGAAGGGGATGCGAATCGGGGAGACGGTCGTGCCGGCGAGGGTAGAGACCACGGGGAGCACAGGGAACATGTCCTCACGGGGTGCAGGGGGCAGGAGGCCGTCCGAGTCGAGAAAGCTTGGGTTCTCCTCTGGCTGCTGCTGGCCCTGTCGCTTCGACTCGATCTCCCGTTGTTCCACGAGGTCCGCGATCTTCCCCAGATTCTTCGAATCTTTGGGGAAACAGGCCTCGATGAAACTACTTTTGCCGACATTGGCCTTGCCCACTACCCAGACGCCACCCACGTGGTTCTGGATCTCCTCCTTGACCTGCTTGGTCCACCAGCCTCGCTGCGCACTGATCATGTGCACCTGACCCAGACGGAACTCTTCGGACGACAGGTTGAGTTGGATCCGGAGCATCTTGCGGATGTACTCCATCTTCGAGTTGACCAGATCCCACGTAGGGGCTAAGAGATCGGACCTCGTGATGACAATGTGAAGGGTTGGGAGCCTCTTGGAGCCCGAATACTGGTGGGTGGCCGAGCGACGGTTCCGCGAACGCGGTTCCATGATGTTCAGTGCCTTGTAGATGTTCGGAATGAGAGACATGGGAAAGTCGGCTGCGTCGACCAGATGGTACACATGGTTATGTTTGTGCGGCGACTCGTCCAGGTATGCCCGGATGGAGTCTATCGAGGGCGAGATAGCCGGAACGGCCTTGTTGTGGTGAAGAAGATCGTGGCATCGGTCACAGATCTGCACGGGCGTTTGTGTCTTCGCGAGGTACTCGCCAGCAGCTGCTGCGTCTTTCTCAAGACGACGACTCGGCGCTAAATGAGGGATCGGTCGTGTGTCAGCATAGACCACAATGCAAAGGAGGAGAGGAGGTGCAACTGAAATATCACTCACATTTGATTACCGACCTGCCCCAATCTGTAGCTCCTTCCGCGACATACTGCTGGATTCTTTCTGCCGCCTTCTCTCCTTCAGCTTCCGGTGCTGCGACAAGCTGTTGCGCTTCCTGCCCAAGCTTTCGTATATGCTTTCTGGTTTTGCCGTAGTACCCAGGCTCGTCGGGCTCAACGGTCTGCGCATACGCCCCGCATCCTGGACAGCAGACAGGCAGCGATTCTGGGGAGATCGATGAGGAGATAGCGGAAGGGGAATCGGCCGTGGAGTAATTGCGTAGCTCTTTGCTGGTATAGTGGCTTGCGGGCGTGCGGCGGGCAAGGACTTCTGGCCGCGTGAAACGGTACAATGGGAGTTGTCTGGCGCAGGACTGGAGTTGCGACGGAAGTCGGAATGTCCTAGTCGCTCTTGGAACAATGCGCCCGAGATATGGCGGCATTCTGAAACTCGTACAAGCAGAGAATGCGGCGAAAAGGCGTTGCAGCAAGAAACTTTGATTGATAGTGTTGATTGATAGCTGATAGCATCGGTGGTCCGCTTGGCGGGCCGTAAAAAAGTTGCTGTGGCGAACCAAGAGTGTATGGCTTGTGATAACCTGCTACTAGTAGTGGAATCTCTCCAGGTTGCTTGTAGACCTCGTAACCATAATCGTCAATTGGCATAAAAAACATTCGCTTTGATATTGGATAGTTACACGAAAGCATCATGCATAAAGAAACATCTTTGAAAAACCAGAGTAAAGTAACAGTGAATGCTTAGCCCAGACCATGCGCCACGAAAGACCCATTGAACCTCATGCAATATATCTCTTCAAGCCCGCGCTTTTCCCTTTCCCTTGACACCCTCAGCCTCATCTTCCTCCTCAGAGTCACTCATGAACTCATCATCCTCATCGAACCCGATATAACGCCGAGGCGCACTGCTGCGGGCCGTGTTTGACGGACCAGGCGCATCGACCATCTCCTCCTCCTTCACGTCATCATCACCATCCTCACTCTCCTCCTCAGAAGATGGAGTATCCCGATCGCTGCCCTCACTGGCGCTGGCACTCGTGCTCGAGCCCCCGAGGATCGTATCGCGCAGATTGTCCGTCCACATGCCGTCCTTCATGGCCATCAGGACCGCCTCACGCGCCTTCTCGTTCATCTCCTCCTTATCCTCCATCCACTGGCCGTCGATCTTCTGCTTCCCGCCGCCGTTCTTCAGCTCCTCCTGCCGCTTCTCCGCCGCCTCCACGACGGCCTGCCACCGGCGGCGGCGCTCCTCCTTCTCCTTCTTGTCCATCTCCGGCTTCAGCGCCAGGTACTCGGCCAGCGCCTTGGCCTCGTTGACGGTGCGGAGCCGCCGGCCGTCGAGGTTGCGGCTGGAGCCGTTGTCGTCGCCTTGATTGCGCTTGCGCTTGCTCGACATGCGCCCGCCGGCGGCGCGCAGCTGGGATCCGAAACCACCCTTGCCTCCGCAGAGGGGCACGCTGAGTCGGAGGGGGAGAAGGAGGGATGTGGCGGTGGTGGTGGTGGCGTCATTATTGGAGCTGCTGGCCAGATAAGGGAGGAGCGGTTCGGCGGAGGGGAGGAGTTGTTTGTTGTTCGTGGTCGTCAGGATCAAGGAGTGGAGTGGGATCGAAGGCGGGAGGTATGACGAGATCTTATCCGTGAGATCGGCGAGACTCGAGGCTGAGGACAGCGAGAAAGTGACCGTGGAGGGGAGTGAGAGTCCCGGGAAGGATGAAAGGAGCACGTTGATGTTTTGGGGCGCCATGTTGTTTGTAGGTTAAGCCGCGCGTAATATGTAACAGACTGATATGGGGTTCCGCGATGCGAAGAAAGATGAGATGAGCAGAAACTCAGCCCTAGCGACAGGTGCTCAAGGTGGAGTCGAGGTTCGATCTGACCGGGCGAGAGGCGCTGCTTGCTGAGCGGAGGTCTAGAAGTAATAACGCAATGCGGAGAGTTTCCCCCCGATAAGAGCGGATCAATGACTAATTGCCCGTCCACTACGCGGCCTCAGGCCTCCGGGCACGTGATGCATGTAGCACACGTGACGTCGCCTTATCCAGCTAGCGGAAATCGATTAGGGCGACAACCCTACAAGCGCATCCCGATTGGGAATCACCGCACTTTTTCCACTCGACGGGCAGCCCGCTCCACTCAACATCAACTACTCTTAAACCACCCTCTTCGCGCGTTGTTAGAGCGATTCCCCGAAGAGCGCCAGGAACTCGCAACAATGTGCGTACAGCCCCTTTGGTTCACGATGCGCGATGTCAATGATGACCTGAACCCCGACTAACCCTCCCTCGCAGGCTTATCCCCAAGGAAGACCGCAAGAAGATCCACGAGTACCTCTTCCGCGGTATGTGATTCCTCATTCTCGCCCTTTTGTCGCGTCCTCCCAAGTCCCTCGAGATAGGATAGATATTCGCATGGACTTGGTGTCTCTCTCGATTCACTATTCCACCTTATGTCATTGCCGTCTCGATGTGGATGTGTGGAGGGTTGTTGACGAGTCGAACGAATGAGGATGGCGGTTTACTGACGAAATCTTCTCAACAGAGGGTGTGCTCGTGGCCAAGAAGGACTTCAACCTTCCCAAGCATGGCGACATTGACACCAAGAACCTCTACGTGATCAAGGCCCTCCAGTCCCTTGACTCCCGCGGTTACGTCAAGACCCGCTTCTCGTGGCAGTACTACTACTACACCCTCACCCCCGAGGTATGTTTCTCTCGTTTGCCTTCCTCAAAACCATAAAGAACCACGATCTAATGTGTTTTCCGTTTTCAGGGTCTTGACTACCTCCGCGAGTGGCTCCACCTCCCCGCCGAGGTTGTGCCCGCTACCCACATCAAGCAGCAGCGTTCCCACGCTCCCCCCCGTGGCATGATGGGTGGTGAGGAGCGCGAGCGCCGTCCCCGTGCTCCCCGTGAGGGTGGCTACCGCCGCCGCGAGCAGGGTGAGAACAAGGAGGGCGGTGCCCCCGGCGAGTTCGCCCCTAGCTTCCGTGGTGGCTTCGGCCGTGGCCGTGGTGCTCCCTCCTCCTAGAGGAATGTCGCCTGCAGGTCTTCCAAGGGCTACACGGGATGTTGCTAGTGTGGCTTGAGTAGACGTCCAGTCAGAAATTGCCGCACTACGCACTTCTCCACCCAAAATCAAAAAGGGATTATGCCTGGCTTTACTGTCTCGATACCATGAAATAGTTAGGATTAATGGCATGATTCACGACTTCACTCTCTGTTCCTTTTTAAACGTAAAATGACCGTTTCGATGGTCAAGACGATGGGTTATGCCCGTTTGTTCTGACTCAACACAGTATAAGAGGTCTAGGTGGTGTTTTCCAAACTAGCTGGAGAACCTCTTACGGTCGTAGCGGATAACAGCCTGCAAGATGACTGAGGCGCCGGTTGCACAATCATCTGCCGAGCAGAACTCTTCCGGATGATGGCTCAGCCCGTCTTTGCACGGCACGAAGATCATGCTAGTCGGAACCCTCTTCGAGGTAAAGACACTGTCGTGGCCGGCACCACTCATGATCGTTCTTGTCAGAGACTTGGGGTCTGTCGAGTCAGAATCCGCAACGACTGCTTCTGCAGATTGCTGAACGCAATCGATGCAGTCCGGGTGGAACTTCACCACAGGCGAATCAAAGTCCAGAGTCCATTCCACGCGACAAGGCTTCCCAATGGGTTTACCTTCTTCCGCTGCGATAGCGTCGAAGTCCTTCCTCAATTGCTTTTCCACAACATTGACCAATTCATCCTCTGGGCCGCGGATATCCAGAGTGAAGCTGACGACTCCAGGGACGGTGTTCACGCTGCCGGGCTTAGCCTCCACGATGCCAACACTGGCCAGGCACCCATGAGAGGAAGCAACCTCGCGTGCACGCACCATCATCTGGGCGAAAGCATACAAGGCATCTGCACGATGCTCAAAAGCGGTAGTACCCGTATGGGTATCTCTGCCGACAATGGTGAGGCGGAACCAGCGGTATGCTTGGACGGCTGTGACGACGCCTACGTGCTGGCCTGCAGTCTCGAGATGAGGCCCTTGTTCGATATGCAGCTCGAAGTGAGCAGCCATTGGAGTCTGCTTGTATGAACATGGCACACTTCCAAGATAGTCGATCTTCTCAAGTGCCGATCTCATGGTCTCGGGGGCCGACGACGCCGTGGGTAGAGATGCAACCGTTGGGACTTCCTTGAGCTCGTGGGCTTGCGACAGAGGGATACATTCAGCCCATACTCCAGACGAGATCATGCTGATAGGGAACCGTGCGCCTTCTTCGCTATTATACCCATCAGCGCAAGCCTTAAAGTGAAGGAAGGTCGGTGCCATACTTAGTCCAGTTGACCACGCCTACACCACCCTCTGTCTCAAGACCCATGTCGTCCATGGACTTCAACGCTTCGATGCCGGAAAGGACACCCAATATTCCATCGTAACGGCCGCCCGTCGGTTGCGTATCTAGATGGCTGCCGATAAAGACAGGGGGCACATCTGTCCTGCGCCCAGGACGAACTGCAAAGATGTTCCCCATCTCGTCGATGGTGACCCGACAGTTGAGGGCTTTTGTTGTTTCGATGAACCAATCCCTCACTTGCTTGTCCTCTTGCGACAATGCCAGGCGCTGCATTCCTGTATCCGTGGGGCCACTATTCCAAATGGTCAGCTCAGTTGTTTTCATGCTCGCAAGCTGATGGACGGCTATTGCTTGATGGGATTGGAGTAGGCTGTTCTCATCCCATACGGCGCGCGACCGCTAATCCGAAGTACTGTGCTCGCAAATGGATGGTCTGGTACTCACTCTCCCCATCGAATGCCCGAGCCCCATTGACAGCTGTGGTGAAGGTCCCTGGCCAGGCGATCTTTATTGGCTCGAAGAGCTGAGACTTGAGCCTCGGTCAGCTCCGTAGACAACATGGCTTGCTTCCTTGAGACAGAAAAGTGTCGACGTGGGTTTGTCCGAATGATCCTCGACGAGAGTAGCGTGGGCTGTATGAGCGCAAATCTCACTAGCCTAGCAAGAGTTGGTGTATAGACCTGGGAGCGAATCATGCTGCGCATCTCGAGCGACAATGGAGGGTTTATGTACTCAGCACTTGGGTCCCCTCATTGTCCAGTGAATGTCTTGATAAGAGAGGATCCCGATAAGATAGCGAGCTGCCATGCTGCGGGGGTGGCAGTCTCGGTCTTCCTGCCGAATCATATGCCTGCTGATACCTCTCGGCAAAGACCGTATGTAGACTATGTCACCTTAGTGGAGAGCGACTGGGGGTCCTTCTGGCAGGTCTATCGTATAGGCCAACCGTTTTGGGTGGTAAGTTAGTGTACGGGACCGAGTTCACGCAAAAGACCCAGTGCTATCAAAAGACTTAAACCCGCTAAGGCAGGTGCTGCCGAATGGAGTTTGGAAGACTAGAACAGAATCCGTGCACTTAACTCTGCCCCGTACTGTGTTAATCTGATCCACCCAGTTCTTATGGGTCAGCATGACCGTAGAGGGACTGAAAGACGCGTAGGATAGAAGACACCATCATGAAATGTACGAGTGGTACATGGTCGTCCCTGGCAAGGTTCTCGGTGGCTTGAGTCGCATATGCCAGACCATCGATGACACGGAGCAAAGTCAATGCTTGAAGCTGGAGTAATAGTCGGTAATTGAGACGGAAGGTTGAATTGTCCCAAACAACTCTCTAGACAGAAAAAAAGACTGCTGCGCTATGCGTAGCGAGCGCCGTACTCATAAGGTATGCTATGCTGGCAGCCGCAGTGCGGCGACTGCCCATAGAGCTGACGTTACGCCCACCGACCTCAAAACCAAACGACACGCACCGCAACCCCCCAGAACAACCCTTTCCAGGGGTTATAAAATTCCGGAAAAACCAGAATCCTGCTAAGACCCCCATGACAAGTCCATTGCCCGAGGAAAACAAAAACAACAAATTCGACAGCTGTGTCGATGGAAGAGTCCAAAGATTGAGAAGAGGAGTCTTTTGGGCAAACCACGGCCATCTCTGGTAAAAGGCAAGAAATGGGTTCTGAGCTAGTTTGTCCCACTCCTCGGAGGTTGGCACTTATTGTATCCTATATGTTACTTTTTCTCAATGCCTACCAGCGTTCGATCCGCGGTCCGCGCTTTTCTTTTATCTTTTCCTCGGTTTCGACCCCCCTTCCCCTCCCCGTCGCGTTCCGCCTTCAGACCAGACTTGCTTGACCCCGCATTCTGTCATCACGACTCTTGCTCCCAAACAACTCCACGCATTCCGAGCTTCGCACTCCGCGCATATACAGCAAAATGTCTGCGGCCTGTATCTTCTGCAAGATCATCAAGGGTAAATTTGCCAGCTACATCCCGATACGCGATATCAAACCAACATTGGTTACTCCTCCGACACGACCTGTATTCAAATAGCTAGCTAACGAACGGTATGAACAATAGGTGATATCCCTTCGTTCAAGCTCTTCGAGAGCGACAAGGTCTTCGCCTTCCTTGACATCCAGCCCCTTAGCAAGGGCCACGCGGTGAGTATCATCTATGCAAATCTCATCACCAATGACAAGAGCATCAACCCCGCACCGTCGTCTCGTTCACACGAACCCAACAAGATAAGCATGAGCCATCGGAGCCAAGCTACCTATCCCTCCCAACAATCCCATCTCTCCTCGAGCTCATATCCCTCAATTCACACAAATGTAAACAAGAAAGTAAACCCGTTAACCAGTTAATCCATGCAACTAGCTCGTCATCCCCAAGTACCACGGAGCGAAGCTCACCGACATCCCCGACGACCACCTCCAAGAACTCCTGGTAAGTTGAAGACTCGCAACCGGGGAGACCGGGGAAAAAGTGCACCAGGGTGTTCCAAACGCAAAGAGATTCGCCTGTTTGAAAAGGGCTGCAACCCTCCGGGGACCTTGGAGACGCACAGCAACCCCCCACCCCCCTCACCCATACGCTACGCTGGCTATGTAACCCCTGGCACGCTCGCAGACGATCTCCATTGCTTTGCCCAAATATCTAATTGGTCATCGTCTATTCAGCCCGTAGCGAAGAAGATCGCTCAAGCCGTCGGCGCCACGGACTTCAACATCCTCCAGAACAACGGCCGCATAGCGCACCAGGTCGTTGACCATGTTCACTTCCACATGGTAAGCTCTTCGCTCCCGCCGCTCTCCCTAGGCACAGGGGACTAGTTTCGAATACTAACCACTATAAACTCGTAGATCCCCAAGCCCAACGAGACCGAGGGACTCGGCATCCACTGGCCCACTCAGGAGACGGACATGGACAAGCTCAAGGCTCTGTACGAGGAGGTCAAGGCTAGAATGTAGATGGGTTGTAAGCTAGTAGTCTGATAGGATAACATGTGTCCATCCAACCACCGCGCAGAACTGCACGGCCGTCCCTAAGCTCTATGTCAACTGTGAAACTGTTCCTCGAATGTAGTTGTAAGAATGCTTGACCATCGCAACTGTGGAACTCGGTTCTCACGAGCTGGTATGTACAGTACTCCGTAGCTATGGCCCGTATATGATCAATCAACTAATCATGTCACCGAATTGATCGATGTAGACCTGCCTATCAGGGAAAATGCAAACATGACTTCCCATCAATTGCAGGGGGAAACCATCTGAAACACACAAGCAAAAGTGTCTCGAGTTCGGGCCCGTCGATCAACTTTATCCAAGACGGTTTCAGGACAGATTCCAGATTGCGGTGCCGGTGTATGAACTATGATCGACAGAACAGAGATGCTCATTTTTGAGGCCGGGCCAGGTGGAAAACATGCCCGATGTGGTAAGTGCTTTCAGGATGGATGAATAAGGAACCTCCCAGATGTATGATGGGCTCAGCTCGCAAACGAATTTCAGATTACCAGAATGCCTAGTTGACAGTGGTAATCCGAGACAATGGAAAGGCTGGAGTTCACAAGACTCTATCTAGCCTGCTACCAGCCACATCCTTATATCGGGAAGTGTCTCTTAAGAGACAAGAAATGATCCAATCCAATTGTACGTATAAAAATGATCTTTCCAGGTCGTTATACCGTGACAAGGCATCATTAGGAGCCACAGAGACATCTATCCTATCACACAGAGTACCAAATCTAACAATAATGTATTTATACACAGACCTTTGTCATGTAGGCTACTTCACCCAGCTAGGTTCTATCCCTCATGAAGCGCATTTCCCTTCGTCTTGACCTCGTCCGGGTAGAATTCGATCTTGCCGCCGCCCTGGATGATGTTGAGTCGATCATAGAGGGAAGTAGCCCGCACATACGAGTCGAGCTCCCAGTATTGAGCTCTCAACCGCTCAATAAGACTGTTCCTCGTCTCAGTCGCGGTCTTCAAAGCCGAGTCATCCTTCTTCTGGCTGGCTGCAATCCACGCAATCGTGGCACCTTGCAACTCCTTAGCGAGTTGCTGTCGCTCAGCGATCATCGCATCGCGCTTGACAGTGTCCTCCTGGTTCTTGTTCTCGTCGGGCTCGGCCTCGACGTACTTGTAGGCCCAGTTTTCGTCACCCTCGAGCTCCTTCCAGATCTGATCCCTCGGAATGAACTTCTCCAAGTCCTGGACATTCTTGGTAAACTGGATCTTCGAGGCGACCACGGGGTCAAGCCAGCCCTTAATGACGTTCCAAATTCCTGGTAAAACCATGGTAAGAATATTGCAAGCTGAAAGTAGTTCAAGGAAATGACCAACCGGAAAAGATCCAGGGAGCCTTGTGGATCAGGACCACTCCCAAGCACTCCGGGTAGTTGGCTTCGAAGCACTTGATCATGTACTTAACTGGATGATAGTCCTGCAAGAAGTTAGAAAAGATTGAATGACGATTTGGGATGATCCTACCATATTGCTTAGCGAGAAGTCGGTCATATCGAAAACAACGCACTAGTCTAAGTCAGTGTCTGTTTTCATAAAGCCAATATTTGAATACCCACAGCTGTCTCAACAGGAGGCGCAAGCATCATTCGAGCAGTCTCGATGGTGTAGACAGTAAACCGATCAAGTGCCTCCACCTCTTGATCTCCTGCTTTGTGCAAGCGCACTCTGACCACACAGATAGGCCGACCGGACTTGTCAACACCATGCAGGAAGCTCTTGCCCATGCGGAACTGCAGCAAGAAGTCCTCGCCGGCCTTCTTCTGATCAGGATCAGCGGTTTGGCTCTGCTTCAACGCGCCATGCTCGCCATTCTTCATGATATCTTCGTCCAGCTTGACCTCCTGGAGTCTCCATCGAAGTGTAGAGATCAGCATGATCAGTGCCTTCTTGACATCCCACTTGCGCGCCCGCAGGAAACGGAGCAGCAGCGAGTCGGGATTGTCGTGCTTGATCATGTTCCATAGACTGGTTCGGATCTCTTCTGGTTTCATATCAACCAGAGCTTGCTGGAACTCCTTCGACTGTCCGTACTTATCGTCTCCATCGGTGATGCTGATCGAGGCCAGACTGGTTGAAATGTCGCTTGCCGACTGAGAACTAGCTGATTCGTCCTCAGCATCGTCACCGCCTCTGCCGAAGAGGCCGAATCGCCGCTTCGTAGGCTTCTTCTTTTCCTGGGCGGGGGTAGGTGAAGGTGCTTCGCTGGATTGTTGTTGCAACTGCTCGAGACCTTCCACGCCACACACTTTGAGCAGCAAGACCCAAAACTCCTGGAGCTTTGCTTCCTGTTCGGGCGTGAGGTTGCCCACAGTTCCGGGTTGAGCTTCAATAGGCATGGTCTTCAACGTATCGATTATACCGAGAAAAGGCGAATTAGTTTCTTGGAGAGGTTCTGAGGAATCGGGAGAGGGTAGAAGTCCGTCGTCAACTGTCCAGTATTTATCCCGTAGCCAGGTTCCTGCACCGACTAGAAGTAGGGTGAATGTGATCGTCCAGAAGGTTGAAGCCTTCCTCGGTTCGCACTGATGCGATGGAGAAGTGGAGTAAGCCCTCGGTGAGTTAGACCAGATTATAGGGCTTCGAGTCCGATACAAGGACTTGGGGATCTGTGCACGGCCTAGATTATGAAGTCTCGCGGGCGCAGAGGGGATCGAATTGGCCGAGGAACGAAGCAGACGGCGGCGCAAGGAAGAACAAGCATGCATGTGCTTCTCTTTGGGCGACTCCTGAGTCTGGGTTGGAGATCTGATCTGACTGGCGATCCTTAGCGCTTCTTCTTGAAGGTTTCCGACCTTGTTGTGCCAAAGCTGGAGGTGAAACGTGAGAGGATGATCAGACCCTCAAAAATCGAGCCGGGAATGCGGGGAACGGAGAGAGGCAAGAGTGCAAGAGGCGAATTGAAGGAAGGAGGAGTGGCTGCTTTAGTGACGGTTGGAACGATCAGGGTCCGTCAGGCCCGAACTGCGATCGGTGTGCTGGACCAGGGGGGGGCGCAGAGGGGAGGAGGGGGCCACGAACTAAGTTAAGGGTGGGGATTGAATTGAGATTATGAAAAGAGTTGTTGCGGTCGAATTATCCGGGCTTTCCTAACTGAGATAGTCCTACACTCGTGTTCTCATCTTTTGCTTTGCTTAGCCAGGGGACTCGGGATCCTCCAGAGATCCCTAATTATAGTCGGGCCCATCCATCATTCCATCCTATTAATTCGATGAACGCTAACCTGGTCCAGGCAGCGATCAGATTGAGGGCCTGATGGATGTGGCATCAGGATCCACAAAGTCCGAACTGTTCCAGTGACCGCACCTTCCCCAAGCGGGGAATCAACAACAGCCCGCCCGCCGCCCGCACCGAACCTTGCCTTGCAATCATCGTCAACAAACCTACTATCTATCAGAGGTATCACGCCGGTTCAAGACATTCGCCTGACGAACAAGGAACAGGGAACAAACTTCCGAGACAGCTGAATATTCGATTCACTTCCCGCCTCAGTTGTGCGCTGCGCAGTGTCGCCAGCATCTGATCTCTTCTCCGACCCTCGGATCTCAATTCAGCCACCCACGGTCATCATGGACGCCTTTTCTCGCTCAGCATCGCGCCCTCGGCCCTCTTCTCGACCCACGACTCCCTTGCGACCCAGTTCACGCTCCTCGTTCCGCGAAGCCCATGGATATGGAAGTAGTATTGGCAATACCGGCTATACACAACCCGCCATCAATGCGTTGGAACCCCAATTCGCGGAACTCGCAGACTCGATGGCGGATCTAGAAGCCAACTTCATGCATCTTCAGTTGATGCATGAGAGCTTGACACGGTTCAGCGAAAGCTTCGCCAGTTTCTTGTACGGCATGAACATGAATGCCTTCTGTGTGGATTTTCCAGAGGTATGAGAGTCCGACCCGTATCTCACGATGGCCAATTTGCTCATTTGAATTCAGGCACCGATCTCAGAATCATTCCGGAGGGCAAAGCAAGCGGAGTCGCAAAGCGGTACAGCTCCATTCTTCATTTGAGAAATATCAGATATTGACCCTCAATAGCAGCTGAAGCGGAGGCAGTGCAAGCGATTAATGACGCAGAAATGACTTTCATGTAAGGCGCCCGGAGTTTCCGCCTCTTTTCTTTCCTTTTCGCAATCATACTAAATACATTCTCTACCCTTAGGACTACGGATACCTCGTTTGTCGAAAACCCGCCCAGCATCATCTCCTCCAAGCCCACGCCAAGAATCCCGGCCACCTCACGCGGATCTACAAGAGGAACCACAAGAGGAACCACAAGAGGAACAACCAGAGGGGCAACTAGAGGAACCCGTGGCTCGACGACCGGACGATATGCTACAAGAGGCTCCAGCCGAGGATCCCGGCCCAGCGCACTGCCCCGGGGAAGAGGTATTCGGTGATCGAGAGCGGCAGAAACTGTGAGGGCATGAGAAGCGACATGAGTTATGGCACAAAAAAATTATGCGCATACAGGGGTGCAGCTCTTGGCTGCTACGACTGGCAGGTCCAGCGAGGAGAGAGACCTGCACACATAGGACGATCTACGTCATGAAGATGATGCGACAGTGCCTGCGAAGCAGCTTGCGCTGGCCTAGCTGGATAGACAATACTGCTTGACAAGCGCAGCCAAATAAGTATACACAGTGTGTTAGATTGTGTGTTGGTAGCTTAGTCTCAAGGCCGCTGTTCAATGCCCAATTCGCAATGGGGGACATTGAACAGTGTACACAACAATTGATTGCGAAGAATGACTTTTGTAGAGGAATGGCAGTTGGTCTTGATGTGAAAAGGTGCATTCTTGCACTCTGATGTGTTACTATGTACATATTGAAGCAGGAGGCGATCTCGGATCAAGTGAGGATCCGGCGTCTTATCGCCGCCGGAGCAGCCGCGGTCGACCCTTGCGAAAAAAAAGATCTGACCTGACCTGCTTCTTGCGCCTCCTCAGCAACGAGACCCAGGACGATCTGTAGTTGTCTGTCTCTGGGACTAACGCTCTATGATAGTCTTACTCTCTCGTGCTCTTCGTTCTATAGACCTCTCGGGATTTCTGGTTCGTGGTGGGAAGGACTATTGCTGAAGCAACCAGACTGAATCCACCCGCTTCCGATCCCCGACAGCGGAACCCTCCGGTGGCTGGCGGAGTCTCTCCAGTGTGTCACTCACGGGCTGCTGCTGCTGCGACTATTACTCTATTGCGGAGCTGATCTATTCAGTATCCCCACTGTCTCTATATTGGATCCCATAAGGTACTGTGATCCGTGTTGTTACAGATTATTCAATACTCCCCCAGTCATTGTTTCCTGGCCCGATTCACAGACAATACTGATGTGGATGACACCTAGACCTTCCCTAGTGCTGCAATGCATGGATCCTGTCTGATTTGCAGTTGACCTGCTGAGCATCACCCCTCTCCTTTTCTCTCGATTTAGAGAGTCCTTACCTTGGCTGTGCCAGTTTGACTTTCTTGCGCTCTCTGTGAAAACCCCCCTCTGTCGTTCGCTGGATCCGTCATGGCGACCGTGGCGACCGTAGCGACCGTGGCCAGTGTGGTCTCGGTCTCATTGCTCTCGGAGGCCGAATTCGGCTGCGGTATGTACACCCTCTAGACCACATATCATCTGAAATATAGTATTGATCGCTGATATCTTCACAAAAGAGCACCTGGCCACACAGCTAGGACAAGATGCCAACACCGCGGAGCAGTTCAAGAGCTCCTTTATCAAGGCGCATAACTCCCTGGCGGTCTTGCCCAAGCCCATGGACGGACCCATCAAGAACGGTCGTGCAAAGGCTCACGGGTTCTTGAAGCCCAAGTATACTTGCTTGACATGCTCAGAAACCTGCTTGATGAGCGAGCGTCAAGCTCACACCGATAAGACGGGCCACTCGTTCTGTAAGTCGTCCTCGTCGAGTGCGCGGCCAACCACTAACCCTCCCAGTCATGGATTCCCGGGCTCGCAATCTCTATTGTCAGGGCTGCGGCGACTTTGTCTTCGACCATGGGCTGGAAAGACTGCGCTGCTCTGCAGCAGAAAGTGCCTTACAAGGTAAGCATGCGCGCTCACCAGACTCCTTGCTATGGGCGCTAAGATCGCACACAGTCGCCAAGAAACGTCGCTTTAGCGATAGTTCAGCGGATGAGCTATACATTCGGAGCAATGCCACCAAACGTCCTTGCGCAAAGCAGGGCGTCAGGGGTTTGTTTAACTTGGGCCAGACCTGTTATCTGAATGTCATCCTGCAGACTCTCCTACACGATCCAATCCTCAGCACGTATTTCCTTGGAGATGGTCACCAGCCGCATGACTGTACTATACCCGACTGTGTGGGCTGTGCAGTTGCTGAAGCCTTTGCCGACTTCAATAGCATCGACAAGGCTGAAGGGTTTACTGCTTTGAATCTTCTTGTGGCATCATGGCGCTCGAGTCCCGTATGTGCCCCATGAGTTCCATCCCAATAGTCTCGCTAACATGTCCTACACTACAGACACTAGCCGGTTATCAGCAACAGGACGCCCACGAGTACTACCAATTCCTTGTGGATAAACTTCATGCAAGCACCGAGGGTCACCACGAGAACCACCAGAAGGGATGTCCCTGCTTCTTCCACAAGACATTCTACGGCAAGCTCCGTAGTAGCGTGACATGCGACAAGTGTGGCAATGTCACCAGAACCGAGGACCCAATGGTGGATCTCAGTCTCGACGTCCAAGTGAAGAAACGAGCCATGGGTGGTGGGGTTGGTTCGTCGACCCCAACGCTGAGTGGGTGCCTTGAGAGTTTCACCTCCCCGGAGAAGCTCATGGCGGGCGTTTACAACTGCAGCCAGTGCAACGGGGGCTCTCAAAAGGCAACCAAGCAGTTGCGGATCAAGAAACTGCCAGCCATTTTATGCATGCAGCTCAAGGTACGACTTCCCACGCTTCACACAAACTCCTCCCATTCTGGACTAACCCAAACCCCCAGCGATTCGAACACAGCGCCTCTGTGTCCGAGAAACTCGAAGGCCGGATTGAATTTCCGCTCTCCATCAACATGCTGCCGTACACGACGAATCCACACTCCAAAGTCGACAAAGCACGCTTCATGTATGACCTCTCATCCGCCGTCGTGCACAAGGGCAAGCTGGATTCAGGGCACTATTACGTGTACTGCCGCCAAGGAGACGAGGTAAGCCTTTCCCCCTTCTTTCATCCATCCCATCCGCGTCTTCGGCCAAATACTAACCCCAAACCAAAACAAGCAGTGGATGCTTTTCAACGACGACCAAGTAACACCAGTGGCCGAAGCAGACGTCCTCAACGCCGACGCCTATCTCCTATTCTACAACCTCCGATCCCTAGCCTCTGCACCACAGTAACACACGTCTCATTTCTCTCCGGCTCTCTTTCTTCTATCTATACATGTTCTACCTTGACCCCCTTGAACCTGCCGCATCATTTCCCGTTCCCGGTACATATCATCATCATCATCATCATCATCCATACCTCGATAATTCCTCTCCCTATTCCCAATCTCATTCCGGCGGACTTTTTGCTATTCTTTCTTACTGCTAATCTGTTGCATTTGCCACATCGCGTCCAACAGGTCTATCACAATGTCTTTCCCAGCCGCAAATTCCCTTCTGGAGTATCAAAGGGTCCGGGACCATGGAGTTTAGATCATCTTTTTTTTTTGCCCCCACGTCTTGTATTGTTGTTCACTTGGCTTTTTCCAAATGTCCATGGCTTCCGTTGTCTTTCGCATACACTGTATGAATGAATATGGGAGTGACGGGGAGGTGAATTTCTCAATGGCAGAGCATTATCATTTTCGAAACTTTTCAGTTCTGTTTCATGCATTATACAAGGAAGACAGGGAGGTAGGTCGAGGACAGTATCCTCTGCATGTTCTTGCTCAGGGGAGTTTTCGTGGCTGTGGAGGCTATTTTGAGAATATGGCTTGCATTCATTGGATTTGGGGTATTTTGATAGCATACTGTAGTTAGTACCTCAGGGAGGATGTATACTTCCTTCAAAGCTGGAGTCGATGTGATTGGCTTATGAATTAGTTCCTTCCGAGCCTCGGTAGTATAGTGTGATGGTGCCCGGCTAGAGCTAAATGGGGTGGATGCTATTGTCGAAGGGCGCATTCAAGTGCACTACGAGATGGGCAGTCACGCAAACGTCCAGTCTCCAACCACTACAAGTACGACAGCGGGGGAACCGCAGAGACCGCAGGAGAGGGCAGGACAGACGGAGAAGAGTCCATAATCCACACGATGGGAATCGATCCAGCACGAAACCGCCCCATCGGGACCGATCTGACGCATCAGGTAAGCAGGCCAGCCAGACCCCAAGCGGTGAATTGCTTCCCTCGTAAAACCAACCCAGACGATCGGGTTGTCCGTAGCTGAGGCTAGTCAAAGCGAAAAGAAAGGAAAAGAAAAGAAAAGCATATGAAGCATCCCTCAATTTTTAAGATTTCATTTCTTGTTTTTCTCTCATTTCTCCGCTCTCTAAAAAATTCAAAATCCTCCCCGAGTACCAGATGAGTCCCCCAGTCCGAGATCTGCTTTGTTTTCAAGAGCAAACCCTAAGCCATTGTCCGAGCGGATTGGGGGGTTGTTGAGAAGTTCAAGGATTCGCGGCGATTCTCTGGAGTTGTTCGAAAGAGAGAGAACAAGAAAAGACATTCCTCCTCTCCATTTCATCACTTCATTTTGGTACCGAGCGCCCGAGCACGTGAAAGAGATCCGTCGTGAACAAAGGAAAATTGAATTCGGAAGAAGGAAGGAATTTAACGGAACTGAAGGAGGTGAGGCATTAGCTAAGGTTGTTCGGGTGGGTGGTTGATGTGTGCATGTTGTGTGATGTGTAGAAACTCCAAGTGTGCCGTCGCCCTGTCGAGTTTGTCCTCTCGTCGTCCCATTGTTTTTGCTCTCTTTTCCTCCAGTGTTGATCATGTCGAGTCCCTTTCCATGGTCGCAGGCAACAATGTGTATCCTCCAATCGCGAGCGCAGGTTTTGTGGTAGAGCAAGGTGTAGAGGTGAAGATGAAAACCAACCTTGTAGAAACCGATGTCCGAAGCCTTCTCACGGAAGCACTGACGGCAGATGTTCATCTATAATGCATCCTCGGTCAGTTCACCGGTCCCATATATTCGAATTGTATCCAAAGGAGAGTATATCAGGTGTTCCATACCCCGTACTTGCGGATGAGACCGGCGCGGTGGGAGCAGACACGGCTGTATTTCAATCGAGCATAAATCAGTCATTTGTCCATGGTGTGTTCCTCCATTTGGCGTTTCAAGTCATCGCGTGATCCTCCTTCTCTTTTGACCGTTTCTCTTCGCATTTTTCCAGATTTTAGGGGGGTTGAACACACCATCCACGGGAGCCCTTGCCGAACCTATACCACGCAATCTCCGTTAGTCTCACGAATATACCCTCAATTTTCACACGGATCGCGTCGAAACAGGGAGCACTTACTGGCGGGGACGGCTGTACCAAACAGACTCGTGAGTCATCTTGAATTTTCTGAGGCGAGAGAAAACCTGGGGGATGAGGTCGGGGGGTGTTTGGGCAGGCGGATTTGTCGTCGGCTGGGCGTTGAGGGGATTCAGACAAAAAGGCTAGGGTTGAAATTCCGTTGTGTGCTTTCCTGCGCTTGCCCGGACGCCGGGCTCGGACCACCTCGCTTGCGGGCCACTAAGCCGGTTTGGGTCCGGAATCACATGACTAAATGGATCGACGGGAATGGCGAGACGGGCGGTGAGCAAGCCCCCGGCGGGTGTTCCTCCGCCTCTCCGGGCCTCGCTTATCATCATCCTTCCTGTCACTGGCTTTTGATGTATACAGG
The DNA here is from genome assembly GCF_003184785.1 of Aspergillus japonicus CBS 114.51. Lineage (NCBI taxonomy): Eukaryota > Fungi > Ascomycota > Eurotiomycetes > Eurotiales > Aspergillaceae > Aspergillus > Aspergillus japonicus. Next base: position 696,116 of record NW_020291646.1, on the reverse strand, counting down.
AGACGGCCTTAAGAGGCCGATCGTTCACGCGGCGTCATTATGTGTTGGTTTTTCGGTCAATCTGGAGATTAGGTGCTTCTCATACTGGACGGATTCCCCTCATGTCTATCTTCTGTTGTTAATGCTCCATCCTTTTGCTGACTGGATGGCGACGACGACGAGCGGTGACGCGAACAATAGGCGGAATGGTCTGAAGAAACCGATGAAGAATCTGGAAAATGGATGGAATGCTTTGGAGGCAGCAGCCAATGCTACGCCAGGGGTAGGTACTTGTGAAAGAAGATGTCACCTGGCAGGCTAGGAAGGCGCACCCGCTACGAGGTCTTCCTCAATTGCGACGGTTGAGGGCACCGACCTACTACTGCTATTGCACATTTTTAGTATGGAGAAGGTCTCGAGTCACGGGCTCACTCCGTGTTTGCATGCCGATCAGCGTAATAAAGTCCAATCATCCACGATGGAGGATTGTTTGCTGAGATACTAATGTAGATACTAAGCTAATACCCCTCAAGTTAGTGGGCAAAGGCGGTGATTGGGGGCGCATGTTATTCACACCCCAGATACCTAAGCTCCGCCATGCTGCAACGCCCAGTCACTTCGTGCAGACGAGGTGGTCCCCAAGGGTTCTAGTTCTACCTCACAATTGTTGCCGTGGCGTCGGCGACCAGTGGGTGGTTATTATGATTGTCCACCAAAGGATAGTTTGCACTGCAGTATACCAAGATCGGCATGGATCCTCAGGTTGTTGATCCTCCAGACTCCAGGTCCAAGACTCCGACAACCGGATCAGACTTTCAACAATAACCAAATCCATAGCAATCGCTTGTTCATTCCGTATATCCGCGATGCATGGTGTAGCATGGCTGGAAGGAGTAAAAGACTGGAAGCATCCTTGATCCGAGATAACCCCGACATAACAATATCCGGGACAGACTTGCTCGCTTCCACGCTCGACACCACTCGCGGACGGGACCACCCGCTAGCTTCGTCCCAAAAAAGGGCCCTTGAAGAGCGATTGCCATTCTTCATGGTCAGCTGCCTTGAGGTATCGGCACAACTGAAGGTGACAGACTGCAAAAATAATCCAGGGCCAGGTGCGATTTTCGCGCTTTTCCGCAGCCGCCGCGCTTCCCGTCATGCCATGCTAGGATGCAATCCCAATTGCCAATTCTGCATCGGGGTTTAGATTGGGGAGGGGGGAGGGTCGGGGATTTGACCATTTTGAAGCACGCACCTGTAACGGCGGCTTTCGGAGATTTACCCGCCTAGCCCATGTCTTTTTCTCTCTCAAATCCAAGGTTAAGGCATTTGGTCCCATCCATTCAAGTCGTGGTGGTTCGGATTGATGCCGAATTGCCGGCCTTAGCTAGTCTTCGTTTTCCCGCTCCTCTCGTTGCATCTACCTCTTTAGGGGAAGTGTTCGGGAAGTACGGGTGGATTTCTTGACTTCGGTTATCCATGGCAAGTTGTATGAGAACATCGCGGCATGTTGACTTGAATGTTTATTGTTTATCGTTTCGGTTTTGTTAGAAAGCCATGTCGTTGCTGGCTTGCAATTCTCGAGCATAAAGAGATGCCCAAAACCCCAAGTACCCAGAAATCATAGATGTCCAGATCGTCCATGTGCTTGCTGATGTGATAACGGCGGGAAAGACCCAGCTTCGATCGGCCCCATAAGCAAAGAAAAATTTCCTTCCCAACAAGATACCATTTCATCTTAGTTCTCCAAGGGCGTGCCTTCGAACTGACCCCGTTCGTGTTTTGCTTACTCTATCGGTATCTGGATTCTCAAGGAAGGAAAAAAAATCTTTTCTTTTCCAATCAAACCCGCCTTGTATTAATAATGTACCCAGTCCACATGAAGAGGAAAGAAGATTCCCGTCGTGATGAGAGCCCCAAAACATATCTATCGGTGAAGTGATTGGATGGTATATGGGGAAAGGTTGGTCGGCTCGGTCCCACTTGTACTAGTTGGAATCGACTGAATCCTGGCATACTTGAACCCTACCCTTGAGTAAGGTATCTACGGTATAGCACACCGTTGACTGCGGCAGTGCTTCGTGAATGATGGTAGACAGCAATGAACGCGATCTTATGCATTCATGACTCTGGGAGCCCAGTGGTGCTAATAACATCCTCCCAAAAATGAGTTTGTTGGCTGTCAGCTGTCCTCGACGTATAGGCACGGTCTAGCGAAGGGACTTGTGCACACGGCTCTGTGCACTGCACTAAACATGCATGAATCTTATCGGGGATGGTCGTAGCGGGCGGGTCCTCATGAGGCTGGCAGCACGGATGTCCAAGACGGTAATGATTGCTGCTCTGATGTCCGGCATATTGCGGGGATTGTCCTCTAGGCTCAAGCTCAACAACAAACGGGTTAAGTCAATACTGAATGCTATACAGATAGCAATATCGAAAGCCCATATCCCCAAAGCAGGTCAAGATGCGAGGAATCAGCTCATATGATGCTGCCATAGTCACCGTTTGATGACGTCAAAGCATCTTCGCAGCCAGCTGCAGATGATATCCGATCCGAGTCCAGGCGTATTTCAATGAGTCATACGATGCGTATAAGTAAGCGCGGACAGAGGAATCTCGGCGACTCGGCACTGCATCAAGTGGGAACGGCACAATCAGGTATCATTGATTGAGAAGTCAAAAGAAACGAAACGGGAAATTCCACCAGGTCATGCGAGTTGCTGGTGTGCGGAGCGGTGGGCGTGTCTCCAAGAGGAACCGGTGCGTGTCGTTTTCGTTTGGTGGTCCGTGTCGGTTTCCCATAGCTTGGTTAGTCCAGTTTTTTTGGCAGCTTGGTTCGCCCGGCTTTTGAATAACATCATTTTTTTTTTTGCACTTTTTTTTTTTCTTCTTCCGGTCTTTCCAGCCCTGCATGTCACAAATCTTGCTTAACCAACTGAGCCTCGGCGTGGTTGTTCAAAATCACTCTCCACTACTGTTGTTTTTCCCAGCCCTACCCACCTGTGAAGTACTATGTAGCTGCAATGAGCTCATCCTGTATCAACGGCAGGGCTGTTCACACAGATGACAACACCTCGACAGGCTCCGTAGATCTCAAGGCGGTCAAGCCAGCCTCCCTTCCAGACTACCCGCAAGAAGGCGCTCTTGCGGAAGAGCGCGGATGCAGGTGCTTCCTTAAGTCCGTGCTAAAAGGTGACGCCAAGCCACGATCGCCAGTTGGGTTGTCAGACGAGACTGAGAGAGAGCAAGAGGGAAAAAAGACCAGAAAAGACCAGACAGACCAGACGGCACACAGACGCGAACAGGGCTGGACGCCCAACGTGCGAGGGCCCCGCAGGGTGGGGTCTGTTTCCGAGGGATGAGTAGTCACTAGTCACTCACCACGGAGTATACGCAGATAAAGAGATCGACGCTTGTTGGCAGTCGAGCCGTCCAACACAAGCACATGGGTAGTAGTAGTATTATTAATACAATAACGAACAACAAAACTGCCAGCTCCCTCACAACACGAGGCCGCATAGACTCTAAAGTCTGACTGGAATCATTGGAGCCTACTCACTACAACTCAAATTCAGAAAGTAGAGTCAGCAGTCAACCCATCTGGTCGATGTAAGCTTCAGGCATCAGAGATACTGAGTCGTTGTTGCATGGAGGATGAAGATCATCGCTGAAGGCTCACGTATCAGCTCTTCACGCCAGCACATCCATGCACTGTGTGATTGTTCACGGCAGGGACTCCGTACTATACCTCTACCTCTCCCCTCACTCCAAGACACGATCTTCTTTTTAAGTGTGACAAGCTGCATGAAGATGTCACGCTACACCACCATGTACAGTACCTAAATTGTCGACGATCAGACCATAGAGGTCGAAATTAAGGGACTTGACTTGTCAATAATCAAGGTATACTTGCTTCGCCCTAGCCAATCTCAGACAACAAACAAATGCAGAGACTTGGACAATACTAGCCTATGTAACAATGCCTGTCTAGGCTTTGAGGGCACAGGAGCTTCTCGGATTTCTTTCGTAGCTCATAAGCAGTTTATGACTGAATCTGCGCACCTATCTCTCTACGTGCAGCTTCGAATCCAGCAGTGTGTTCATCTATGATAGACAGTAGTTATGAAGTAGCCTGGAGCCTTGCTGTACCGTCTTTAGCTCCCGTGACTCCGCCCAGCAAACGTATCATGCAAGGGGAGCGTTGGATGGTTTCACTATATGAGATCTACTCCGCGATCTGATTTGAGGCCGGTAGCGTATCAGCTATAGAGTAAGTGGCTATCATGCGAAGTCGCACCGCTGTTCCCCACTCATTTGAATAGCTAGCTGTCAGGAGACAAACTTGTTTTCATTGGGCCGGATACGTAGTACATGAGAATATGGGCTCACTCTAACAGAAAGCGTTAGATAGTAGTCAGTCTTCCCACGCGGCTAGAGACTATCGAGATCATGTCGCATCGAAACATTCCAAGTTGGGAGAGGCCGGTGTCTTTCGGATTCGATGGGCTGCCACTGAGACATGAGAATGCGGGGAAGGTCAGCAACTTTCAGCAATTTTGAAGCATAAATCTCCTGGAGCGAACAGTCACATGAGCTGGAAATACTTGGGATGTATATGATGTTCAGTACGTGAAGGTCGGAGTATAGAGACTAGCATGTCTTCGTCCTCAGGGAGTAAAACAGGAGGGTTCTAGCTCGCGATTCTATCCATAATCTCTTGCCAAGACAGCTGTATCAACAGGATCTGTTTTCGAGGCAGAGTCAGGTCATGTAGAACAGCGATTTGTAATACGATTAAAGCGTATAGGCAACATAGTCGTTCAGTCACCAACAGCTGGTTAGACACTACTATGAGTAAGAATGAGTTAGATTGAGTAAAGGCACATGAACAATAAGCTCGGCCCTAAAGGGTTAAAGAGAGTCCGCTCTAGACCCGGCGCTAACAGTTCGGTACCTTGGAATGAGGTCATTTTCCACGGCACCTTCAGCCCGGCATGACTTCAATGCCCAGAACTCCTCCTCCCAGCTGCTCCGGCCTTCCGAGAGCCGAAGCACCCCCAAAAATCTTTTGTTAGACTTTATTCTGCCTTGTCGATTGGAAGTATCACTCCAAACTTGGTCTGTAATGTGCCAGCGCGCTTGCTCTGACTAAGATCAAGTCGTACTCATTAGTGCTCATCATGAGTCAGAAGCATACTGTTGAGCACAGAGAGGAGCTTAGCGAAGGATAAGTTCCCAAGGCCGTACTATCACATTGGAAATTGATCAAGATGGAAAACCCGGCAACTCTGGAAGGGGAAAAAAAGGAGAAGAATGAAGAGAAAAACAGAGAGAATTAAGGTTCCAGAAATGGAACTAATGATCGTTCCAGCGATCATCTAGTCGCCTAGTGCCAAAAAAAGAAATGCTCACTATTCTACCGTACTGAGAGACACCTCATGATGACGAGCGGGAAACAACTGAATGAGAACAATGAAGACTCACCTGTGGCAGTGGACTAAATCACTGGTAGACCAAGTGCTTCTGGATGGATCTATAGGTAGGTAGCTACCGATCGATCCAATGAGGTACTCGCTCGTACTTACTCAAAAGCTGGTGGGTTAATTAGCTTATGGAAAAATAAAGAAAGAAAAAAGCACCGAATGACCCCTCTACGTACTAGGTAACCCAAAGCCAGCCCACTCCACCGCAGAGCTCCCACTCGACTAATCCTCATCAGTGACTTTCTGCTCCACTCCTTCCGGTAGCCGGTGCTCGAGCGAGGCTGTTGTTTCCACGGCCTTTCGGATTTGTTGCATGGCTATCCCCGCCAGCTCCGAAAAGGAAGACGAACAAACCCAAGACCCAACCAGCAACTTGTACACAGCGCGAATGTCGGTAATGATGTGTAATGACCTGATTAAAAAGACTGGCGCAACCCTCTTGCTTCCCAGCTCTTTATTTCCTTCTCCCTTCAGTCCTTGGATCATCCGTAAGCCACCAGTTAGGGTTCCCTTGAGCTCTTGCTTCTTATACTTCCAGTCCGCTCTCCAACTGCACCGCGCTCGACCGTCGGTCCTTTGCATCCACAACAGCCCTACCACCTCGGCCAACAATTCCCTTCCTAATTCCAGAGGCACCGTCTCTTCAGCCTAGGGAGCAGTTGTTGGGTGCCCAAGCAAGCTCGTAGCCCTTGCGCTCCATAAATTCCCTTTTGTCGCATTTTCTTATTGTCGCAAAACCAAATTCAAGCTTGCGCTCATGTGGCAGCGAGCTTCCCGTGCCGCGTTCGCGGCGTCTTCCTTTCTAATCACGGTTGCGAATGCTATTCCGCATGGAGATGATGATGGAATGCACATGGACAGCGGCATGGACATGTCCAGCCACGATTCGCAACCCACGGAAAACACAGAGACGACTGACGACTCGCCTATGAGTTACTTTGCCTATGGCAAGCATAGCGGCGCAATCATGGCGCACATCGGTCTGATGGTCGTTGCCTGGTGCTTCATCCTCCCAATTGGTAAGTGCTTCTTTTGCCTCCAATTCAGTTTCCAAGCTCGCAAACCAGGCGCACGCGAGGCTAACACAAAGCTTGCAGCGGTCATGCTCAGTGTTGGACGATCCCGCTTTGCCTTGCCGTCGCAATTCCTCTTCCTGGTGCTTAATGCGGTTGGGATGCTTGTCGGAATAATCTACAACAGCCAGACCCCAGATCTATACGAAAACAATGCTCATCACAAGATTGGTTGGATCGTGACCTGGGTTATCAGCGCTCAAGTGATTATGTCGCTGATTTTCGCCTACGCCGGACGAGGGGAGACCGAAAATAGCTCCTATGAACGCGCAGCGTTCCTTCCTGTGTCGACCGATGAAATGGCCGATAGCCACCACACCTTCCCTACTGGCCCTCGTCACTCATATCGTTGGTCGAGAGATAGCGGGCAGGGAACTGAAAGAAATTCCTCCTCGATCCACTGTCCAGAGTCGCCATCGTGTGCGTCCGCATCGGACGAGTACGACGGCTTCGAAAAACCCGAGGACCCTGTCCCTGAGAACCCCCCTCAGTCACACAGACCCATGCGCATCCCCATTGTTGACCGCTTCCTGGCCAGCTGTGTGCCGGGTATGGTGTCCAACCGTGTGCTCCGCGTCCTTTCGGTCATCTACAAGATCATCGACAGGATCATCCTGCCTTTTGGCTTTGTCGCTCTTGTGACTGGTTTTGTGACCTACGGCGGTATTATGGTATGATCATCGCTTCGGTAATTGACATGAACAGTTCTCGCTAACGTGTGACACAGCGCGGCAAGGAAGTTTTCAACGGTCTTGCGCATTTCATCAAAGGCGGAATCTTCGTGTGGTACGGTCTGTTGACACTAGGACGAATGCTTGGCTGTTGGGCAGATCTCGGCTGGGCCTGGAATGTGAAACCGTCCAGCGCTATTGTTGGGAAATGGAAGGCCAAAGTCCCTACTGGAGAGTTCACTGAGTCGTTCGTGATCTTCCTCTATGGTGCGAGTAACATGTTTCTGGAGCACCTCACAGGCTGGGGCGGCAAGTGGACTGCGACCGACTTTGAGCATGTCTCGATCTCCATCATGTTCTTTGGTGGTGGACTGTGTGGCATGCTATTCGAGTCGAGACGCGTCAAGAGCTGGTTGAACAGCACTGTCCTGCAATATCCATCCCACATGAACGCTCATACCTCCAGCGATACTGCCTGGCAGCTTCCTGACACCCAGGGTGTTTCCCTCAACCCTATGCCTGCATTGATTATCCTTCTTCTGGGCATGATGATGGGCTCTCACCATCAAGACAGCATGGTATCGACAATGGTGCACAAGCAGTGGGGCAACCTTCTTGTCGGATTTGCGCTTGCTCGGGGCGTGACTTATGTCCTGATGTATCTGAAGCCGCCTACCTCCTACTTGCCTGCTCGTCCGCCAACTGAGATCGTGGCTGCCTTCTGCCTCATTTCTGGTGGCCTGGTTTTCATGCTTAGTGTAAGTTGTTCGCTGGCAGTCATGCCTAAAAGCTGGGAATCGAATAGCTAACTTTTGTGCAGACACGCAGCGTGATTCAGGCTATGGAATACTACGACCTCGATGCGATGTTTGTGTTCACTGTCACCATGGGCTTGACCGCCTTCGTTATGGCCTACGAGATCCTCGCGATCGCCCTCAAAGCCTGGGCGGTGAAACGGGAATCCCGTCCCCGGCTCCCACCTTATCAGTTCCCCGCTTGAATGAAAATATTATCTACATCGTGTATACTGTGGTTTCTCAGTCCAAGGAGACCTCAGGAGCACTTTACAGATGAGGATACACGAGAAAGAACCCCGCAAAAAAAAGATTTGCTTTCCACAGCATTATACCCCCCACGGATATCGGTTATCCTTCGGCCTGGTGTTGGAGCGCAGGATTCGAGCTCTGACGATGAACATGACCCCATTTACCACGGCCTTTTTGCGATGAATCTTGTCTTAATGTGATGCCCATGAATGAATGATCTGCCTGAATCTCTGAGGCAATAATGAGGAGGATATGAGGGCCATGTAGTAATCAAGTTGATACCTGATAATAAGGGCTTAATATATGAACATTTGGTACTATATGCAGAATTGTCCCCAGCTTGTTTTCAGTTTGACTCGGTGACGCGGTACGTGAAGTTTCATAAACATGTTTTGAGACTTGCCCTGCTGCCGGGCAATAGTAGTTACTAGTTAGACCTTCAGCTGTACGGATGCTAATCCCGGAGCTAAGCCCATAAGTCCGAGTCCTGCCAAAGCTTAGCCAAAAGAAAAAAGAGTGGGTAAGAAAAAAAAGAGAATGGCGACGGTTGGCCCGACGTCGGCACGAGGAACTTGCCGCCTCGGCAATTTGGCAAGTCGCCGGTTGAATTCCTGTCTCAATTGTCTCACTTATGAATGGTTTCACAGACAAAAGAAACATGTTTGATGTTATAGTGTACTGTACCCTCTGGCAGGTATTTTACCACACGAAATGGTGGAATTCGAAGAGATCAGACTGCAATACGCTGCTTTGCGACGGAAATTGTAGAGTCGATCCATGATGTCAAGGATTAGTAAGGGCCACGCCATCTGGTGACTTGCCTAATCTAACCGTGGGAACTTTCCTTAGGAGGGGCAATAAGTGGGGGGCAATAGAGGGGAATCTCGAAGCCACCGCATGCGCAAATTACTCCAATTCGGGGCAAATTCAGGGTATATATCCAGCCGTACCTCACCTTTTGACTTTCCTGATATCCAACCACTTTTGCGTATCCTACCATCTCGTTCGGAGTAATCACCTCTCTCTCCCCCGACCTTTACACATCACAATGGCGTCCAACCCTCCCGGAGCTTGCTGTGCCCAGGGCTTCAAGCACGAAGGCACCCCCGTTGGTGAGGTCAAGAACGTCAATGGCGGTAGGTTGTCTTCACCAGGCTCTTGTCTGCAGAGAACGATCCCACTGACAGGGTTGATGCTGCAGTTGACTACTACATCACCTACCCCAAGGACAACAAGACTCCCGAGAAGGCTGTCCTCTTCCTGAGTGACATTTTCGGTCTCTTCAACAACGCCAAGCTGCTCGCTGATGAGTACGCTGCCAATGGCTACCTTTGCGTTATCCCCGACCTGTTCAACGGCGACGCCATCCCCGTCGCTGAGATGGAGGCCGGAAAATTCGACATTGGCGCTTGGTTCCCCAACCACCAGCCTGCCAACGTTGACCCTATCGTCGAGGCTGCCGTCAAGTACGTCAAGGGTGACCTTGGTGTCAAGAGACTTGCTGCTGTCGGTTACTGCTTCGGTGCCAAGGTGAGCCCCCGCTTTAGTGATGAGCCATTCCTCGTATAATGTGGACATGCTAACGGTCTAATGTGCATTAGTACGTCTGCCGTTTCATGAAGGAGGGTAAGGTCGACGTTGGCTTCAACGCCCACCCCTCTTTCGTTACCCACGAGGAGCTCGGCGCTATCACCGGTCCTCTCTCCATTGCTGCTGCCGGTAAGTTTTTGTGTCTCGGTGATGGAGCGCTCTCTGGTCGAAATTCGTTGCTAATTCGCCCTGTCTTTAAACAGAGATCGACACCATCTTCACCACCGAGCTTCGTCACGAGTCCGAGGGCACCCTGATCAAGACTGGTCAGCCCTGGCAGATCAACCTGTTCAGCGGTGTCTCTCACGGCTTCGCTGTTCGTGCCGATCTCAGCAACAAGCACTTCAAGTGGGCTAAGGAGCAGGCTTTCTGCCAGGCCATTGCCTGGTTCCGCCAGTACCTGTAAATGCTTAGACGTACTGTACATAATGTGGGCCCGGATGCCCTTCTAGAATTTTTCATCATTAGTCAATGAACGGATATGAGTAATGACAGGCTTCGATTATGCTGCATTCCTTTATAGACACCTGCAAATGGTTGAAGTAAGTTGAGTAGGATCGATTATCGTTGACAGAATGGTTTGTTCCACGTGACCCCGGTTGTTGGCGCTGGGAAAAAGGCCGTCGGGGAGAACAGGTCAGCGTTTACTGTCCCCCGGAGCGAGAAGAGCCAACAAACACACTTGAGGAAGCACTGCGCCGGTGGATTTCTCCTTTCCCCTGACTTGCGGGGCAATTGCGCTAATTTGTCGACTGTATGTCCCCTTTGCTTCGTGCGGGCTTGATTGCTGGCTTCTTGCGACCCTGTCGCGTGTTTACCTTTCATCCCTCCCCCGTGGCTTGTCGGGCTGACGAAAGCAGTCATCTTTTACAACCTTGATCTATTGCTACACCACTCCAAACGTCGACTCTTGCCTCAGCTCGGATCGCCAGTCTTTTCTTGAGAGGCAGCGTCCACCTACCGAATTGATCCACTGCCCCCTCGAACGACCGTGCGCTTGACGCCTTCCACAGTCTCGACCGGCCTTCATTACATAGAGACAACATTGGTGTCTAAATCTCAAGCCACACGGTCTATCTCCGACTCTGTACTCTAATATAAGAATCTGTGATTTACGGCTCGGATACCTAACATCATGGCTACTCCGGCCGCTTTACCGCCACTGCCGTTCAACCCATCGAGGGTCCGGTCCTACGTTCTTCGCCTCCCTCTTTTCACTCGGCTCGTGCTCTTAGCGATCATCGTGTTCTGGCTGCTCGAACTGCAGACGGTGTGGAGTGTCAAACAATGGGGCTCGCTGATACCAGAGGAAATCAACATTGGCACCAGTATGAACAGCCTCCAGACCCTTGCAAGGATACACAAGGACGCGTGCATTCTGACATGAGAACACAGTGTATCGACTTAACACATACCCATTCATCCACTTCGGATTCTTCCATGCCTTTCTGAATCTCCTGGCTCTCACTCCATTGTTGGAGCGGTTTGAGGCCGAGCATGGCACATTGACGGCAGTTGCTCTGTTCTTTGGCCGTAAGTCAAATTCAGCCCGGTCATACTCAGGCTTCGTCGCTGCAGCAGAGACACTAACTGCGGTGTCACTTTTCCATATTAGCTCTTTCGACTTTCCCGGCGGGCGCGTATATTGTGATCGAGAGATTTGTCTTGCACAGAAATACCGAAGTGTTTGGTGCTAGGTGAGTGACTCTGGCCTGCTATTCTGGGTCCTTGAGGGGCGTCTAACAGATCTTTCAGTGTTTGGGTCTTCCTGCTCTTGGGGTCTGAAGCCATAAGAACCTTCAAATCCAATCCGTACTTCAGGTAGGTCAAAACTTCCGGAACACATGCGTTGAAACCCGAACTGACGATCCGTCAGCCTCGGGCCGTACAAGATCCCTACGTGGACCTCCCCCCTATTTGCTTGTGGCCTGGTTTCGATCTTTGTCCAGAACGCGAGTCTCCTGGGCCATCTCTGCGCCATCTTCGTGGGTTATCTGTGTAAGTATTCTGCCTTTTCCACCTGCTTGCTTCTGGTTTCCACTTTTCTAACGGTTTGAATTAGTCGGTCTCGGGTATCTGAAAGTTTTCGTCCCCCCTGAGAAGGTCTTGAGATGGATTGAAGGGAAGTTGAACCTTCTGGGCAGACTGCCACACTATGTCTCGGTGGACCAGAAGACGTTTGGTCGGTACGGGGTTCTTCCGACCACGACTGCAGGGAGTGAGAGGGCGACTCCAATGAGCTATCTGGGCTCCTCGCAGCGTCTGGGTGCTTGAGAACTTAAATAGACGGCTTATCCTATAGCCTATCATTCTTGTGCATATATTATAATTTCTACTATACGTGACTTCTTGTGTAATGTGTAAAAGCTAGCGATGAAAGGAGTGAATATTATCTAATGTCATATGGGTTTTGTTAGTTTGGTATCAATCATATCAACAATAAATTAAATATGGTTATGACTATGTAACTAACATAGCGGCTGACGTAAATTCCGGGCTGCTCTGGCCAAATCGCCGCCGAATGATCGCTCCGTACCCGTTCAGCTGTAGCATCAACAACTCTTCCATGGGACGGAGTCCCTAAATGTCGCAACCTTCATGGCTTTGAAATGTGAGTTGGCTCACTACCATGTGCGCTAGTGAGAGAGATTCTATGTGCTTCTTGTCTTTCTCTATTGGCCCTGCTTATTCCCGATCGCTACCATCATCACCCTGTTTACCCCGGATTGCCCTCGGCGGGCGAAACAACACCTCGGATCGATTCAAACTCATGCTGACAGAAGAACCATGGCAGCCGCAATCCGCAAACTGCGGAGCAATCCTCATTTCCTCTTCGTCCACCTGCCGCATATCCTCTCCTTCATCTGCATCGTTGCCGGCGTCGTCTGGCTGCTCCTCCTGCCCCTCAACGACTACTCCCGCCAAACGTACATCTCCGAAAACGCGCTCTTACCCGGTCAGGTCCACGCATATTTCTCCGGCAGTGAACAGCACATCTTCCGGGGATACAAGAAGGAGCTAGAGGCGATCCTGGGGCGCCAGACGCCAAGTGGACAAGACAACAGAAACGAGGAATTCACCCCGGCGTATGTTCTTTCTCTGTCCAGTAACCCCTTCCCGCTCCGTTGAGAAGGCCATGTCGTGCTGATGCGGGTTTGAATTTGCGCTTAGTGTTTCCGATAAGATCCAGTCGATCTTGCGAGCCGCAGGACTCAAAGTCGCAACGCAGAAGTACGAGTACACTTCGTCGGGGATCACCCACCAGGGGCAGAATGTCTACGCGATCATCCAAGCACCGCGGGGTGACGCTACTGAAGCCATTGTGCTTGTCGCGGCCTGGAAGACAGCCGATGACGAACTGAATCTGAATGGTGTAAGCCTTGCGCTGACGCTGGCGGGATACTTCAAACGTGCGTGATGCTTTTCCGGCTTCGTCCAGCGGAGCAGCCGCAGCCGCAGCAGCTGAAGACGTTTCCATTTTTGCTGACTGGGTTTGCGCCTTACAGGATGGTCCCTATGGTCGAAGGATATCATCTTCGTGTTCCCGCCGGATAGTAAATCGGGTACCCAGGCGTGGATAGACGCCTATCATGATATGCAACCGGCATTTGTGCAGCCGCTGCCATTGAAGAGCGGCGCGTTGCAGGGGGGCTTGGTCATCGAGTATCCCTTCGATCATCGGTTTGAGTCGCTTCATATTCTTTACGATGGTGTCAACGGCCAGCTGCCCAACCTGGACCTGTTCAACACGGCTGTATCGATTGCCGGTGGCCAGATGGGGATTGGTTCCAACCTGCAAGAAATGTGGGACCACAATGACAGCTATGAGATGCGGCTGCAGACGATTCTGCGAGGCATGGTTAAGCAGGGCTTTGGCTACGCCACGGGTGCGCACAGCAGTTTCATGCCATACCATATTGACGCCATCACGCTGCAACCCAAGGGCGACGGTTGGCAGGATGAGATGGCATTGGGCCGTACCATCGAGGGCCTCTGTCGCAGTTTGAACAATCTCCTGGAGCATCTCCATCAGAGCTTCTTCTTCTACCTGCTCATGCAGACCAACCGCTTCGTCAGCATCGGCACTTATCTACCCAGTGCCATGCTGCTTGCCGGAAACTTCACCATTATGGCCATTGCACTCTGGCTGCGGACGGGATACTATACCGGCTTGGAGCAAACTGCCGTCAAGCCTCCAGTAACCGCAGAAGAGACGAACAAGCAAGCGGCTACTTTGACGGAGAAGTCCGGTGCGAACACCGCGCAGCAACCAGCTGTCAAAACCGACTCAAGCAGCATCATCGAGCGTCAACTTGCCCTGCCGCTCACCCTCGTGGTCAGCCTCCATCTCCTCGGTCTCGTCCCTCTTTACATCTTCAACAATATCAACCACCAGGTTCGTGCCCGACCATTCCCTTTACCGTCCAACCTGCTAACCTCAACCACCAGTACTACCCAACCGCAACCTATGCCAGCATCGCCATCAACGCCATCCTCCCCACCGTGCTCGCAGCCTCCCTCACCCGCGGCCTGACGACCACCCCGCGGGACCAATCGCAGCAATCCCTCCTCATCAAATCGTTCTCGCTCCTCGTCCTCGGCCTCTTCCTCTCCACGCTCGCCACCCTCAACTTCTCCCTGTCCTTCATGATCGGACTCCTCTGCACCCCGCTCAGCTTCGTCAACCGCATCGACCCGCGCACCGCCTCCCGCCCCGTGCGGTCCGTGCTCGCCGTCGTCGGCCTCGTTCTCTTGAACGTGCTGTCCCCGCCCGTCGTCCTTCTCGGGGCGTGCTGGTACTCCGGGGTCGACGTGGAGACCGTCCTCACGCAGGCGGCCTTCGGGTGGGACGTCTGGGGCATGTGGACCCAGGTGGTGGTCTGGTGTGTCTGGTGGCCCGCCTGGGTGACTGGGTGTGCTTTGTTGGGGTTCTCCCTGTTCTAAACTTTTTTTTTTCTGAAGGGTAGGTAGAGCATCATACAGATAGCCTTTGCTTCTTTTCCTCGTCTGTTGAACCTTTTGTATATTATACTATAAATCCTGTTAGGGCTACTATAGACTTCCCTTTCTCGTCGTAGCTCTGTGGTTCGGTTCTCTACTGGATATCTACTATGGTGTAGGTTTCGAGTAGGATGGTGCCATTCCATACGCTTCGAATTATAGTAAGTGAGATATGGGGAAAAGTCTAGTACGTCGTACATGAACTGCAGGTGATTTACTCTTCTCACGTCATGAGGGGTTCGGAGAGTAAATGCTTGGAGGGGCATGAGAAACAGGTTGGTGGGGGGCATAATATGGTTGTTGTTGTTGTTGTAGTAAGGTAGTTGTTAAGGTATCTGAAAAATATAGTTCGGGATTCTAGTGTTTTGGGAACTCTCATTGTTCAAGCGGCCCATACATCCTTGCCAACCCCCTCGATCCAGTGGCCCAGCTGGTTGACGCCGGCATCCCAGTCCTTCAGGCGGTTGCGCATGCCCTCGATCTGCTTCATGTCCAGGACCTTGGGCTGAACCCAGTGGATCTGGGCGACCTGGGCGACCTGGTCGATGGCGCCCTTGAGCAGGCCCAGCGAGAGGGCCTTCATGATGAGGTGCTCGATCTCCTGGGGCTTGACCTTGGTCTCGGCGGAGATGGCGGCGAAGGTCAGGTTGCGGTCGTGGGGCGGGCGGCGGAAGACCATCTCCGTGAGCGCGGAGAGCGAGATCTTCTGGTACAGGAAGAGGCGGTGCTGCTCCAGCAGCTGGTTTTTGGAGATGTTGCCGGCCAGCACGTCGTAGGCGGTCAGGTCGCCGCGGTTGAAGGCGAACAGCAGGTCGCGCAGCCAGCTGTGCGGCGTCGCGGTCAGCGAATCCAGGATCGGGTGCAGCAGCAGCTCGCCGAAGTTGTAGATCGTGTCCGACACCAGCGCCGCCACGCTGAGGTTGTAGGCCCGCGACACCCGCTCCGCGTCGCTGAGGTCCTCGAGGTTGATGCACGCCAGGTAGAGGAGGGCGTTCTTGTAGAAGGAGGCGAATTCTTGTTTGGCCTGTTTCGTTTTAAGAGCTTGGTCAGTGACGGAGGTGCGGAGATGACGAGGGTGTCCCCCTTACGTGGTAGTAGTCCGCGTTGACTTTGTAGAAGGAAGCGTGCACAACGGTCTCAACCGAGTCGAAGGTATCGAGCACTTTTTGGCAGATCTCCAGATCCTTCTGTGCTCCGTCCAGGTCTTGTAGTCTTTGCTTGACGTTGGCGACGTCTGCGAGGGCGTAGATGTAAGCATCTTGGCTGTCGGGCTTGTTGACCTTGTCGGCCAGCGATGTGAGGAAGGAGAGGCGTTCTTTGTCATCTGTGTATCATCCCCCAGGCTTGGTCAGTTGGGGGGCGCTTCGGAAGCTACTGGGCGCAGGTAACAGACCTGCACACTCCGTCGATGCCATCAACCCCAGCGAGACGAACTTGAGCTGGTTGATTCTGTCGGCGAAGCTGAGGACGAAGTTCTTGAATATCGGTAGTCGCTGGGGACCGCTCTCTGGTAGCTGGAAGAATTCGATCAAGGAATCGGTAAGTTGGTGCCATAGCTTGCGCTCCCAGTAGTCTTCGAAGGTCAGGAACAAGGCCTGGCTCTGTTCGGGAGCTTGCTGGAGCTGGTCGGCGAGGAAATCGGTGATCCTTTGGTTCTCCATGATGGAACCGGGGGATGCTGGGATGTGGGACAAGGGTAGGAGAGAGGAATCAAGAAGAGTCAAGGGTCGTGAGAGGTTGGGGGTACGTCAATCGGAGATGGGGAAGATAGAAGGAAGCTGATCTGAAGGTGGCAGCGCAGCGGAGCTGAGGTGAACATCCGCCTTGATGCTCGGGCGGTGAGGCACATGACATCGATCCCCATCTACATCATCATCATGGTCATCAATCTCAATATCATACAAAGCTTGAATATCTTCCGGCACTACTACTTTGTCCTTGTACCCAGAGCATTTTTGGGCTCTTAGGATGTATAGTAGCCCTTGGTATGGGTTTAACTGAAACACTACTCGCTTGGACCAATCCAGACATGAGTCTGTACTGTAGCCTCAGAATGGTAGCAATAAGTGTCCGATATCTCTCCGAGCAGCCCTCTGAGCCATCTACAACTGGGGTACCCAAGGATTTTTTTTTTTTTGGCTCAGAGAAAGGATATAAATATGGGCGTCTTGTTCTCTTCGTAGAATACTTTTTCTAACCATCAATCAATCCCGTTTCTCCTGTCTTCTATCAATTGTTTCAGGTTACTGTCCATTCAACACCATCATTATGTCTGACTTCACCGAGAAGAATCGCCAGTACTTCGAGTAAGTGACAAGCTCCTGGGGTATACAAGCAATGTTCTCATGCCTTTTATAGCAAGATGGCTAGTACATACAATGACGAGTTTAAGGAATTCATTGAAAAGAATTGCACAGAGATTCTTAGCCGCCGTGCGTGGATCAGTGATGCCTGGACCGACACCGAGCCTGGCCAGGGTAGGGAGATCAAGATGCTCGAGTACGCCTGCGGACCGGGTCCTATATCCATGGTAGCTTCCCAACCCTACCGCGTCAACTGTCTCGAAGAAACGAAGCTGACAACCCACAGACTCTAGCTCCCTTCGTAAGCAAGATCATCGGCATGGATATTTCAGATGGCATGATCAGCGAGTTCAACAAGAATGCGAAGGAGGCGGGCTTAGCAAACAAGATGACTGGAGTTAAAGCTGATCTTCTCGCCGAATCTGTGGCGGAGGAACTCTCCGCAGATGAATACACCAATTTCGACCTTGTGGTGGTCAGCATGGCGCTGCACCACTTTGAGAACCCCGAACTGGCCTTGGCGCGGTTGAGTGAGCGCCTCAAGAAAGGAGGTGTGCTTTTGGTCCTCGAGATCCTGGCAGCAGGGGGCCACCACGGCCATCACGGCCATCACCATAACCACCACCACCATGACGAGCAGCATGATTCAGCTCATGGGAAGCTTGACTTTGGCGACGCTGAACACACAATCGGCAGCCATGGGTTCACACTCGAGCAGATTCAGCAACTCTATGAAGAAGCCGACGTGGGCCTGAATTTCCAAAGCGAGGTGTTGGAGCATAAAATGGCATTCAAGATTCATCAGAAGCTGCCGAAAGCCCTATTCCTTGCTCGGGGGCAGCGCTGCTGAACAGGTTTAGTGATCGAGTTGCAATTAGAAGAGTAATGGACTGAAAGTGATGTGTGCCTTGCGTTCTCCAGTTTGTGTACTTTATTTCCTTTCTTTTCGACATCAGACCAGGAGGTACCGAGTAGTCTAAGTTGTGTCGTAGTAGTTGCAGGTGCACCATGACGCTGTACGCCAGTCAACCAATCATGTTTCGCGAATAGTCAGACGCGATCCGGCAGGAGATCAAGTGTTCGGGGTTGGAGTTGACCGTGACAACTGGTCGGATGGATAATTACTCGAGATGCTGGGGTAAGGCGACTGTAACATCATCAATCCACACATTGACAGTCATTTCCAGAGCATTGTAGGCAGCGCGGAGGGAAATCGGACAATCGAAGAAGTTGCAAATCGGCCAGGGAGTGGACCGAAAAGGGACTAGCGTCAAGTCCCGTGCCCGCTCCAAGGTTATTCTGGACAGCGACTTTCAACATCTACCAGCTGTGAGCACAAGTCCTGACGTCGAGCTTGGCTCTCTCCCCTCTACCACCCCATTGTCCATCGCCAACCACCGATCCGGACGCCTTTCGGTGGTCTCATCACATTCGCAAGCAGAATTGAGACCATGCAGAGCTGCCGGGCCGCCAATTCCGCCATGGCCTCGAGGGCCTTCGCCCCCGCCCCTCGGGTTCAATTCCAGTTCCAGCGCCGGAATCTCCAGGATGTTGCCATTACTCGGACCGGAAAGCCCATCTTGAAGGTTCAAGGTGGACGGTAAGAGCGCATTCACTGGAGTTATGGTCTTGGGATGATGCTAACGTTTGTCTCCCGCAGGTCGTCTCTGGGAGGTACTTCGCCCTTTGCTCGTGTCATTATCCGCTCGCGTCGGCGCCAGAAAGCTCATATCATCTAGGTCACACCGCCACTGTCTTCGGTGCTACTGGTTTCCTCGGTCGTTACATTGTCAACAAGCTCGGTAGGTTGGGTCCATGGTCGATGAAGAAGAGCTAGAGATTGACGCCGATATAGCTCGTCAGGGATGCAGCGTGGTTGTCCCCTACCGTGAGGAGATGACGAAGAGACACTTGAAGGTCACTGGTGATCTCGGTCGGATCACGTTTATTGTATGATCCCTTCTTTTGAAGCATGGTAATCGAGTCTCTAATTCGGCGGTCTGGCAGGAATACGATCTGCGCAACACTCAGTCCATTGAGGAGGCTGTGCGCCACTCCGATGTTGTCTACAACCTTGTTGGTCGCCAATATCCTACCAAGTCAGTATCATAGGTCATTCATGAATGCGCCATACTAATCTACATAAAGGAACTTCACTTACAACGACGTTCACGTCGATGGAACGGAGCGCATTGTCGAGGCTGTTGCCAAGTACGATGTTGATCGATTCATCCACGTCTCCTCCTACAACGCTAGCCGGGACTCTCCCTCCGAGTTCTTCGCTACCAAGGTTCGTTGGTCGAGTGTATTTCGCGCTGGCTCGTAGGTGTTGACTGCTGCAGGCCTGGGGTGAGGAGATTGCTCGCTCTATCTACCCTGAGACGACTATCGTCCGTCCTGCGCCCATGTTCGGTTTCGAGGACAACCTCCTTCACAAGCTCGCTCGTGCGACCAACGTCCTCACTTCCAACCACATGCAGGAGCGCTACTGGCCCGTGCACGTAAGTTGCTTTCAGAAGGCTCTGGGGTGGGTCGTGCTGACAACATTCACAGGCCATTGATGTTGGCGCTGCTCTCGAGGCTATGCTGCACGATGACAGCACCGTCGGCCAGACTTTCGAGCTCTACGGCCCCAAGAACTACTCGACCGCCGAGATTGCCCAGCTGGTGGACAAGGAAAT
Source organism: Aspergillus japonicus CBS 114.51 (assembly GCF_003184785.1). Taxonomy (NCBI): domain Eukaryota; kingdom Fungi; phylum Ascomycota; class Eurotiomycetes; order Eurotiales; family Aspergillaceae; genus Aspergillus; species Aspergillus japonicus. The sequence continues at coordinate 676,286 of NW_020291646.1, read as the reverse complement.
TGTCAAGCACCGCCGCCACGTGAATGTGCCCAAGGCCATCATGAAGCCCCTCGCCCACTACCTCAACAAGTACCTCTGGTGGCCCACCGTCTCGCCTGACGAGGTTGAGCGCGAATTCATCGACCAGGTGATCGACCCCAACGCCAAGACCTTCAAGGATCTTGGAATCGAGCCTGCTGAGATCAGCAACCTGACCTTCCACTACTTGGTAAGATTGTTCTTTCGTGAAGATGTGAGGAATACGGGCTAATTTTCGCAGCTTGGATACCGTAGCTCCTCCTACTACGATCTGCCTCCCGCGACGGAGCGGGAGAGACTGGAGGAGAAGAAGTACCTGCATGTTCTCGACGACCAGTAGTCTGTTTCTTTAGTGTACATACCATGCTAGACCCATTGATTTCCTTGAGTAGCTGCTTCAAAGTGTCTGTTAAGAGGTGTCTATTAATCCAGTATTCGTTACTCGTTATAACGCCTGATTTATCCACAAGAATCAACACTATTACGCATACAGATTGATTTACTTGTAGTACTCAACCTCTAAAACCAGTGGGAGGATCAGGAAACCTCGGCCGGGGCGCAAGCTCAGCTCCGCTCCGCTCCGCTCCGCACTCCGCACTCCTCCATCCACCAGAAACTCCTCTCCTCCCACCTACGATTGTCCCCAATTGCACCTCACTCACCCAAGAACAAACCAACCCCCCCCAAAAAACAAAAAAACAAAAACAAAAACAATGGCCGAGCAAGATCCGCGCACCCCGATCCTCCTCCTCAAGACCCGCTCCACCCCGCACGACGGCTACGACGACTTCTTCACGAGCCAAAACTACAACCCCGCCTTCATCCCCGTCCTGGAGCACCACTTCCACAGGCCCAACCTCCAACGCGTCCACGACCTGCTCGTGTCCGGGGGGTTCAGCGCGGGCCACCCCGCCCAACAATACGGCGGCATCATCTTCACCAGTCAGCGCGCGGTGGAGGGATTCGCCCAGGTCCTCGAGGGAATCGATGGTATGTTTCGTCCATCACCGTCCGTTGCGGCGCGGCGCAGTGGTGCAGTGGTGCAGTGCAATGCAGCAGTTTCCCCCACCACACCACCAGCATCCGCCCTCCACCTCCCTATATACCCCAAACACCACCCCACACCCAACGCAACCCACAACACAATCATCAACTAACCCAAGCCCCCAAGACCCAAAGGAACTAACCCCCCTCACCCTCCCCCTCTACACCGTCGGCCCCGCAACGCACCGCTCCCTCTCGACCCTGACAACCACCTACCTGCCCCACGCCACGCTGCACGGCCAGGACACCGGCACCGGCGAGGTCCTCGCGCAGTTCATCCTCTCGCATTACCCCGCCTACCCTTACAGCACCAGCACCAGCACCAGCACCAGCACAGCAGACCCCCACCACCACCACCACCACCAAACACCGCACGCACGGAAACCCCTCCTCTTCCTCGTCGGCGAAACGCGCCGCGACATCATCCCCAAGACGCTGATGGACGCGGCGCTGCGGCCCGACGCCCGGATCCCCGTGGACGAGCTGGTGGTCTACGAGACCGGGGTGATGGCGGGGTTTGAGGACGCGTTTGGGGAGCGGGTGCGCGCCCTCCAGACACAACACGAGCCGGTCTGGACGGTGGTGTTTTCGCCGACGGGGTGCGAGGCGATGGTGCGGGTGTTGGAGAACGTGGATGCGGCTTCGTCGTCATCATCGTCGTCGTTGTCGGTTCTTGGGGGTGGGTTGGGCGCCCGGGGAGAGCCACCGGAAGAAAGGCCCGAGGCCAACAACCGGAGATTCTTTGTGGCGACTATTGGTCCCACGACGAGGGATTATCTGAGGAATCGGGTCGGGTTCGAACCGGATGTCTGTGCGGAGAAGCCTAGTCCTGAGGGGGTCGGGAGGGGGATCCAGAGGTTTATGGAGGAGTATAGGGCAAGGAATACTGAGTAATCGGTCCCATTTACATACCCCAAAAAAGTAAGGGGGAGCACTGCGAGGGAGGTCTGCACCGCATATATACCCAAAGAGACGGTCTTGAGCTAGTTCGTCTTATGTACTGGACTGGACTGCATGTCAAGGCTACTCTGCTCGCATTATATCAAACAAGCTTAGATGCCCGAATCATCACATCAACTCCTTCCATATTCCCATAATGGCAGCATATCACTCAGGGTGGACCGCGCGAGCATTGTCCCTATCCTTTCCTTTCTATCCTTCATGTTATTATGTGCTCGAATGAAACCCCGTTGAACCTGAACAGGCACTGCCTTGTTTGGTTCCCCCGTACTATGGTATCTTAGCCGCTTCATATGCTCGTCAAGTTCTTTACCGCATGATCTCCTCGTATATCAAAACTGTCCAAATAGTTAGTAAAGCTCCACATGCGACAAAGTCTTCCGACTTACGCTTCAACTGCTCCTTGCTCAACGCATCCTTGTTCTTATCGAAATCAAAGAATCCCTCCGGAATTGGCGGTGCCGTAGGCTCATCCTCCGGATCGTGATACGGCTCCAGGTATGGATGACGCAGCGCCTCCTCCACCGTGATTCGCTTGGCCGGGTTAAAGGCAAGGAGCTTCTCCAACAGATCCAGGGCAAGGTCATTGCTCTTGGGGAACATGGCGCGGAAGGGAATCTTCTTCTTGAACGGGAGAGATCGGATGTATTCGCGAGCCCGTCGGGACTTGATACCATAGTAGTCTTCCATGGTTGGTGTTCCGAGGACATCAAGGATAAGAGTCAACTGGTGGTGGTCTGTCTATTGTCAGAATAGCTTATCAATTGCGGCGCCGGCATTGTGGTACTCACAGTCCTTTCCAGGGAACAGGGGCTTCCCACTCAGCATTTCAGCCAGGATACAGCCCACACTCCACACATCAATCGCCTTGGTGTATTCCTTGAACGTCAACATGATCTCCGGCGCACGATACCACCGCGTGGCCACATATTCCGTCATGAAACCCGAGTTGTCATCCGTCGATGCAGCAGACCGAGCCAAGCCAAAGTCACAGACTTTCAGGTCGCAGTTGGCATTCAGAAGAAGATTGGATGGTTTGAGATCACGGTGCAGAACGTTCGCCGAGTGCATAGCCTTCAGCGCGCGCAAGGTCTGGTAAATGAAGTATTGGCAATGGTCGTCAGAGAGGTCTTGAGTACGGATGACACGGTGCATATCCGTCTCCATCAATTCCTGTTTCAATCAGTCGCTGGGTCCTCCATGTTGCATGACTTCTCAATTTACCTGGATCAGGTACACCTCGTTGAAGCTCTCGTAATTCCGAGGCCGCTGGATATCCAAAATAGAGATAATGTTCTCGTGGTTGAAATACCGCAACAGCTTCATCTCACGTAGGGTTCGCAGACAGAACATGGAATGGTCGAATGGTGTAATCTTCTTGATGGCGACCTTCTGTCCGGAAGGCTTGTGAATCGCGGAGCTGAGGCCAATTAGTTGTCGGCTACAGCGCTCGTTCATCTGACCAAACTCACCAGACAACGCCATAGGCGCCCTCTCCGATGACATCTTGAATCTCATATTGCTCCGAGACATTGAAGGAGATCTTGCGTGATCCTCCTTGAGGAGGCATTTGTTGCACCATGGTGACAGTTATGATAGGAATTCTAAGCAAAGGTCAGTTCATGCCGACCAAAGCAGGCGTTTTGTGTGATGAACCCCGCGCCAAGTGATAGTCCAGCTCATCGCTGAGCTGCCAGCCTAACGCTGAGGAGGAGGGCTGTGGCAGGTCAACGGCCCCTAAGCATCGCACTGATGGTGGGCACGGTTCGTCACATGCAGACAAGTAGCGGATCGCCCACGAGATAACGCTTAGGGCCCATCACACATTCAAGCAACAAACACATGGCGTAGCGCTTACCAGAAGAAGCTGGGTTGGAGCGCAGTTGGAGCCTAATTACAACAAATCCGCATGCCAGGGTGTATGCGCTGGACGAGTGACCGTTGTCGGGGAATCGTGGAAGATCGGGAGCGGGGTACAGCGCGTGTCTGCAATCGAACCGGAAAAGGAAGACGCACGCACGCTGGTCTGCAGAAGTTCCGGAGTAACGTTTATCTTGAAAAGGAAATGGCGAAGGAACTCCAGGTAGGATCACGATCCAGGGGCGCAGATGGTGATCAAAGGAACAAATGAACTGCCCACACGGCGCTTAGATCGATCCACGTCACTGATGACGACCTGGACCACAAAAAGATGAGCTTGTCAATTATCCACAACAGCGACAAAAAGGACTGAAGACTGGGCCCTATTAAAGGTTCCTTGTAGAGGATTAAGAGAGAGGGCAAGAGAAAAAGGAGAAGCTTACCAGTCGTGAGGAGAGAATTGGGTTACTGGTGCTGGTGTCTCACAGGCCGGTTTCTATTTTTGGGACGGTCTGTCTTCCAGGTGTCTTCTGTCCTGGTTCTAGATCGACAACAGTGGTCAGTTTCGAGATTCTTTTGGCTAAGATACACGCGAAGCAACAAAAAATAGAGGAAAACCAACCCACGGCGTTTCGACGGAGAGGGGGGAAGAGGGGGGAGGGGGGGGGGGGAGTAGGATAGTGGGATAGTGGATGGGGGACGGATGACTAGGAGTAGGAATAGGAAGTAAGAGCAGGCGAGGGAAGGTAACGAACGACGGACAGACTAGCAGTTGGCGGTGGTTGTGGAGGGGTTGGAAGTCTTGGAGAGTGTGAGAGAGTGAGAGAGCAGAGCAAATAGTGGCAGTCGTGGAGGGGAACTAGTGTCCGTAGTGGGAAAGTTAATCACCCGCAAGTGGGGAGACAGGGAGGCTGTTGAAGATGAAAGAACGCGATTCACCTTGAAGCAACAGGCAGAACAGGAATGGAGGGCAGTGTGAGATTCCTAATAATAGGAAAGTAGAGGATAAAAAGAGTTCAGTGGAAAAGAGGAACCGAGGAAGAAGAGGAGGGAGGAGAGGAGAGAGGGGGGGAGAGAGAGAGAGCGTGTGTGGGAAGTGGGAAGTGGGAAGTTGTGTACCTGAATCGCCGTGGAGCAATAATAACTGGGGGGGAGGGGAAGGTCAGTTATCGATACGGAGGGAGGCAGCAGATAAGAAAGACCCATGGACAGTTGAGGATAAAGATAGTCAGTAGGAGGTGACTGGCACTGACAGCAATGGTCTGTTCCAACTAACAACGCTTCTCAAAAATAAGAAGAATAATAAGGATAGTGGGAGGCAACAATAAGAATAATGATGAATCCAGATGAAAGAGGAACCTTGGTTGAAGAGACGGAGGGGCCGCTGCAGTGGAAATCACCACCGGGGGGAGTCTGTGGTACGGTTTTTGGGTGGTTTTGGTTCCTGATCCAGAAATGCTGCCAGCATTATATCTACTCAGTAAATCTACACCATCAAGTCTGTCTCTTGCTCAAGGACCCTCGAGAAACCAAATCAAAGCAGATTATCTCATCAATCACAAACCAACATCATCTCACAGCGGATACAGCAGTCACTGAGCCACTATCCAACTGCAGCCCGAAGGGACTCTGCAATAACCCCAAGCAGACAATGCAATCACCCCCTCAATAAAGCCCGGTCTGAATAGCTCCATTTGTGTGGGGAGCGCGAGAGCGCAAGCAATGAACCAGCAACCAACTCCAGCAATCAAGAACCAGACAGCCACACGCCAGAAAATAAGACTTGAAGAAACGCCCGTCTCAGTTCCAACTTCCAAGCTTCCTGACGAGCTCCTCTTTCCATCCTGTCATCTCACGGCACCTGATGGCAACTGTCAATCCCCAAGAAATCACGTCTGGACCAGTGTTTCAACCCCCCCCCACGAGAGTGACGAGACGCAATTCCCTCCCCTCCCAGTCCCAAAACCCGCCACGGGCGCCAATCTCTGGCAGTTTCACCGTCTCTCAGACTCTCTCCCTGGCCCACCCAGCGCTACTCAAACCGGCTTAGTCGATGAAATCCCAGGTCAAATCCCCCCCCCCCCACTCTTTCCCTGGGCCCAGGGATCTGCTTGCTCTTTGCCTACTCTCCGTACTCCGTACTGTGACCATGATCCATCCATCACCGTGGCCTAGCCGCACAGATAGATTAGTACGCTCGTCTTATTACTTTTCTTCCAGGAGAGGAGGAGGGGCAGTGCTGTGCAGTGCTCTTCTTCCGTACCGGTCGACCAGAAACAAAACTACTGTGTGCTACTCAACTTGATCACAACCCCCGTTCATCAAATCATCATCTTCAAGTCAAAGTCGGCCCATCACTTTCTCTGAGCCCCTTCATCATCATCCCGGGAGAGGATCCATCAACTTAACTGCAGTTGGCTCGGGAGGCTCGAATGTGATGGACCGTCCGTCAACTTGCAGCCGGCTCTGGCAGCAGTTGTGTGATCTAAAGCTTACTGTGCATGGGCTGACCTGACCACTGACCACAGGCTTACTGAAGTTATTCAGGGCCCATGCAGCCCGAAAACGCCCTCACTCGCCCGAGGTTAGCACTATTCCCTAATCAACCAAACCAACCAACCACCAAGCTCGTACCCATGTCAGAGCCTCGGATCACACATTCGTATTTAGCGGTTATCGGGATGGTTGGTGAAGTTAGCATTGTGACCATCCTGATGAAATAATCTGTAGAAAACAATAAACAAGTCTACAAAGTGCTGGACAATGCATAGCTTCAACGCCCACGAGGGCGTACTTGATTAGCGAGCACATGGCTCGATATGCCGAAAAAAGGCGTCGGATCCATACACGACACCCCAACAGGCCCAACATCAACCAACCACAAGCTCCACTGAACTTTGTTGCCGGCTCTCATCACTCAAGCCAATAAAGAATAACCCCTCCAATCGAGTCCGCCACCCGAGCGAGCGCTGAAGAGAAAGCAGAAGAGAGGGGCGAAATAAGATTTTGACATAATCACAGAAATTGTATTGATGTATCTTTGGAAATGATTTACCAGTAAGGGAGAAACTATCATTACTGAACAACCTGTAGGTGTGTTCGAAAGCCTCGTCAGTCGGCGTGACTCCAAGTATAGACTCGTATGTCGATGACGGCAGAAAGGGTAATAGATCAACTGGCAGAGACAAAGGCGCTTAGGAAACGGAGCAATCAAACCTTTTCCCGCAACGAGCCCATCCATTGCACCAGACTGACGCTCTGGTCCGCACGGTCTTCCACCAACATCGTCTGCGCCCATAAGCGGAGACCCGGTTCGCCGTCTTCCTTGACCACATACAGGTGCGGCACCACAATGCTGCCCACCCCCTTCGACCGGTGGTCCCGGCTCTTCTCGATCACCGCACGCACCCGCTGACTGAACTCGTTGTCCAAGTCCGGCAGGTTCTGCTTGCCCACCCGGAGCTGCGATCGGTCCGCCAGCCCAAACACATCCTCGATCAGCTGAGGCACCGCATCGCGTCCGACCCACAGGAACTGCGTCTGGCCGTCGTCGATGAGGTAGAGGCCATACGGAACCACCCGCTCAGACGACAGGTTGACTGGAGGAGGGAGGACGATTTCGCCAGTCTGCTCATCGGGTAGCCCAGCGTTGTCAGGCATGTCGTGGAGGGAATACATCTTCGGGTAGATGTACTGGATGAGGAGGGGAAGGGGAAGCGTAGAGAGCATGCAGAGAGCCGCAGAGCGCATATCGGTGGGGATCTGGGCAGATTTGCGGAGACCGAGCTAATCGAGAATTAGATGCTGGCGGGAAATTGAGTAGGCACAAAGGATAACTTACATTCTTGATCATGGCAAGGAAAAGAACGGGGAGTGCTCTCAGGTTAGCAGGGAACTGGAGACCGCCGCCGCTCACACTTCCACCGGCCAATTCCTTCCGGTAGGTGGAGAGCAACTCCACGGCCTTGGCCTGGAGGGCGTCTCGGGCAGGTTCCAGACCGCTTCCCAGAGCCCGCTCAACGGCCTTGTGGCTGAAGTAGGTTGCGACTGCTTGTTGATCCGCCGAGGCGAAGACATCGGCCAGATTCTGGGTGGTAGGAAGCGCCAGAGTCAAAACACGGATTCTTCTCTCGCCGTTGCAAGTGGTGTGAAGGACGGCGGTCTGCAAGCAGACCACAGGTTTCGTGACTGTCTCATCGATGGCGACTTCAACCACATACGCTTGATCGCGGGGGAAGGCGGGAAAAGCGCAAAGATCGGAACTGCGGTTGAAGAAGTTTCCGTAGAAGGTGTTCATGCGGAGGCCGGTGGTGGCGCGGACACGGAGCACAGCCTCCAGACCAATCTCAGATGAAAGGTACTCGGAGAACTCGCGGGCAAACTTGATCGCATCTTCTGGGCGAGCGGCGTTCCAGCCCGGATAGAAGTACGTTTGTCCACCAGTGTACCGGGGCAGGTTGCTGAGAGACGCAACGTCCTGGTATTGAGAGGAGAACAAAAACATGTCAACAGAGACCTGTGCCTTAGAGCATTCCACGGCAAAGCTCTTATAGAAGCTGTTCGCTGTTTGCAGAAGCGCATTCTCCTTGCTGGTGCCAAGAACCTTCTTGTCTTCTCTCATGGTGAGAGAGCCGTGGCCGATATTAGGCAGAGAAGAACTGAGCACGGTCATCTTACCGCCCACAGGGGAGATCAGTTTGTAACCAGCGCGCAGAGCGGACCCCATGGCACAGCCGTTGCTCTGGGTGTTCTGGAACATCTCTTGCAGCTTGTCGAGGAACGACTCGATGTTCTCCCGGCATTCGCTCAAGGTCACCAGAAGATCACCCGGAATGGGCAAGAAAGGCTCGTCCAAGTCACTAACAACCAGCATTCTAGGGTCAGAGTTGTCCGACCCATCCCGAGGGATGCTAAAGTAGTGGAGGCTGGAGTCTACCGCGATGAAGCCGAGTCGGGTGCGGCGGTCGGCGTTCGGGATCCGATCGAGACTCTCCTTGATGCACCGTGCGCTTGTCGCGAGCAGACCATTGGTGACCGAAGCATAGCTGACATCAATCAAGAACAGATAAACTAACGGCTGAGGAGGGCGAACCATGTACTCCTGAGGGGCAACAAATTCCACGACCGAATGGTTGAGATCAGCCCTCAGCGACCGGTCTGCAGGCTTCTGGAGAGCAGTATCCCAGTCAAAGGCTTGAGGTACGTCATTAGTCAGGTTGCACATGTTACAACGCCAGCGGTGTCCATGGTCGAGGAATGTGACGAAGGGATTGATATAAGAGCGGCAGCGTCGGCAACGGGAGATGACCTGATCGGGAATGACTGGGATGGGGTCTTCGGAGTCGTGCAGCGCTGCATATGGCTGGATGACAAGCGCGAAGGGCAGCTTGGACTTCTTCAGGAGCGAGTGCGTCGTAGGAACCGCATTCAATGTGGAGCGAACGTATTTCGGGGGGCAATTGGCATAGGGAGAGGGGTAAACGCTGGTCTAATGAGCGAAGTTAGCGTTTCCGTCCGTGTTATGGAGAACGGTTATGGAGAACGGCCATGGGCACTTACACCCGGCGGCAGAACGATAGGAGGCGGGGGGTAGTCGAGTTCGGCAACGTTGAACGGCTGGGTGAGGAGGTCTGTAGGATAGAGCTGGTTGAGAGGGACTGCCCGCGGAGCCTGGGGGGCTTGAGCCACGGGCTGCGGCGGCATCAAGTGTGGATCGGTGACTCCCATAGCACCGAATTGCTGGGTCATCTGTGCGACCGGCGGGGAGGCGGGCGCCCCGTAAGTTGGGGCAGCGGCGTGCATCTGAGTAGGGTCTGCGTAGGCGGGTTGCTGGTATCCCGCAGCCGCTGGTGCTTGCGCCGGGTACGCACCATAGCTACCACCGGCCGGTAACTGGCCTCCTAAGGCAGCATTGGCGCCGGAGCCGAAGTCGAAGGCTTCGCCTGCATATTGTCTCTTCTTTCGTGCGCCAGCCTGGCCCTGCCCCGCGGGCTGTTGTTGTTCGGGAGTTCCGTAACCAACAGGCTGACCGTACCCTTCTTGGGGAGGATAACCCCCTTGCGGTGCTGCCATGGAGGTCGGCTGTGATTTATGACTGTAAACGGGTATAGTGGGAGTTGTGCGGGATGGTTTGTGAATCGTTGCAAGGTCACTGGGGCCAAGGGGCGATGGTTAGTCGACAATTCGAAACAGGTGGGAGAGTTTAGGGAGGGGAACGGAGAGCGACTGGGTACCAATGACCGGGGATAGATTCACCAAACCGCACGGGGTTGGAGAGGCTCTGAGAGTCAAGCAGGAGAGCACGTAGATGTGAGACTCCGGCGAGAAAGAGGGAAATGCAACCAGGAGAAGATAGGTGGTGAGTTGTGTCAAAGTCAAGGGCGCAGCGTAATTAGGTAGAGTCGTAGAGTCGAGTTGGTAGTGACCAGTGGATGGTGGATGGTGTACGGTGGCCTTTGCGGCTGCCGCCAACCGGCCAATCAGCACCTCACCGCATCCGAGCCCGACTTGCTCCTTTACAAGCAAGCTTCCTCTTAGTTATACCTTCAACTCTAAAACTCGTACTCTGGAAATGATCTACTGACGATACTTGGCTGTGACAATACATTTTGGGGTCGAAATTCAGCAGTGATTGATGGTGTTCGACATATGACTATGGATGCCTCTTGCAAGCTGTGTGGTGTGGCATAATGATCTCATACTATCTAGTACAGTTACTAAGAAGATTTTCACCTGGGCATGGGGTATCGCTACCATGGATTGATTAGTTCGTGCCCTTGTCTACTAGACCTAAATGACCTTTGCTGCTTGTCACTTTCAACATCTTCCTGCCTTACTTCGTATCCAGGGGTTCTGTCCTAATCAAGTGTTGTTTCTATATAAATATCAAAGACAATGGCTGGCAGGGGGATATTGGGATCGGCTGATTGTGGCAGAAGTGGCAGACAGAGGTGACTGGGTCGGTATCAAAGTTGAAATCGCCATCAGAGTTGTAGTGTATCAAGAACTAAGTATGGATATACAGTCTCTATCAAGTACTGCCATGTACTCGTAGTTCCCACATGTGCAGGCGGGAAGACGAACAAGCACGGAGAACGTGGGCGTGGTTGCCGTGCCAACAGCGGTGACCGCTGCCAGTCGCACCACAACGCAACGAGGCTATCCCTGTCGCTTTCGTCAATTCGAGCCCATCTCGTCATCAACGGCCCTTCACCACCACTCGCACTCCCTTGTGCAGAATCCGCGTTCGATCAATTTGTTTGCTGCGCTGTGGTCTTGTCAACGAAAAGTCAATTGTGCAACTTTTGTACTAGAATCTGGCACCGGCCTAATATTGCGACGTTGAGCGACAGTCCCGGTTCTTACGCCCACCCCAACCCATATTTGATGACTTTAATACCCACGCCTTCAAGGTTCGGAGCATAATTGGTCGGCACGGTCGGTTCAAAAGGGCACGAACAACCTGGACAAGCACGAACTTTCGGTTCCATTCAATATTTGAGTTTGGAAATCAGTGTACTTTGGTTGTGCTGGCACATATTCCATAATACACAATGAGTGTTCGGGTCGTCGCACGTATTCGACCTCTGCTTAAGTCGGAGCGCGACTTGGACGTCATTCTTCGCACTGGTCCGTCTGCCCACGGCGCTGACAAGAAGTCCACCACCCAAGAGAAAGGAGCATTGGCAACACTGAGGGATAGGGATACTGTTGTACGGATCCCAAACCCAAAGAATGAGAGCGAAGAATACTCCTTCCAGTTCAATGCTGTCTACGAGGCGGAAGCCACACAGCAGGAGCTGTATGAGGCTGAGGGTGAGTCCTGGGAATTCAAGTCATGGAATATACCCATCTGATTCAATGCACAGTTGCACCGACCGTCAAACACCTCTTCAACGGTTTCGATGTCACACTTTTCGCATACGGAGTTACGGGTACAGGAAAGACGCACACCATGCGAGGCGGAAAAAGCCTGGTTGATAGAGGCGTTATCCCTCGTCTCCTCAGCAGCATATACAGGCGCAGCCGAAAAATGGAGAAGGAAAGCAATGGCGAAACCACGGTCAACGTTTCTTTGAGTTACTACGAGATCTACAACGACAAGGTTTTCGACCTGTTCGAGCCGCCAGAAAAGAGAACATTGGCAGGCCTCCCCCTCCGTGATAATGGAGGCAAGACTGTGGTTGTGGGCCTGACGGAGAGACCATGCCACAACCTCAAGGAATTTGAGATCTTGTATGATCAGGCAAACATCAACAGATCGACGTCTGCCACCAAGGTGTGTACCCATGCTCTTCAATATGAAGCTTGATTGCTCACTTCGCTACAGCTAAATGCCCACTCATCACGATCTCACGCCATCCTCTGTGTGCGCGTGACAGTGAGCACTGGTGACAAAACCTGCGTCAGCACTGCGTCAGCCATTGATCTTGCCGGCTCGGAGGACAACCGTCGGACTGACAATGACAAGGAGCGCATGGTCGAATCTGCCAGTATTAACAAGAGTCTATTTGTCCTCGCTCAGTGCGTGGAAGCGATCAGCAAGAAGCACTCTAGAATTCCATACCGCGAATCGAAAATGACTCGGATCCTCTCTTTGGGCCAGAACAATGGGCTGACGGTCATGATTTTGAACCTCGCCCCTGTCAAGTCCTATCACCTGGATACAATCAGCTCCCTCAACTTCGCCAACCGAACGAAGAAGATTGAAGTGCGCGAAGTGGAAAATGAACCCATCTTCAAGGGACCCCCCAGGCCGGTGGCACGGCCTTCAATCATGGGCACGCTGCGCCAACCCTTGCGCCCTCTGACTGCATCCGTCAATGTAAACCTAACCACAACGGCAGCCAAAGACGCTGCGGACCCTGGCGAAAAGCCGCTGAAAGCATTCCACGTCTACTCCGACAAGTCACAACCGCGCTACTCCACCCAGTTCAAGAAGCCCGATTTACCGAAGCGTACATCTCTCAGCGCTGATACTACCGTTCGAATCACGAAACAGCCCACGCGTCTCGCGCAACCGACTCACCAGCAGCCATCAAAGCAATTCGAGGACTTCTCAGCCGCGAGGATTGAGGAAATGGTTGAGAGAAAAGTCGAGGAAATCCTCGCTGTGCGAGCGGTCAGCGAGCAGTCACGACAGACGCAAGTTCGCGAGCTCAATGAGCAAGTGCAACGCCGCTTGGAGCTTCTCGAGCAACGGATTGAGGGCTCGGAAGATGCGCGAGCGGAGGGTCTGTCATACCTTCTCATGGCCAAACAGCACCAAGGCCGTGGAGAGGACAACTTTGCTCTCAAGATGTACCAACTGGCACTTCCATTCTTCCCCCAAAACGAGAAGCTAGCTCGGAAGATCGCCAATCTGAAGGAACGTATTCATGGTAAATCCCACACGGACACCCCAGCTGTCGACACGACCAGCAGCACCGTCAATTCTCACCCCAGCAAGCGTGACTTCGGAAGCATGCTGTCCCTCAAGAAGCAACCCGTCGCCAAAACAACCCTTAAACGCACCAACGCGGACGATTCTGACGCAGACTACGAGCCTGCCGACGACGAAAATACCCAGCAAGTAGTTAATCAAGACGAAGAGATCGAGGAAATCGAGGTCGACCTCGAAGAGATCGCCCATGCCCGGCGGCGGAAGCGCACCCGCACTAAAACCCCCATCGATATGGCCGAAGAATTCGAGCCTCCATCCCCAAGAACCATCCACCTCCTCTCCATCATCAACTCCCGTGACGTGAGTCAGATCAAGCTCCTGAAAGGCGTGGGGGTCAAAAAGGCCGAGGCCATCGTCGACTGTCTCTGCGAGATGGATCAGCATGTCGAGAGCCCGGAACTGGAGCAAGAGCAAGCCGCCGCCGCAGCAGCTCAAGTCCACATCCACAGTCTCGCAGAGCTGAGCAAGCTGAAAGGAGTGGGGCTGAAGAGTGTTCAGAGCATGCGCAATGGCGTTTTGGTATAGAAGACTTCTTCCACTTTTTGTCAAGCGATATTTGGATTTCCCTTTGAGAAGGCAGGATCTTGCCATCTTAGGTCTGCATTTTGCGTGTTCGCTCTCTTTTTTTTTTTTTTTTCTTTTTCCTCTTCTGCATTTGCACATATGCATTTTTGGGATTAACCATCATTGACCCCATCGAGCGAGGGCGTTATTCTGGAGTTGGAAGTCGGAAATAGGAGTTCGAGGGAAGAATCTTTGAGTTACATGATTTGAAATTACTTTACCATTCTTGATTAGGAGATACGCCCACTCTTAAACACACATATACTAGCTAGCAATATGATGATTGGACACAACATTTTGATCCCGTACCGTCTATAAATTCCCTTTTCCCTCTCCCTTCTGAATTACCCCGTCATTCATCCTTCCCCCCACCCCGGGAGAATGATAATCAAACCTTCTTGACGACCCTCCCCTCACTAATCCACAACTTCGCGAGACAATAAAACACCACCCCGGAGAACATCACCACCGCACAGAAGACATTCAGCTTGAGATACGACCCGCGCAGGGGGTCCGGGAGCAGGGCGCCCGCGATAGGCGTGCCGGTGAGGGCGGCGAAGCTAACCAGGAAGAAATACGTGCCGCTGCGGACGCCGATCTCGCGGATCTCGGAGATCTGGGCGACGAGGGCCGGGGCCAGGGAGACGGCGGTGCCCGAGCTGAAGCCGTAGAAGGCGCTGAAGAGGATGGAGGGGACGTTGCCGTGCGTGGGGAGCCAGACGCCCAGCACGAGGATCACCGACAGAAAGGTCATGAGGATCATCAGGTTGAAGCGGCCGAAGAGGTCGGCGAGGTAGGGCGGGATGATGCGGCCTGGGGTGCTGTTTTTGAGGGGGGCTGGTTAGGTTTGGGTTTTGGGCTGGAAGGGGGTTCATTTGGGGGAGGGGGCGAAGGTGGATGGGGGTGTTGCTTTGGGCCAAACGAACCTAGCGGCATTCATGATGGGAATCAGGTACGATGCTAGCGAGGCCGACATGCCGTTCTTCTGCGCCTGGCTGGGGATGAAGCTGAAGGGGAGGAACATGCCCCAGAAGAAGCAGAAGGTGCCGGCGGTGGTGAGCAGGAAGGGGACCTCGCGGAGGGGCCGCGCGAAGTCGCGGAAGTGGAACGGCTTGCGGCGGTGCTGGAGCCGCGATTTCAGCGTGCAGTTGGCGATGACCAGGCAGAACAGGATCAGGAACGCGCAGATGCGCACCGCCCAGCCGAAGTCGAGCTGGTCGAAGAGCCGGGTCAGCATGATCGGGAGGATCACGCCCCCCAGGCTGGCGCCGCTGGTGGCGATGCCGAGCGCGAGCGCGCGGCGGCGCCCGAACCAGGTGCTGATCGAGTTGATGCTGCAGTGGAAGAGGGCGCTGGTGCCAATTGGGCTGCAGAGGCCCTGCGCCAGGAGGAACTGGTAGTACTCCGAAGAGATGGAGATCATCATGAGGCCGAAGACGTGGAAGAAGGTGCCCGCTAGAACGATGTAGCGGGGTCCGAAGTTGTCGAAGAGGATCCCGACGAAGGGGCCCTTTGGGGTCATAGATGGCTCCTGGTCAGTTGCAAGGATGCGTAGGGCTGGCGTAGGGAGAGTAAACGGCATCGACGTACCCCGAAAAACATCATGAAAGTCATCAGAGACGTGACCCATGTCACAGTGCTTGTGGACTCGTCCTTCAGCTGGTGTGTCTTGTAATAATCGATGAAAATGCCCATGCCTGCGTTCGCTCATCAGCAACAGACCTCCACCCAAGCGATGATATCTTCATGTGCTGCGAGCCAGGAACTCACAGTTGACCCAGCCGAAGCTGACGAACATAGCGCAGAAGCCACCCAGAACAGTCAGCCACGCGGCCATACCCCCATCTGGAGCTCCCTGAGGCCCTTGTGCCAGCTGCGTCGTGGCCGCGGCAGCTCCTATCTTCTCCACTGAGTCGATCGTGTTGCTACTTCCTTCTTGCGCCGCCTCGAGAGGACGTTGCCGCCCGTCGACACGCTCGTCCTTGTCGGGTTCACCGTCGACCTGCGTGGTTGAAGTCGATCCATGGCTGTGATAGAGTTCATTGATGTCCTCCGCGGGAAGCTCACTCGGAAGGTCAAACTCGTGCGTTCGCATGTTGCTCGTCATCGTGCCCAAAGGCCTGGATACTCGTGTTCTCGTGGGCCACGATTCTCGTCCGTCCGACAGGTCACTTCAAGGGAGGCAAGGTAACCCTGCCACTATTCTTGTCAAGAACTGCCCTCTCAGCAGGAACAGTGATACAGAATGAGCCTCGATGAGAACGAGGCGCCGGCACGGGCCGGAGATAGAATTTTGAAATCGAACGGAGTCATTCGGGGGGATTTCGTCGCCATGGTGTGAGTTATTATCCCTTACGGGCAGACCAGCTAATGAACGAGTCGTTCAAAACAATCAGTACCAAGGGGGGTCTTGGCACAACAGAGAAGTCAGATATGATGGGCAAACCCTGATATCCCCGATCTATTGGAACCCCTTGCAGGACCCTTGGTCCGGAATGATGTTCACCTATTCCATACTTTGCGCCATTGCTGCCCGTGTTTACTGTATCTCATAATGAGCAAGTTCGAGAGATGAAGTGGCAGAAATTTAGAAAAGGCAGCAGACGATCCAAGCGCGATCAGCACGATATGGGATCGCATTCATGAAGAGAGTTTGGCGTACGGTCGGACGCATGCTGTCTATAGTACATTGAGCCTGCAATGAAAATGAACCCTCCAATAATTGAACTCGGACTTATGCAACGGAACAGGATAATCGAAACAGATTGCTTAAACACTCAACTGGCTTATTCCAGCTTCTCGAAAACCACCTTGCCATCCTTGGTGAGCCTGGCGACGCTCTGCGACGTGCCCTTTGCTTCTTGGAACAAGTCGTCCACCGTCCGGGAAGGAGCAGGGGCAGCATTCACCGCCTCCTCTGCTGCTTTCCGCGATGCTTCTTCCGCCGGTGTTGGGGGCTTCGCTGGACCAATGGTCAGTCCACGCGGAGCACTGGCAAGCTCGTTCACCTCGTGCGTCGTCAGAACCTCATTGATGCGGGGGCCGCGGCTCTGAAGAAGAATAGTTGTAGGGCCGTCGAATTGAAGGAACAGCTACTTGGTGTCAGTACTATACGCAATACATCTCAAGGGTGAATCAATTGAGCTTACCCTGTCGCCCCAGATGGTCATTCGAGACCAGGTACGAAGCCTGTGAACCAGCTTCATTGTAGTCTTCCAAGTATCCGCTTCGGACATAGCTTGGAGGAACTTGGATTTCTGGATGGAGCTTTGGATGAAGGCAGGCAGGTTCTTAAGGCCTGGAACCTGAAGCTTCAATGTGGTAGACTTGAAGCGGTAGGGACGAGGGGGGTTGGACGAGATGGTGTAAGCAACAACATTGCTGTTCAAGCCCAGTCAGCCGAGTTTCTGCAAAGTGGATAGCTTCGACAAGCATACCTGGGGTGGACTATGTATTGCTCGCCAGCCTTGAGCTCGACTGAATACAGCTGGCCGTTGCCAACCAGAGCCAACAAGCCTCTGCCAGTGACCTCAGAGCTACCCCAGTGGGCCAGGCTCTTCACGAATTAGCTATACTCTTGAGACCATGTGACGTTCCGGATGAGACGAACCAGGTTCGTGTTGATGGTGGGTCGAATCGAGAGCGAACGACCCGTCCAGGCAAGTAGCGCTCGCCTTTGAGCGACCATCCAATCGACCGAGCCATTGAGGTGTACGACCGCAAAAGAGGTATTCGGCGAGCGGACGGAGACCAGGGCCGTCACCGGGCTGGCGGACGATATCTGCGCGGGAATTTAGCCCCCAATTCCTCGACTTATGGAGACAGATCAGACCTTCTGATAGAGGAACGGCACGCCGACAACAGCTCTCCGGAAAGGTTCGAGGACACTCAAGGTGGAAATCACCTGGTTGTATCAGATGTTAGAGGTAGCTCGTACGTGAGCAGATTGCGAAAGTTCCGGTATCTGCATACATTGTCTGCTTTCCCACTCAACCCAACCAACGTCCCTCGGCGAGTGTACAGATTCTGCGAAGCGGAAAGTGAAACCGACAAGAGCGAGTAGGGTGCGCCGATGACATCGAACCGAGCATCTATATCCATAGGAGTATATTAGCAAGGAGTTTCTATGTGAACCGAAGGCTCCAATTGCCTGCACTGGATTCAATTGGATTTGCGACAAGACCTACCTGCGGATTCAGCTGATGTGGGAGTGCTGGACACAGGGAGATTGTCTCCATTGACCGTTGCAGGCTGTTCCGCGGGCGCAGCGCGAATCTGGACGCCTCTGGTCTGGCATGCGCGGTGCAGCAAAGCTCCTTGTCGCGCCCGAGGGGGAAGAACACGAGTCCAGGACAGAGCCCGGACGGCTCCCCTCAAAGGTTGGCCCGTTGCCATGGTTCAAAGGGGAGTGTGTGAATCTGCGAAGAGAAGAAGAAAGAAGTGGGAGCTGAACGAGGATGCTTCGGCTTGTCCTCCGCGGTAATCGCAGTAATTCTTCGCGGGTCCTGATCGGGGAAAGCGTTGCTCTGCGGCTTGGCACTCAATGGCCGGCCTTCGACCACTTCTGCCTTTGTGCTTTCTGGTCGGCGGTTGAACTGGGGAAGTGAGACAAAACTCACTTGTAATGGTGGGAATATATTTGTTTACCTCAAGGATAAGCCTTCATCCCAACAATGAGAAGTGTTGTAGTGAGCTCTGGTGTTTTTGGTGCGCCAGACGGCTTCCCGCTGATGTCATACCGATCTCACGGATAACTCCCGCTGTATACTGTACTCGTACACTCGTACCTGTCAATAAGAGACAAGGCTACTTGGTACTACCTAATATGTATATGGTATGGATAGCATGATCACTGCCTACACATCAGTGTTCAAAGACAACATGGGTACGATATATATATGAATTATAATTATAGCCCATCGTTATCTCGACCACTTTTAGCAATTTCCAGCCTTTTCTCAGAATCAACAAACTTGCGTTGCACCAAAACTCATCACCACAATTGCACCACGCATTCCATCACGAAGTCAACTCACCTAGCTTCGCGCCAGACCGACCCGAGAAATACTATTCAGTCACGCAGGGTGAAGTACTCAACGACCGGTATCAAACCCTTGCCAAAATAGGATACGGTTTTACCTCAACAATTTGGCTGGCGAAAGACTTGGTGTATGTGCAGTTGACTCATATGACCTTGATGATAACGTTGATGATAACGGAGATTCTAACAGTATGCTTCGAACCAGTGCATCGACATATGTAGTTCTAAAGGTTTACGTCACGGGCCAAAACCGGACCTCGAGCGAGAACTAGACATCTACAAGCACATCAATTCGGTGGAAGCACAACATCCCGGGAGAAACTTTATTCGTAAACTCCTCAACTATTGTTATCTCCAGGGCCCTCATGGCTGTCACATCTGTCTTGTTCACGAGCCTCTAGAAATGACTGCGGATTTTCTGGTGAGGACGGGTCCTCAGAAACGAAAGGACCCTTGATTTTATGAAGCCTGCTATCCGACAGCTACTTGTTGCCCTGGATTTCCTGCATTCAGAGTGCCATATCATCCATACAGATTATATGCTTACCCACCCCCTCGAAGATCTTGAGTTACAGGCCTAATGTCGGCACAGATCTCCAGCTAAAGAACTTACTACTTCCCGGCCCGGAGACAAGCCATCTTTTCCAATTCGAAGAGTGTGAAGTTGCAAACCCAACACCCCAAAAGAAGCTTAAAGATCGAACAATCTACAGGTCTTTAGGTTTTCTTCCTCCAGGCGGACTGCCAATTCTCGCTGATTTTGGGGAAGCTCGATTTGGCGATGAAAAGCAGAATGGCGATATTATGCCGAATGTTTATAGAGCTCCGGAAGTGATTTTGAGATCGAGCTGGGACTACAAGGTAGACATATGGAATATCGCTATGGTCGTGAGTAGAACTATTCTGAACTTTGCTTATCTTAAAAATGCTAACACTGGGGTATACTTAGGCCTGGGATATTGTTAGCTGTCGCACCCTGATCAATGGCAAAAACCTAGATGGCATATTTAATGATAGGGTCCATATGGCAGAATTGGTTGCCCTGCTAGGCCCTCCGCCCCCGGAATTGCGGGAATAGAGACACCTCAGCTCGGCCTTCTGGGATGAATCGGGGAAGTGGAAGGAAGTTGCCCCCATTCCAGATATTACCCTCGAGAGCCTGGCCTCGGAGGTGGAGGGGAAGATAAAGAGGGATTTTTTCCGGTGGCTCCGGATGGCCTTGCAGTGAAACCTCGAGGACTGGCCCACGGCCTTGGAACTCTAATTCGACGAGTGGATGATGAAGGGGCTTTGAAGTGAAGGGAGGGACCGGCAAAAAGTGCAGCTGAACAAGATCAATGACCGTGATATGGGCTTGAACCATTCTGCCGCTGGAGAGCAATCGATACCCTATCAGGTGTTCCGTGGTCTGCAGGATATTGGCAATGAGAATACACTATGAATCTCCTCTCGGATGGCTCTAAGCTGATCTCGACCAGCAGGCATATCGTAACTAGTAGAATAGTTGGTCGCGGTCGTTGAACAACTGGCTGGGAGAATTGGTTGAGATAATTTACGGGGGGCTAAGATCGTGAGATTAATAAACCATGAGAGAGGTCGCAAGCCTAGAGGGTCACATCCCTCAGGCCAGGCCGGCCGCTGGGCGACATCATCAGATTGGAGCAAATGACTGAGCTAAACAAAGAGTCCCTAAAACATGAAGGACATGTGTACTGCCACCTTGGGCAAGTCCCCGGCGTAATAGAGCCTTATCAGGTCTCGGACACCGAGATTCGAATGCCATATCTACGCCAGGGTTCACTCAGCCGCTATATACGTGCCCATCGTGAGAGCGTGAACAACATGCGGCGGTTACAATGGCTCCAGGAGGCTGCACATATTATCCGTCGTGTACACGAGCGGCGGGTTCTGATTGCTGATATTGCGACACGAAACTTCCTCCTCGATGAGAATCTTTCTTTGCAGATGTGCGATTCCACCGAATCTGTCATTGTTGCGGATGATGAAGACCTGGTCGAATTCGTATCTGAAGACTGCGTTTCAGTCAAGTCCGACGTTGCGCGCTTCGGCTCGATGATGTACGAGGTCATCTCCGGATACCGATGTGAATTTTTTTATACCCGACATCGAGATCGATCTAGATGACGATCCAGAATCTAAATACTTCCTAGCTAGCTTCTGGTGTATGGATCATCGTCCAATTCTGGCGACGTGATGATATCTTAATACTACGGAATAACTGGTGGGTGACGGTGGAATGGCCATGGTTGTGCGTGGCCATTGCTCTTAAAGCGTGTCCTTTCCACGCTGCCGTTCGCTGGCCGAGGTTCCAAAGTTCGAAGGATTGCAATCAAGGCACACTTCCAAGCTTGAGTTTTTGCAGGCAGGCTAGGCCCTCTTTACTAACAGGAAGACGTTTCCATTCCAATAGAATTTCAGCATGAATCAGTCCGCGGTTCTACGGGCAACCCCTGGTTAGAAGCTGATACATACCTTCCAATCTATCGAGGCTATCTCCCCTCCAAACACGAATGGATGTATGGCTCGGCAGAACAAGAGGAATGAGCGTTTACTTTACCCACCTGTCGTGGATTCACTTGTCCACAAAGGCCAACGACGATTTATGCCCTTTCATGCTCTCCTCCGCTAAAGATGTTAAAGCCCGCGACTTCGCCAGGTGTACACGATTGTTCTTCCACATAGGAACCCAAAACATGGGAGGACGCGAAAGGGTAGCAGAGGAAAAGGCCTTGGCGGTATTTCACCTATTTGGGCATCAATTCTGATGATGTGTCCCAAATGCTCAAACGTCGTGGATTCACTAGGTCCAGGAAAGGTGTTTCCAATATGATCAGACTGCGATTTGATCGGACCCTGAAGTTGAACACAATCCGCTAGATTTCCGGTAGTCTACCATATGCTTCTGTGCGCAATTTCCCGACAAGAATGAACTATAGATCTGTAGCCGAATGATGAAAACACTACCAAACTAGATTTAAATAGGATTTACTCTCATATCTACTGGTATCTCTTTTCCCGAGCCTAGACGTTTCGTAACGCGTCGATCAATGGGACCGAAATTGGCCTCATGAATCCGACCAAAGTTGCGACTGTACCATTCCACTGCAGTTTAATCTGGGCAATGATCAAGAGCATTATTATCAACCTCTAGGTACCCTGTCATCAGAGATACCCAGGACCTCAGTGACTCGCCCCATGCAGAGAAGCCTTTTTCTGTTTCTTCATCAATTGCAGTCTTAACAAAACTTTCCAGGAGCGTTTGTTCCAGAGGGTAGCACAGGTTGCCGTAAGTCTCAAATCGCTTTCTCGGCGCTCCATCTTTTGCTTCGGTCAAGGGGCGGGGGGAATCGTCCTGGAAAGAGTGCGCAAACATGTTTGGAAACAAATATAATTGCAGGCCTTTTTCTGTTGGTTCGCCATTTGGATAATCAAACCCTGCACAAGACCGATCCAAGTGTTCATAGCCAGCATTTATCTCCTCCAGCACCTGCTGTGGGTTCGGATGATTCTCTATAATCTCAGAAGGAGGTACGCGATTTGGAACACTTTGTTTGAATCCTGCGCTCTCGAGCCGTTTAATAACAGCAGTATAGTTGTTATCTTGCACCACAATTATAGGAGCCTATTGAGAATGGAATTATTAGTATCGGTATAGTTAAATTGATGGTGTGCTATTAGAGGGAAAATATCACCCCGACAGCGATAGGGACACCTAGATACCACATTGCGAGGGCTCCCCAGGGTACTACAGTGAAAGGTTGAAGGGTCTTGCTAAGTCTTAAGGAGAGCCTATCAGGCTCAGTCTCCCTCAAGCGCCTAAACATAGTCGTAATGAGAAATGTGATGGAAAGAATTCTTGGTGATTTGCCTCAAGTAGTTATAAAGATTCTCACAGAGCATAGATATAGTATCTTAACAAGAAGGTAAGGAAAATAAAAGGCTTCGGAATGCTCCTTGCATACATAGGGTATTTTAGAATAGCAGGTCAACCCGCGGTCCACTATCAGTATCGCCAGCGTTACAGAGTCCCATTAGCACTCAGATCGGATGTAGTGCTCAAAATATTCAAACAAGCCAACATTGGTTGACCTCGCCAACTTGAGATTGAGGATTGGGCGAAAGTAGGTTCCGATGACCTAGCACTACCTTACTGTACATTATGGTAAGCTTGAAGATTAACAACTGATGGGGTTTATAAGTACTGTACTGTACAGTACTCCGTAGAGAGCCCCGACCTAAACCTATTCTGGAAATGGAGAGTCGACACCTACTCAGTGTTCCGCAGAAACCCTGTTCAAACAATACAAAATCGGCGATTGCGCCAGATCTGCCTTCATTCGTGTCATTCAGTCTGTCGGCCCGCATATAAACTCCTTGATGATTGTGGCCAAATACACATTGCCACCTCAACCCTTCATAGCACTTCATCGCGCCAGCGAAAGCTCTCGTTGATCCGGTGCCGAGGATCAAGACTCCCCGATCTCCCCGCGCATCCCCCGCCGACGATTTCCTCCGAACCCGGCGGGTCCTCATTCCACAAGCCGGCGTCTCGCACGGAGAACCCTTGTGCCTTTTTCTCTCTGTCCGACACTACAATGCGCCATTGAGAGCGGAGGAGGTCTTTAACATTTCCCGGTCATTGTGAAGATTGTTGACCGGCCACCATGCTGCCCAGGGCCGCCCGATCACCGTGCTGGCGTGTCCCGGGGCGCTTCGTATACCAGCGCCAGTTTGTCACGCGCCCGACCCCATGGACCTCTGCCTCATACGGAGTGCAATCCCGAGCCGTCTCGACATCCAGCGAATCCGACAAGAAACAAGCGTCTGCGAGCACACCTCCCGCCCTGAAGAACCCTACCAGTTCAATCGCGGTACAACCAGGAGCAGCGAATGCGACGCAGGTTTCCACCGCAGCCCCCCGGAAGCAAAATGCCACCACTACTCCCAAGAAGAAGGACCTGCTTAACGAGGCCACGCTAGCAACCAAGGAACAAAGGAAAGCGGACTGGGCGATCATGAAGGAGATGGCAAAGTACCTTTGGCCAAAGGTAGGAGGGCTCGAATGGAAGTGCGGCGGAGCTATCCGGAGCGGTGCTAATTGAATACGGTGCAGGACGATTGGGGAACAAAGCTTCGAGTTGGAAGCGCCCTATCTCTACTTATAGGAGCTAAGGTTAGTTGTATAGCATGTTGGCCATTCAGACTGGTGTGCTGACCGGGCGCCCCTAGATCTTGAACGTCGAGGTACCCTTCTACTTCAAAAGCATTGTTGACTCGATGAATGTGGATTTTGCGACTGTAGGTGGCACGGCCTATACAGTGGCGGGCTCGATGATTATCGCCTGTAAGTCAGGATCTCGCCGTTCAACTGCGCAGGCCTAACCGTGAACTGCCAGACGGTGTCACCAGAATCGGCGCCACTGTGTTCCAGGAACTCAGAAATGCGGTCTTCGCCAGTGTAGCCCAGAAGGCGATTCGCAAGGTCGCGCGAAACGTCTTTGAACATCTACTACGCCTAGATCTGAACTTTCACCTCACGCGCCAGACCGGAGGCTTGACGCGGGCAATTGACCGTGGTACCAAGGGTATCAGCTTCTTGCTGACTTCCATGGTGTTCCACGTCGTCCCTACCGCCCTGGAAATCTCCCTCGTGTGCGGTATTCTGGTATAGCATGGCCCGGTCTGTTCTTATTGGAATCTGTCAATGTACTCATTAACCGTGACGACAGACGTATCAGTATGGCTTCAAATTCGCGGCGATCACGGCGACTACCATGCTCGCATACTCGGCCTTTACCATCACCACCACCGCCTGGAGGACCAAGTTTCGGAAGCAGGCCAACGCAGCCGACAATCGTGGTGCCACCGTTGCTGTGGACTCCCTGATCAACTACGAGGCCGTCAAGTACTTCAACAACGAGAAATTCGAGGTTGCTCGCTACGACAGGGCGCTCAAGAATTACGAAGATGCTTCGATCAAAGTCACCACCTCTCTGGCATTCCTCAACTCTGGGCAGAACATGATCTTCTCCAGCGCCCTGGCGGCAATGATGTATCTCGCGGCCGATGGAGTGGCTACTGGCACTCTGACCGTTGGTGACCTGGTCATGGTCAATCAGCTTGTCTTCCAGCTCTCCGTCCCTCTCAACTTCCTCGGATCCGTGTACCGCGAGCTTCGCCAGTCACTGTTGGACATGGAAACGCTGTTCAACCTGCAGAAGGTCAATGTGAACATCATTGAGCGGCCCAACGCGAAGCCCCTGGTGCTGAACCAAGGGGGCGAGATCCGGTTCGAGAACGTCACCTTCGGCTA
Source organism: Aspergillus japonicus CBS 114.51 (assembly GCF_003184785.1). Taxonomy (NCBI): domain Eukaryota; kingdom Fungi; phylum Ascomycota; class Eurotiomycetes; order Eurotiales; family Aspergillaceae; genus Aspergillus; species Aspergillus japonicus. The sequence goes on along the minus strand of NW_020291646.1, from coordinate 651,023 downwards.
CCATCCGGAGCGGCCAATTCTCAAGAACGCTAGTTTTACGATCCCCGCCGGTCAGAAATTCGCGGTCGTCGGGCCCAGTGGTTGTGGCAAATCAACGATTCTGCGCCTGCTGTTCCGCTTTTACGACGTCCAGGAGGGCCGGATCCTTATCGACGGGCAAGACATTCGGGACGTGACGCTCGAGAGTCTGCGCAAGGCCATCGGGGTGGTGCCTCAGGATACTCCCCTGTTCAACGACACGATCGAACACAATATCCGGTATGGACAGATCGACGCGACCGACGAAGAGGTCCGCAAGGCTGCGCGACGCGCGCACATCCACGAACTGATCGAGAAGCTCCCTGATGGATACAGGACGGCTGTCGGAGAGCGGGGGATGATGATTTCCGGAGGTGAGAAGCAGCGACTGGCTGTCTCGCGGTTAATCCTGAAGGATCCCGAGCTTCTCTTCTTCGACGAGGCGGTAAGTGTCATGCCCTTCCCACCAGCAGACTCGCTTGTGCTATGGATGTAGGGCGCTAACGGATAACCCGACCAGACCTCTGCATTGGACACCTACACTGAGAAGGCACTGTTGCAGAACATCAACAGTATTCTCAAGGAGAAGCGCCGCACGAGCGTTTTCGTGGCCCACCGTTTGCGCACGATCTACGACTGCGACCAGATCCTGGTGCTGAAGGAGGGCCGTGTGGTGGAGATGGGTTCGCACCGCGAACTTCTGGAACAGAATGGCATCTATTCTGAATTGTGGAACAGTAAGTGGAGTTTGCTTTTTTTCTGCCCCCGTAAACAAGCCATACGAACTCGTTTCGGGCGCTAACGTCCGCCACAGCGCAGGAAATGTCCCTCACGGAAGCGCAGGGATCGGAAAGCGTAGCAGAGGAGGAAGTGGAGCAAGACGCTGGCCCGTCCTCCCCCCAGCGACAGAAGTGAGCTCGCTCGTGGGTGTATCTTATTATTTCTTGGGCTTCTTATGGAGATCTGGGCGACCAGAGACCAAGGCTTACGTAAATATACTTTGGGAAGCCAGTTCCATTGGTCAATTAGATTTAGAGACACGACTCGGCAGCTCACGCGGTCGTTGACAATCAGAATGAGTTTATGATCACCTAAAATGGTGCCAGGTACCGGTCAGTAGACTAGCAGCTCGACTAGTCTAAAACGACCAGCCTTCTTCTCTCTCTAACCCAAACCACCGGCGGGGGTCCGATGGAGCTCTCCAGCATGTCGTAGTTTGGGTCAGGGCTTTTGGACAGCGTTCGCCGTTCGGCACGGGCTATTGAAAGTCGACCATGGATACCACTTGGCTGGGTACGCCAGGCCCATTCGGGGGTGGGATTCACGGTGTGTTGTCGAGTCTCTGGCTCTCTCGTCTGGTCAATTCCCGTCTGGTCGCGTGTCTGATCAGCAGGTTGAACTATTCAACAACAGCTACCAAACTATTGTGCATCGTTAAAGCATGTCGAAGAATCACCGGCCGATCCGACCGTTTCCGTCCATGGGAACTGCAGCAGATGTCAACCCGGAAAGCGGCCGTGCGGTGCGTTGCAGCCCAGGGACGGGACCAGCACGTTTATCCTCCGCAAACAAGCATGCAGAAAGGAGTCTTCTCGAAGATTGAGATGATGGGACCATGGAGACGGGGTCAACTTGCCAAGGGTGACTATGCGAACAGATGTAAACCTTGTCGGTCGATATCCAGCAATTGCAACAAGAGTGATTTGAGTTCTTGAGTCGTGGACTCGTGTTGAGAATGAAGCGGACTGATGGTGTTGGGTGTTGGGTGTTGGGTGTTGGGCTAGTGATGGGCTAGGCTAGTAGTTATTCGACTAGTCAGGGGTTGAAGAGGCAACACGGGCCATGAGGAAGACTGTGTGTTTTTGATTTTTGCCATGAGGTTTGTTAGCCCAACTGGCAATTGCTCCAGAGTCAAGACTAAAGAAAGAGTCTAAGAGTCTAAGACCAAGAACTAAACCTCGTTCCACCCCTGGCTAAACCCAGTTCAGTTAAGGTCCCCACAACCCACGTTGTTGCTGTCGCAGTTGCAGTCCAGTTGCAGTTGCAGTCAAGTTTGCCGTCTTCCTTCCCTGTCCGTCACTCTGTCGACACACACTCACTCTCTCTCTCTTCTGCTTCCTTTCTTCTCCTCCCTCCCTCCCTCCCTCCCTCCCTCCCTCGTGGACTCGTCTCATTCACTATCCCCTCTTTCTCCCCCTCCCCAAACCCCACGTTCGTTCGCTGCTTATTTCCTTTCGGTCCCTCTTCCGTTCCTTCTAGTCCTATAGTGTTGCCAATAATTCCCTCGAGTCCCAATCCCCCCCCCCCTCTTCAACCTAAACTAGTTCCGGAGCAGAGTCTCTCCTTGGGTGCAAACCTTCCGAGCCACTGCGTCTCCCTGCCACTAAAGCTATTAACCCTCCAATCGCACTTGCACTCGGCTACTTTGCTTCGAACTTGCATCTAGCTCCCTTTCCCACCATCCTCCCACCTACCCTACCGCACTACTGCATAAACCAACCTTCCCTCCTTCTCGTGCAGCTCAAGGCTCACTCAGATATATCGCTCCCTCGATTGCAATTTGGTCCCGTCCAATACTCGACCCAACAATCTTATACAATTCTCCTCTCTCCGCCCCCAAACGTTAACGGCCCGATTCCGAACTCGCCGAACCACTCTCCAACACAACTACACACACAAACTCACTCACAAAATGGGCTTCATTGAGAAGTTGCAAGCAAGTACGTTGTTTATGAACTCCGAATGGTCGCGCGGCAGTGCAAGCCCCTGACCACTCCCGGACCCGATCGCAACCCCCGCAAAGGCAACCCCAGGCTAACAGATTGGCTTCACAGAGCTGGAGCTTTACCGTCTAGAGCAGCGTTATGCTCGTCGCAAGCACCGGAGCACCTTCTCGGGCGTGCAGTATGTCGACGGCGAATACCATTACTCCAGCGGATCGAACTCCTCCACCGGCACTGTCTCCAAGCAATCCACGGGCGGCTACTGGAAGCCCCCAACATGGGGATCATCTGGGGATTCGCGCTGGCGGTGATTCTGGCACCAAAACCCAACCCGATCTAACGCTTCGCCTCGATTCCATATCGTTCGACCATTGATCCTCGACATAACGTCTCGTGTGGAGGATATGACGACTTGTCCTTCTTTGCTTATTCATTCCATTCGTCGGGTCCAGCACCCAAGCGGGAAAAAGTCCATGGGTTTTTCTTGCTTTTGAAGCTTACCTCGGATGTCTCGCCCATGATGCGATGGGAGCGAGATTGCTTCGATCCCTCTACCACAAAGAATCGCACCATTGTGCGCTGGCTTATCTCGCTCCCGCGCAGTTGAAATTTGGTCCACGGGTCATACAAGAACTTCCATCTGCCGGTTCAATTGGCCTTTGACACTCTGCATCTCCTCGTGGCTATTTTCTGGGAGTCATATGCTACCATCTTGCTGACGCCTTTCATGCATGATCTGTTTTGACCGTTGACTATGCTCCGTTGGTTCTAGCCTCCGTTGTCTTTGTGATCGCTCAAGCGATGTTGCACTTTCTATCTGTCCATATTTTACTCGAGCCCTTTAGCGAGACCTCGACGGCGCATCTATCTGTTTCGAACTGTTCTCGCTGCCCTTACTGTACATACATTACACGGTCTACCCCGAATATACATTTACTACTAGCATCTGACTTACATGTTTGCCATCAGTCACGTGAAAGAGCCAAAGAAAGGTATAGTAGGTCTCCAAATCGGGATGCGATGGTCTAATGATATCGTATTCATAATAGCAAGTTCCCGCGCATCAGTGTGAAGCAAGGCGGGATACAGGCCAATGACAGCTTCACGTCTAGGGATATATTCGGGTTCATCTCGGAATAGGCAGGTTCCAGACACCGCGCGTCAGCACCTCTCCTCTACTGTTCATCATTCACCGACCTCCCCAACTTTCATCTCCATATAAAGATCGGGGCCCTATTGTCCGCTCTCTTGACAACTTCCCGAAATGCAAAACAAACAAAACAAAACAAAAAAACAGAAACAAGGAAACCCCCCCCCCCCCCCCCCCCCCCCGTCCGGATCTTCTCCGGGGCCCAGAAAACAAGAATAGCCCAAACGATCACCGTTTCGACTTGCGACCCCCGATCCCCAAACGACCCAGGTTCGGGAGACTGGATTTATGTCTGTGCCCGGCCCCGGCCGCGGCTCGACCGGCCGCGCCGCCCCCAGCTGCCGCAGCAGTGCCCGGCCCAGAACCAGCACCTGCCCCTGCCCCTGCCCCTGCATTCGCCGAACCACCATGACCACCGGCATCGGGCCCACCGGCGCGCGCCCCGTCCCCACCACCGGTCCCGGTTCCGGCTCCGGCTCCTCCCATCCCCAAGCCCGCCGCGCCTCCCCTCGGCACATCTGGCAACAGGGCGGCGATGGTACTTCGGTCGCGGGCCCCGCGGTGGACCAGACCGACGGGGTGTTGGGCGAGTCCGCCGCCTCCGTCACCGCCAAAGGGCCCGCCGCCGTCCTGGTCGAGGGGTCGCTGCGAGGCGCGCTGGGCGCGGCGGGCCTTCTCCTGGACGGATTTGAATTTGTCGAGGAGTTCGACCCACCGGATCGAGGAGGTGCTGGATGATAATGAGGAGGAGGTTGCTGCTGCTGCTGCCGCAGCGGAGGTGGTGGTGTAGGTTGAGCTGGAGGAGTCTTCGCGTTTGAGGCGGCTGCTGCCGGTGGGGCGGTCGTAGGTGGAGGTCGAGTTGGTGGGTAGGGAGGAGGGGAGGGCGGTTCTGGATTTTACTAAGTGTTAGAGATGTTATCCTGAGGCAGGGTTTGGGATTCTGATGGTTGTGGGGAGGAAGAGGGGGGGGGAGTGCTTACAGTCGGGGACCGGTGTGGAGGAGTCCGATGCTGCTGACGCTGTTGAGTCGGTTCTTGAGGGCGGCGAAGGCGGAGCTTTGCGGGAGGAGCATCAGGACTCCGTATAGGCATTTGTAGAGGTAGGGGTATCGTTCTGGTTCGAGGAGTTGGAGACGGAGGTCTGTTGTTGTTAGGGTTGGTAAGCGAGACGAATGGGCAGGGATCACTGACAGGTGAAGACGGGGGATTCGAGCAGCTGGACCAGCTTGTCGATTTGGATTAACATGTTAACGGTCATTTCGAGCTCGGCGCTTTGGACGTTCGTTAGTGAACTATGAACCCGGGGGTTGGTTGGGAAGAGGGAAATCGTACAAGACTTGGAGGAGATTGTATGCTTGCTCGTAGGCTTGTGCGAGCAGACAGAGCGAGAAGGTCGAGACCGCGTTGTGGCACCAGGACCTGAATAGCGCGACGAAGAAGGCCTGGCCGTCCTGACATTGGGTCAGTTTCTTGGAATACGTGCTGCCGATACATCCTACCTTATTGTCGAGGTTCCTCAGGCGCTTCCGGAGCTCCGAGAGCTCGGGGGCGGTGATAAGGTTGTTGTTGAGATTCTGGACCATGATGCTAGCGAACTCGAGGTCCTGTAGTCACGTCATGGAAAATAGTCAGTGGGGGGGTCTCAGTCGTGATGGTTCTGGGTGTGGTGGTAAAATCTCACCTCCTCTTTCTCGAGACAGTCCGCAAGAGTCCTGTAGATGCGCTCGGGGCTGAGGTTCATGCACAGCTGCCGGATGATGAGGTTCCCGCGCACCTCCAGCAGACTCCGATCGGTGGAGAAGAGCTGCAGCAGGTTCACCATGAAGGACTTGAAGTAGCTGTCCTCGCTGTTGCGGGAGATCTGCGAGAGGAGCTGCAGATCCTTGGTCACCACCACCTCCGCGGGGTCGGACAGCGTCTTGAGCAAGGCCGGAAACGTGCCATCGTTGAACGCGATCACCTTCTTTGGCGCCTTGCGGTGGAGCATGATCAGCCAGGACAGGGCCGCGACCCGGGTGGTCTCGTTCTCGTTCAGGAACTGCAGCGTCAGCGAGTTGACCGCCGCTGCGTAGTCGAGATCGGCGGGCGGCACGGACGTGGAGATGATGCTGCTCCTGGGGGTCGGCTCGGTCGACACCTCTTGTGGTTGTGGCGGCGAGGCCTGCTTTCTCGTCTCGGTGGACGGGCCTTCGGAGGGTCTGCTGCCTGGCGTGGACGACCGTCGTTCGACGACTACGTCTTTGCTATTCGTGTTACTGGGCTTGGTCGTCGCTGGCCCCTGTCGGGAGGTCTCCTCCGACGTGTCTTCGGACAACGTGACGATGTATTCCAGCAGAGATGTATTCACTCGGTTGGCGGCCTGCCGCACTTGGTCCGAGCCGCTGGACATCGCCGGGAGCACTTGGGTCAGCAGGCGAGGCACAAAGGGCAAGATGTCTTCGGGGCTGATCTCGAAGAAATTGTCGATCCAACGCAAGGCCGTCAACTGCATCTCTTCCACTAGCGGGTTATGATGCGCGTAAGTCTCCGTTCCACCAGGTACTAGAGCAAGTGAAAAGTAGCTCACCGAATGATGTGTCAACATATCCCACGAGGATTTCCAGTATCCTTGCATAATCGATCTGGACGTCTTGGCCAGGAATCCAGTCTCCGTCTGCGTTGAATCCATCTTCATCGGTCACGGAATCTATCTCAGAATCTTCTATCGCGTTGTCATTTGTCTCTGACTCGACAGCCAGAGTCTGATCGGTCGTCGTCGTCACACTGAGGCCGTCACTCGTCGTGGACTGTCTATTTTCGCTCCCTTGGTCTTTGCGGCTTTCCTCGATTCCCTTCTTGAGCCGAGCGATCCTCTTGATCTCCGACAGAAAGCGATCCAGAAGCGCCTGAGTCGCGACGTTGACATCTCTATTCGGATCCCCGAGGAATTTGATCAGCCCTCCGAGGAAGTCCGGCAGAAACGAGATGAGCTCGAGGTCCGGTATCGTGTCCAGGAGCGTGAGCCACGAAACCAGAAATGTTCGGGTGAAAGGACTTGTGACGTGGATCCGGTCTTTAAGCAAGGGGATGAATTTCGGGAGCGAGAACGCAGTCGGTAGATCCGCATCCTCCAATGACTCTGGATCTGCCTGCTGCTTCTCCGTGAGCTGCAGCACTGAGACGTGAGAGGCCGCCGATTCGGAAACGATATCCTTGACAAGTCGGTCGAGAAGTTCTGCGCCGTTTTTGACTGACAATTCGGAGTCGGAAGCAAGCTATGACTCGAAGGACAATGGTTTAGCAGACAGCAAGTCCAAGCTCATCGACAACAAGCACTCACTTTGCTCAACGCATCGAAGATCTCGTTGAAGAAGAGTAGGATCTCCCCTTTCGCAACCTTGGCAATGTTGTACATGCTCTCGCAAGCATAGTACCGAACGCGCGCATCTTGGTCGGAAAAGCACGCGAGCACCGGCGGTACGATCTCCTTCAAGTACGGTGCAACACCTTCCTAGATAGTAATCCAACAGTTCAATATACCGGGGACATCGAGTTTGCTTTGGCGGGGGGGACAGGGTTCGGGTGGAACTCACGGATCCCAACGCTATCGAAGCGGCCGCGAGGCCGATCAAGCCGCCATTCCTGGCATGAGGCTGATGCACGGCGTAGGCATAATCGTGACAGAGCTGGTCGACAATCTTCTGGATCTCCTCGTGCTCCCCCCTGAAAGCGGCTTCGCGAACGACCTTCTCGAGCCTGGTAGGAGAATCGCATGAGTTAGTTTGACTACCCGTTGATTGCGACGACTACTCTGGCCTCTTATCGATAAAAAAAATATCCATACTCCAAGGCTCCCTGTTTCCTCCGGTCGTAGAGCTTATCGTTCAGCGAACGTTGGATTGAGTGATCCATCGCTCCGATTCCCATAAAATCGAACGACTGATTAAGCTCCGGGGGCCGATTTTAGATGGGTTTCATGGTGTGCAAGCGTCGTTCTGGCTAGGCTGGGCGGTGAGGCGGTGGTGACTCGACAGAAAGGAGGAGCTGTAAATGAACTAGTATGGAAAGTAAGTTAGCAGCCAGCTATTATTCCGACGCCATCAGTCGCAGTTGGCACGGCTTCTGCCTTGGGCAGGTAGAGTCGCCCTCACGGTCACTTTGCCAATACAAATGATTAGCCTTGTCACTCTGCTGTAGGCACAGTGTCAATCCCAATGTGGGGAGCTCTCAAAGGAAGATGCGTTGGCACAACGTGGATACTGGATAGCGGACGCGATGTGACGTAGTGTCAGCACTCGGCATTGCCGCCGACTCCTTACCGCCTAACCGATAACTGGTACTGGCAGCCCGCAGTGTGTTTACCCATGCTCAATACAACCACCAATACAACCACCTCAATCCTGTTTACAATAATGGAATTCATGGTTCTCATATATTAGTGTAATGGCATTAAATCATACATTTGAGAGGCTTGTTTAATGCGCGCTAAGACATGACAAGATAAAATCGTGGTCGCTGTCTATCAATGACTGATATATTGGAAAACCGCAGAGACATCTCTTTCCCCAGTTTCCTGTCGGATCAGCAAGTCCTGAATCTTGCTGAGGTGCCCAGTCTCTCCATCGTTCACAAAATGGTTCCAAGTACTGGTGTCACCGTACAGCATGGCAGCGGCTTTGATGTATTGTGTCCCATCGGGCCGACAGCGCTTGCACTTGAAGGTATCGTGCGTATCACTCTTAGTATCCGGTTTGAATTGGAACAGCTCGCGAAGTGATTCCAGAGAAAAGTGTCGCTCGACGTCCTCGGCGGAGTCCACCACGCACGAAGAAAGTAATTGTTTGTGTGATTGACGCTGGAATATCTTCTCTTCGATTGAGCCAGTAGCGATAAAGCGGTAGACGAAACAGTCCTTCTTCTGACCGTCACGCCAGACACGCGCTAAGGCTTGCTGGTCGGCTGCCGGGTTCCAGTCGGGATCGAACAAAACCAGTCGATTCGCACCTATCAAGTTCAAACCACACCCACCCGCTTTGCTGCTGAGAAGGAACACAAACTCTTCTCCATCGGGGTTATTGAACTTGTCGACGAGCTTTTGTCGTTTGTTCACGGTCATGGTACCGTCCAATCGCAGGGAGCCATATCCCCGTGACCGGCAAAGCTTTTCGAAAAGATCCAATGTCTGCGTATAATTGCTAATTAAAACGATCTTGTCGTTCGTGTCCTGGCGAATACGTGCCAGCATACGGTCCAAGACCATCATCTTGCCGGAGTACCAGGACTTGATATCCCTATCGCGTCCTCGTCCTTCGGGAGGAACATAGTCATCCGGAAATGCGTGTTCACAGCCTGGAAGGTCTGTGGATAGGTTGAGGAGATCAGGATGGTTGCAAAGCTTCTTCAAGAGCCCAATAGCTTTCAACGGCTGACTCCCTTTACCCCTGAGTAAGCTCTTGATCTCTGGACTTTGAATGAAGTGATTGTAGAGGTCGAGTTGGAATTGGGACATGTTGCAGAATACGACATGCTCGTACTTGACCGGTAAGTACTTAGACAGCAGCTCGTTCGTTCGGCGAATGATGAATTTGTTCACAATGCCTGAAAGCTCAGCCAGCCGTTCATCTCCTTTCTTTCGATCTTCTTCTGAGCCTGCGGCATCTCTTCCTCGAAGAATTGGCAACTCGAACCTCTTTCTGAAGTCGTTCTGCGAGCCCAGCAGGTTCGGATTCGCGAAATGGAGAAGTGAAAAGTACTCTGACAGATCATTCTGAATTGGAGTACCAGACAAGATCACCCGGCGTTGTACATTCAAGCTGTTGAGTGCAGTCCAGGTCAAACTCTCCTTGTTTTTCAGTCGGTGGCCTTCGTCGCATAGTAGTAACCCAATCGGGGTATCCTTCAGTGTATCAACATACAAGCGGAGGGTTTCGTAAGAAATGATCAGACACGGCCTCACGACCGATCGTCCGGAAGCGATGGCCCATTGTTTCATTTGAGCAATGAGCTCCGTTTTTGAGGCCTTGCCGTCGACTGCAAATGGAGTTGTTGCATCCTTGCCAAGCCATTTGCCTGCAAATAATGTCAGTTTACGTGTTGTTCGATCCTCACTTGTGACCTACCAAGCTCATTGGCCCAGTTTCCAACCAAACTGGATGGGCACGCGATGATGCACTTCTGAATAGTAGTCTTTCCAGCCTCCGGGGATTGCTTGAGCAATGTCCACATCAACGAGATGCATTGAAGCTGCTATTGTGAGTAGATGGAACTAAGTCGGAGCCGATCATCATACCGTTTTACCCAAGCCCATGCCATCAGCCATAATGCACCCATTCGCGTTCTTGTCTACCATTCCGGTTGTACAACGATAAAGGAACTACGTAAGAGTTCAGGTTAGTCAGAGAAAGCAACCCATCTTTCGCCGGGAGCGATACTCACCTTAACACCTTCTACCTGATGCGGCCGTAAAACCTTCGCCAATCGTGGATCGATGACAACGGGGACCTTAGGCCTGTCTTCGACCTTCTTCTTGAGTCCAAGAATATCTGCCAAGCTCTTATGTACCAGCGGTTCGTCCAGTTGAGGCTTCTCGCCCTCTGCATCGCCTTGCGGTTCTTCCTTGGGTTCTGCTTCTTCCACCTCATCAACAGTCGGGTCGTAGAGCACTATCGCAAACTCGCCACTTGGGTCATGCAACGGTTTCACGACGAACGTCGCGCCTTGCCTCATCCCCAGCGTCGGGGCTGGTCGGGCACCAAAATTGTCGACTTGCTTGTTGATAAGCGGCACCTTGAATCTCTGTCGAAAGGCGGTGTCCTTGTCCTTCGGTTTGAAGACAGGAAACCTATTCACGTCCCGGGTGGCGAGCGCGAGACGGTCCTCGTTTGTGTACGGCTTTTCACCCTCATCATTGCCTTCTCCGTCGGCCCCTGCGTAGTTCACTTTCCGTCTCTTCCTCGCGGGCTTGTCTGATGTGCGTGTAGGGGTGGCCGATCCGGGGCATTTGAAGGGTCTCGAAAGCCGGTCGATGGAGCTCCCGGGAGTGCCGGGTTGGAGCTTCGCCGGCGTGCTCGTGGCATTCTCTTTGAGGACGGGTCTTGGGCGATACCTATGTACATTAGAAGAGTTGCGAGATCGCGTATCAAGAGACTCACATGGATGGTAGGTATCGGCCTGTGTTTGATGCCCTCGAATTGTCGCTTGATCGCTGGTGGCGGTTGTTGTTTCGCCGAGTCAGTAGGACGCGCTCGCCACATCCTAGCGCGTCTGCCTACAATTACTGGACACCAAAGTATCGCGTGGTCACATGATCTTGTCAACAACAATTGACCGCTGCGGATTTTGGTAAACGTACGAACTTGAGGCAATTTATACTGGCGCGGTTGAGAAGACTGCTGATAAAGTCTTCACCATCAAGAGTTACGCAACTCGTCATGATGCCCCGGGCGCCCATCAACTGGTTGGACTCGGTATCGTCTATTCATGCTAAGTCCATAGAAGTGCACTACTCCCTTCAGGTGGAGCTAATGCTACGGGCAGCATCAAATTGTCTTTGGAGGTTGATAAGTTGTTTAGCCATTCACAAATGGCTTCAATGAGTTGAGATTGTTATCTCGGAGCTCAGTACGGAGTAGCTTGTTGTAGGAATTATGGTGGCTCTCATTTTGCCCATATTGGGCGGCTGCGGTGAACCTTCCAGCGGTCCTCGTGTATGGCCTTAGGGCGAAGTTCTTTATTTCGGTGATACGTCGCAATGCCTACATGGAAGCAGTACACGTGTTTTGTATAAGTGCATGATTTTGTTCTGTAACGATGTATGTGAAAATGCGGTGTGTTGCAGAGGGGACAGACACCTTCGAACTCACTAGCCTAACGAGCTAAGTAGTGACACTGGCTGTCTCTGGTTCTGACTTCTTCTCCTGGATCCTATCTTGGACAAAATGTCTATTCCGAGGCTTCAGCTTTAGACCAATCCCCGAGTGCAAATACCCCGCAGAGACCTATTGGTGCTAAGGACCTATCGAGTATAGTAACTTTCGGGTCGCCTCTTAGTGCGGGATGGTTTAGATAATATATCCACGCCGCCTGTCAGTGCTCTCTAGTTAGTGATGACATAGCAATTGTGTACCAACTACGACGACTCACCGTTGCTGAGAGCAACAATCTCTCCAATCGGATCACACATATGATATGTCCGCCGACTTCTGGGCTGGCTACCTGAGCGGTGCTATTGGGATCATCATCGGGAACCCGCTTGACATTATCAAGGTTCGACTGCAGGCGGGACAGCATGCAGAAGTCGTTGCATCATCAACAACCCAGCAACTGAGCCGCCTGGAAAGCGTCACTTCTCTTGTGCGAGGTCTGTAAGCATGATGAATCTGTTACTGTATGACCGAAACCAAGAATCCATGCTAATGGTTGATTACAGGCTCGGCTGCTCCGATCCTGGGCTATGGAGCCCTGAACGCGCTGCTCTTCGTGGCCTACAACCGGTCATTGATGACTCTGGACACAGCTATTACAGACCCGACCTCACCACAAGGAACGTCTCTGTATAAAGTGTGGCTCGCAGGCGCTGCAGGCGGGCTAGCCAGCTGGACTGTATCGGCTCCCACAGAGTTCATCAAATGTCGAGCCCAGCTGGACACCCGGCCCGGGATCTCCTCCTGGACCGTTGCCAGAGATATTATTAGTACCCGAGGCTGGAGGGGCCTATACTATGCAGGAGGGATCACTTGCGCCAGAGACGCCATTGGCTATGGATTTTAGTATGCGATCTGCCTGCCCCAGATCTTCCCCCCACCGTTAACCCTCTGCGGCTCCTTGACAGGACGTACACTGACCTTTACACCGCCACAGCTTCTGGTCTTACGAGTACTGTAAGCGTCTCATGAACTCCGAGGATGATACTACGAATCTGGCTGCATTGAAGATCCTCCTCTGCGGCGGCATTGCTGGCGTTATCACCTGGGCGTCGGTCTTCCCTCTAGACGTGGTCAAGACGAGACTGCAGGCTGGGACAATTGAGACATCTCCCCAAGATCGTCCTCTTCTACCGTCTCGCATACAGACACGCGATGCAAGCTCCATTCAAGTTGCCAGGGTGGTCTATCAGACCGAAGGTTTGAAGGCATTCTACCGCGGCCTTGGCGTGTGTAGCTTTAGGGCATTCATTGTGAATGCGGTTCAGGTATGTGGAATTGTCGCAAACGGCATTTGAGACAGCGCTGACAACCTCTATTTCAGTGGGCGACTTACGAATGGCTTATGAAATATCTACAAGAAGCATGAACATATACAAAAGGCTCGACCAAGGAGGAAGAGGACAGCTCGATCAATTCCCCCCACGTTCTGTAATTTATATTGCAGCTTGTAAATTATTCTTGCCCAAGAGGAGTCGGATCCGATCCGAGTGGGGACCTGACTGTGCGATGCTCCGAGAACCGGCAATTTTGCGAGGGGGTCACCGCAAGACGGAAGCAGTGCGGTCGGCGCAAACTGGCGATTTTCGGCACCTGATGTTTTCACGTGCTTAGTGTGAGACTGGGCGAATCACGTGTCGGGCGACAAGCTTTGTCCGCAAACAGCCAATCATATCACTTTGGTGACAACGACAACGGCTGCAAATTTGCATTGATGCGGTAAAAAAATTTTCGAGCCCATGAAACTGGAGGTCTGTCGCAATACCGAAAGGGTCGTTTGCATGCAAGTCCAACCCGCTCTGCTTCACGCTGGCGATTTCATGAACGAGGCTGGTTGCTTGTGTAGAATCATTTGTAGATTTTAATCTTCCATGGCCATCACAGTCTCTTCCTGCGCTCTCACGCCATTGTCGGTACCCAGCCCAACGGCGGCCTCGGCAGCTTTTTGCGAATGAGCTTCTTCGCGGATGATGCGTAGTCTAATTGAACCAGTTGAATTAGCACAAGAAGACGAGCATCGAGGCGATAGAGTTGTCACTAGCACCGCAAATCCGGGGTAAGTGCGCGGAGCATGTTAGACCATCAACTAACCTTCTCTTGTGGTTCTTGCCCTTCTTATGGCCGACCAGGTTGAACTCGCTTTCAAACCATTTGGAGCATTCAACACAATAGTGTTGTCCTAGACCGGGCAGGTCCTCTGGATCTTTGGTAGCTTTGTATTGTGTGAGATGCTTAGACGACTGGATATCAGCGCGGACTTGATCGTAGTCTCTACACAAATACAAGTTAGGTTAGCCATGCACGTATGCGCAACACATGCGGGAGTATCAAGAAGAAGGATCCTTACCTAGTCCTGCGCTTGGTCTTAATTTTCCTAACAGCACCCATTTTTTTTTTTGATATCACGACGGAGGCCCAAAATAGCGATAGTATGGAGTACCTAGCCTGACGGGATGCTCTCCAGTGATCGTGGTAGAGGGCAGTTAGTACCGATAAACGGAGCGAAACTAAAACCCAGGAGCGGGTCGCTGCCCTTGAAATTTCCGCCTTTGTGCGTGCGAGAAGAAATTCCTCAAACGTCTCGCACTTGATTGGGCGTAGGGGGCAAGGATCTTGGCGGCGGGCCGCGGGACTCCCATCGGCAGGCCTCGGCTCACGCTCGGCTCTCTGTCAGCAGCGAGCTGTTTGTACGGCCATTTCCCCGTGGTTTCCGTAATTTATGACGTTGCTATGCGTTCGGCATGTTGCCGCCGGAACAGCCAGTCGTCCACTGGTGGTTCAGGTGAAATAATACACCGACCCAATAATGGCTTCTTGCGCCCACTTCAGGTTGCAGGTCCCCTCAGTAACAAGACAGACACCGATGGAAAAGACGGTGCGGTATTTTTGAATGGTGCTTTGGGGCCAATTCTGTACTCTTGCGATCATAGCAAAATATTTTATACCCTCCTTAATGGCGAGTGAAGACATCAATTCTAGCATCTACTCCTAGAAGACATTGCAACAAGGTGACGTCGAAAGAATGTCCTTTGATGTAGCATATAATCCGTCACACATGATTGGGTCACCGCTGCCTCTCACATGCCCTGTGCACGAGCTGTGAGTGCGGGCGCTGGTGGCCGGTAAGTAATCAGCATTACAATCTTGTACTGTCAGAAACACTTTAATGACGGCCTCCCCGGAAACAAGACCGAAATACTAGTAGCCAGCTGAGTGCTACGCCAACGTACAAAGGTAGAATAGCAACTAAGTGAAGGGTCGTGGAGGACATGGGGGTGGATTTCCGCGCATCCTCAGATCACGGATTTGACAGTCCGATTACGCCTCCTGGAGCAAAGACCACTGACAGCGAAGCGTTTTCGAATCGACGGGCACCCTGCGGTTGGCCGGGTAAAGGCAAAGGAGAACATTATGGGTCCTGGAGGTGAAAGGGAGGTCTGAAAGTCTGAAAAGGTCGACCGGAATTTCACCAAAATTACCGTATTATGACGGTAAGAAGGGGGTAGATCCAGCCACTTCCATCTCTCCGGTCGCACGCTACGAATGCGTACGGGACTCGTACTGTCAAGGAGCGGTTACGGGTCACGGCGCTGGCCCTCTTCTCCGGTTTAGTAAATCGCTGTCTGGCGGAAACAAGAATTCTTTCCCACTCAGAGAGCTTCCTTTTATCTACCCCATTTTCCCTTCTCTCTTGCTTTTTCCTCTTCCTCTCTCTTTCTCTCTTTCTCACTCCACTCTATCACACCTTTTTGGGTTGTCTCTCCTTGGATGTGTTGCGGCCTTGCCCACCTCGCATAGAGAGCTTCCATCATGATCTCCACAAGGCTTGCGCGCATGGGTGCGCTGGTAAGTTCTACCTTGACACGTACTCCTTATTCAGCGAGGCAACAGCCATCGACTCGCAAGGCTGAGAGTCGATGGCTGGCCAACTGATGTCGTCCTGGGTTCAACGAAATACTAACTGAATTGTTGATAGGCCCCTAAGTCCCGTCTTGTAAGCCTTCGAGCCTTCCTTCAACCTTGGAGATCCCACACTGCGATAGTTCTGGGAAGAGGTGAAAACCCAGGAAGTCTTGAAATACTAATTATGAATTGTTACAGTTCCTCGGGACCCGGGGTCTGGCTACCGTCAGCGACTCTCCCCTCGACAAGAAGGTCGAGATGACCAACCTCGAGAAGGTGAGTGGTGGATGTCCCTCAATGAAAGCTACCCGTGCCCTCGGCTGGCTTCGGGTATGCGAATACCGGATTTGGAACACAATTTGCTAACAGGCGCTTCGCAGGGTAACTACATCAACTACAAGTACGCAAACACCACAGTGGCCTTCCTCAACTCAGGAGGCAAACAACATTCCCATCAATGGAATCGCGTGCTAATGTCTTATTTTTCACTTGTACAGGAAGATGTCCGAGAACCTCGACATTGTTCGTCGTCGCTTGAGCCGTCCTCTTACCTACGCCGAGAAGGTTCTGTACTCTCACCTTGACGACCCGCACGGTCAGGACATCGAGCGTGGTACCTCCTACCTGAAGCTGCGCCCCGACCGTGTTGCTTGCCAGGATGCCACCGCCCAGATGGCCATTCTTCAGTTCATGTCCGCTGGCATGCCCTCCGTCGCTACCCCCACTACTGTCCACTGTGACCACTTGATTGAGGCTCAGCTTGGTGGTGACAAGGATCTTGCCCGTGCCAACGAGATCAACAAGGAAGTCTACGACTTCTTGGCCTCCTCTACCGCCAAGTACAACATTGGTTTCTGGAAGCCCGGTTCCGGTATCATTCACCAGATCGTCCTCGAGAACTATGCCTTCCCCGGTGGTCTGATGATTGGTACCGACTCTCACACTCCTAACGCTGGTGGTCTTGCTATTGCTGCCATTGGTGTCGGTGGTGCTGATGCTGTCGATGTCATGGCTGGTCTTCCTTGGGAGCTGAAGGCCCCCAAGGTCATCGGTGTTAAGCTGACCGGTGAGATGTCTGGCTGGACTACCCCCAAGGGTAAGAATACTCACGTCAATTCTAAACGTTGTGGACAATCAGCTCACCAGTTCGTACAGATATCATCCTCAAGGTCGCCGGTCTCCTCACTGTCAAGGGTGGTACTGGTGCTATCATTGAGTACCACGGTCCTGGTGTCAACTCCTTGTCCTGCACTGGTATGGCTACCATCTGTAACATGGGTGCTGAAATCGGTGCCACTACCTCTCTCTTCCCCTTCAACGACCGCATGTACGACTACTTGAAGGCCACCAAGCGTACGCAGATCGGTGACTTCGCCAGAAGCTACGCTAAGGAGCTCCGCGAGGATGAGGGTGCTGAGTACGACCAGCTGATTGAGATCAACCTGTCCGAGCTCGAGCCCCACGTCAACGGTCCCTTCACCCCTGACTTGGCTACCCCCATCTCCAAGTTCAAGGAGGCTGTTGAGACCAACAAGTGGCCTGAGGAGCTCAAGGTCGGTCTTATCGGCTCTTGCACCAACTCTTCCTACGAGGATATGTCCCGTGCCGCCTCCATCGCCCGCGATGCCCTCGACCACGGGCTGAAGTCCAAGTCTATCTTCACCATCACCCCTGGTTCCGAGCAGATCCGTGCCACCATTGAGCGTGACGGCCAGCTCCAGACTCTTGAGGAGTACGGTGGTGTCATCCTTGCCAACGCTTGCGGTCCCTGCATTGGTCAGTGGGATCGTCGCGACATCAAGAAGGGTGAGGCCAACTCCATCATCTCTTCTTACAACCGTAACTTCACCGGTCGTAACGATGCCAACCCCGCCACCCACGCCTTCGTTGCCTCTCCCGACCTTGTTGTTGCCATGACCGTTGCGGGTACCCTCAAGTTCAACCCCCTCACCGACAAGCTCAAGGACAAGGACGGTAACGAGTTCTTGCTTAAGGCTCCTTCCGGCGAGGGTCTCCCCGCCCAGGGCTACGACCCCGGCCGTGACACCTACCAGGCTCCTCCCAAGGACCGTGAGTCTGTTGCCGTCGCTGTCTCCCCCGAGAGTGACCGTCTCCAGCTACTTGCTGGCTTCGAGAAGTGGGATGGCAAGGATGCCACCGGCATCCCTATCCTGATCAAGTGCCAGGGTAAGACCACCACCGACCACATCTCCATGGCTGGCCCATGGTTGAAGTACCGTGGACACCTTGACAACATCTCCAACAACATGTTGATTGGTGCCATCAACGCCGAGAACGGTGAGGCCAACAAGATCAAGAACGCCTTCACTGGTGAATACGATGCCGTTCCCGCCACTGCCCGTGACTACAAGGCCCGTGGTGTTAAGTGGGTCGTCATTGGTGACTGGAACTACGGTGAGGGTTCCTCCCGTGAGCACGCCGCTCTGGAGCCCCGCCACCTTGGTGGTCTTGCCATCATCACCCGCTCCTTCGCCCGTATCCACGAGACCAACCTCAAGAAGCAGGGTATGCTCCCCTTGACCTTCTCCGACCCTGCCGACTACGACAAGATCAAGCCCGATGACAAGGTTGACCTCCTCTGCACTGAGCTCGAGGTTGGCAAGCCCATGACTCTCCGCGTCCACCCCAAGGATGGCGCTTCCTTCGACGTCAAGCTCAGCCACACCTTCAACGAGTCCCAGATCGAGTGGTTCAAAGATGGTTCTGCTCTGAACACCATGGCCCGCAAGGCTGGCAAGGCTTAAACTGCTAGTCATCAAAACAACTCGACAAGAGTGGGCCTAGGGCCACGATGAGCGACTAGCTCATCTGTAAACTACAAATATGGTTTCTGTCCGCTGAGATGAAACATGATGATACCTCCAAGGGACTGGTTCAAGGTCTCGGTGGATTTTGCCGAGCAGCGGGGAAGCGGCTGCTGGCTGGAAGATGCGGAGTGGTGATCCGAAAAATCTAACGAATTGTTTCTGCCATCAGGGCCTGGTTTCATTTGTACCCTTCAGATTTTAGGGTGGACTACATGGATATACTCTTTTTGTTTTGTTTTATATCATACACTGTATGTTAGGGACTGCGTGCATACCATTTTTCCTTCTGTTCCAACTGTGCATTTGCGTAACTCGACCTGGTCACCCTTTCTTCGTAATCTAGACCCAGCAACTTACGCTCGCGTGCCATTGATGCGTTCTCTGAATATGCCGCTTGGTATAAGAGGAGAATGTGATGCCGACGAGGCCGAGGCCAGCACAGCACACCCCACTCCGGTAGATAGCCGTTGAGTAGTAAGCCGTGTACATTTAATGATCGACCCTGCCCCATCCATATGATTTACCTCATTTTGGTCATAGTTGGGCATTGTGTCGAGTCCATCGACGATCAGATAGTGCCACTCACTCTCGCACGTGACGTGCATATCTCCGCCATCCTCGAGGATTCCCCGAGTCCATTTACTCCGCGCTTGCGGGCGACGATCTGTCAATCGTTAGACTCTAGGGCATACCTGCAGAACTAGTTCCACCATAAGGCGCGGAGATCACGTCTTCCAGAGTGAGTACCAGCGACTTTGCTTTCGTAAGCAGATTCCCCTCGCTTTCGTCGGACTGCTGATCGTGCAGGACAATACGTCTGTCGAAGAGTTCATACCGCCGCAGGCCAAGTAATCACAGAACTCGGCCCTGTAGTGCATACATCATGGCCACCCAACTCATCACCCTGTCGGAGGTGGAACGGTTAAGTTCATCGGTGCTGAGAATACTGGGCGGCAATCCGGGCAAGGTTCGTCCCATACCACTTCTATAGTCCGGTACACCTGCAGCATGCTGTGCCTTTTTTCTAACCCAGTGGATGCTGATGCTGCTTAGTTTACACTTCAAGGTGGGTGCTTCTCAACTCATATGCAAGCGGTTCATCCAAAAACTGTAGACCTCTCTGACTCATGCCCCATTAGGAACGAATACATATCTCATCGGTCGAGGTCACCAACGCATTCTGATCGACACGGGCGAGGGCAGGCCATCGTGGGCATCTCACCTCAAAGCCGTACTTGCTCAGGAAAATGCCACTGTGCACCAGGCCCTACTCACTCACTGGCATCATGATCATGTCAAAGGTATTCCGGATCTTCTGGAGCTTTGCCCCAATGTGACGATCTATAAGCATCAACCGGGTCCTGGTCAAAGCAGTATCGAGGATGGCCAGGTATTCAGCGTGGAGGGCGCAACCCTGCGTGCGTACCACACGCCGGGCCATACCGTCGACCACATGATGTTTGTCTTGGAGGAAGAGGATGCAGTGTTCACGGGCGACAGTAAGTGGGCTTTTCTCTAATGTGTATAAGTTGATTCCTGCACTCTCCTTTCTTACTGATGCAAATTGTGTTGTCAGATGTACTGGGACATGGGACCAGTGTTTTCGAAGACCTGGGCGAGTACATGGGTAGCCTACAGAGGATGCAGCATCGAGTCTCTGGCCGCGGGTACCCCGGTCATGGGGCGGTGATTGACAATGCAACGTCCAAGATCTCCGAGTATATCAAGCATCGACAGCAGAGGGAGGATGAAGTGATCCGGGTCCTACGGTACGGCCAGCTGAAGGTCGCTGATGGGGAACCGCCAATCCACCCGAAAACCTTCTGGACCGCCATGGAGCTGGTGAAAGTGATTTACAAAGACGTCCCGGAGAACCTGCATTTACCGGCCTGCCATGGCGTACAGCTTGTGCTACAGAAGTTAGAGGACGAAGGTCGAGTGGTTCATGACAGGGATCTGGATGAATGGAGCCTGGAGCGTGGCAAATCCCCGCTTTGACTCTTGTGAGAAGGATTGGGATTCGTTGTTTTTTCTATTCTTTTTTTCTTCTTTGATTTTTATTTTTTGAGTGACTGCAGGAATGCCCGGGGGCAGAATCATAGAGATACGAAGTATATGTAGTTTGGTTTCGGGAATTCTAGGAACCAATATTATTATGAAAGGAAGTTAGTCCTCATCGATTTTTTGGAAGGGCCAGGATAGACGGAGGGGCTAGACCCATCCACTGCTGGGACCTTCTTTGGGACGAATTCGGGCATCCGAACGAGCTTGGAGGTCTGGTCTGCATTGCGCCGACGTCTGCTTCGTGTTCATGCTTTTTTGAGGTGCTGTAAGCTGATGCGACAATTCTGGTCCATTGAATCCATGACTGGTCTGATTCGAATGGAAGCCATACTTGGCTCCATAGCTTCATCGCAGTGAGATAGCACTCCCTTGTAAGTTAGCAGTTTTGGTGGCGGGGTACAGTACAAGATCTGGTTGGTTGTGCGATTACGCCGTCTAACCGTCATCATGTCCGCATCTGGGCGGGGCGAAGCAGGGCCCAGGGAGTGGTTTCCGATTGAGGAGCCAAGAGGGGGAGGAAGAGTGAGGTATCCTTGAAAAAGAGAAGAAGTAATAATGACAGTACCCTGACAGGATGGAAAGCATGAAACGCAAGACACGTTCCTCTTGATATTCCCGGGACGATGAGTCGTTGGCAGGTATCCCGCGCCGAGAAATGGTTCAATCCGGGCTGTGACTTCATCGTTTGTTCGTTTTGTATCACGGATATGGATGAAGAAGTACGAGTCCTCCTCCGTCGTACACTTTGAACTTACTCCTCAGCAAATAATACTCACCAGCCAGTTAGTAAGTGAACTTTGCTGTAACTTTGTACTCGTAACTTTAGTAGTCGAGCAGTATGAGTATGAGTAGTTAAAGCAGCCTGTCGGTCGTTGTAGTGGTGGTAGTATTCCGTAGGAGTTCTTTCCCCACCCCACCTGCTTCTTCCCTCTCCCAATTCCCCCCCTCCCCCCTCCCTCCCCCCATCATCCCATCATTCCATCTCTTCTCTTTCTACTACTACTTCTTCCGCCTATACTTCCCATCTCTCCTTCAAGCGATAACTCCGATCGCAACAACTCGTCGAAGAGTGAGTTTGATACTCGTACATCCAGACACCACCACCACCACCACCACCACCACCACCGGACACACCAACCACAAATCAACCGAGAGATACTGCTGTTGTTGGATGTGCCTCTGTTTTCCACCGCCCCACTACTGGCTCAGTCGATGAACTTGCTAGTGAGGAAGTTGCTGGGTTCTTTTGATCTTCTTGCCCGAGCCCAAGCCTGGGTCGGTTGGTCCGCGCGCTGCCCGCTGCGGTGAGGTCACTTCGGCCATTATTCCCCGCCGCCAGACCTACTCTACCCTACCCCAACTCCTACCTACTTTTCCAACCTACGTCTGCCAACTAATACTACCTTTACTTACTTGAATCTTCTCTTGGCTTGTTGAACCGCTGAAGGTCTTCAATCTTGCCAATTTTGTCCTCTCCTCTCCTCTGGTGCTTTCCCTTCTCGTCTTCATTTTACCTCTCCTCTTGTCATTCCGCTTCCTCTCCGGAGTCGCGCCAATTCCTTCATAACTTCCGCTGAATCTTCAGGACTGGCCCAGATTAATTTCTTGTCCTACCCCTCCTCTCTCTTTGCCCGCTTCTGATATTTTCCCTAAACTACTATCAATCAAATCGTGAGAATCTTCACGGCATCTTCTTACATTCTTATCCTCACCTTATCGAACCTGACCAGAGCTCGGATACATATCCTCTGTTTGTGTCCATTTACATCAGTGGTCAGTGAGTCGACCGCGCATCTTTCGCCATCTAGTTTTGCGCAATCGCCTGCATCACCGACAGCATGCCTTCTCTCGATAACCCCGTCCCGAACGAGGCCAGGCTGTTACTAGTCTCCAACCGCCTCCCTATCACCATCAAGCGATCTGAGGATGGCAGATATGACTTCTCCATGTCTTCTGGAGGACTGGTCAGTGGACTCAGCGGTCTCTCGAAGTCCACGACGTTCCAATGGTACGGCTGGCCCGGTTTGGAAGTCCCAGAGGAGGAAATTCCCGAGGTAAAACAACGTTTGAAGGATGAGTACGGGGCTGTTCCGGTCTTCATCGATGACGAGCTTGCGGACCGTCACTACAACGGGTTCTCCAGTCAGTTCATCCCCTCGCCAATTGAATCGCATAGTCGGCGCGATGTACTAGAATGCCCACTTCGTGACCATATTCGCTGACCTCTTGCCTGCTTCTCTAGACTCGATTCTCTGGCCTCTTTTCCATTATCATCCTGGTGAGATCACCTTCGATGAGTCTGCCTGGGAGGCATACAAGGAAGCCAACCGCCTCTTCGCAAAGGCCGTCGCGAAAGAAGTTCAAGACGGTGATTTAATTTGGGTCCATGACTATCATCTGATGCTGCTCCCGGAGATGCTTCGCGAGGAGATCGGCAACAGCAAAGAGAACGTTAAGATCGGGTTCTTCCTTCACACGCCCTTCCCTAGCAGCGAAATCTATAGAATTTTGCCTGTGCGGAATGAGTTGCTGCTCGGCGTCCTTCACTGTGACTTGATCGGCTTTCACACCTACGATTATACCAGACACTTTCTGAGCGCCTGCTCGCGTTTGCTGTATGTATTGGACGACTGACTTCTCACACATGACCCAGAGTTGCTAACTCTAGCGTTAGGGGGTTGCCTACTACTCCAAATGGAATCGAGTTCCAGGGCAAATTGATTGCCTGTGGCGCCTTCCCAATCGGCATTGATCCCGAGAAGTTTGAGGAGGGCCTCAAAAAGGAGAAGGTTCAAAAACGCATTGCAATGCTAGAGCAGAAATTCCAGGGCGTGAAGCTCATGGTGGGCGTCGACCGTCTTGACTATATTAAAGGCGTCCCTCAAAAGCTACACGCGCTTGAGGTCTTCCTCAGTGATCATCCTGAGTGGGTCGGAAAGGTTGTATTGGTTCAAGTAGCGGTCCCGAGCAGACAAGACGTGGAAGAGTACCAAAACCTAAGGGCTGTGGTCAACGAACTCGTGGGCCGCATCAACGGTAAATTCGGTGGGTACCCCCAGAGTGACTTCTCGAGACCTTGCTAACGGAAGGACAGGCACTGTTGAGTTCATGCCGATTCACTTCCTACACAAGTCAGTCAACTTCGACGAGCTGATCGCTCTCTACGCCGTATCCGATGCCTGCATTGTCTCGTCCACACGTGATGGCATGAACCTCGTTGCCTACGAATACATCGCCACCCAAAAGAAACGCCATGGCAGCTTGGTTCTCTCGGAGTTCGCGGGTGCGGCGCAAAGCTTGAATGGCAGTATCATTATCAACCCCTGGAACACCGAAGAGCTTGCAGCGGCTTATCAGGAGGCTGTCACAATGAGCGATGAGCAGAGGGCCCTGAACTTTTCCAAGCTGGACAAATATGTCAACAAGTATACAAGGTATGGCGAAGCTTGATAGTGCTATACCAGGATTCTAACTAACATGTTATAGCGCATTCTGGGGCCAGTCATTTGTTTCTGAGCTGACTCGGATATCGACTCAATCGGCGGAGAAGTTCCAAGCCAGGAAGGCTTCTATAGTTCCAGGTCCCTCTAACCATTCGGAGCACACGAATGGTGTCGAGGCTCCACAAGAAGCATAGGCATGGACTTAAGTGCTGATAGACCTTTCGCTTGGCTTGCAGAAAGCGTTGGGCTGGGGGGAGATTGCGTATTGTGGTGTTTATTTTATTCTTGCTTTCCATATGGCGTGCTTATCCATTTCCTGGTCGAGTCATCTATCTTCCACCGTATGGAGTACATCAAAAGAGTCATTGTTGCGTTTAGGCCACAGGTTTCATGGTTTTGTTGGGATTGATTCTCGAGGTGTTGGTGTTGTGTATGTACAGGAGCATGGTTTAGAATAATCTCAACTGATTATATCCCTCTTATCACTTCGGAAGATTGTAAGTGAGATGCACCATTATGACGTATAATTAGACGTTGTTTGTCAATGCAAATGATGTACAGGACAAAACCATCACGAGCAGCTGAGCGTTGGACCGATGCGGAGTAAAGGTATGAGTGGGTGCAAAAAGTGCAAACATGACCGAGATTGCAGAAATTCTCGGCCAACTCGCCCGCGGCCGCGATGCTGCTCCGATCTGAAATCTAGCCGTGCCTGTCGACTCAACATTACCCCAGCACTCTTTACTTTCCGGGTTCTGCTCTGCGATTACAGTATACCGGCTTTTATCATTCAAGAAAATTGTCACCAATAGGGATCTTTCTGAAGATCAAGCCTCACACGATCGCATCCCTACGAGCGGTCTTGTCTAACAGATTGAGTCGGTCGTAACTGAATAACGACTCTACGCTACTCCACCGGTCGTGGTCCTTCCTACACCACACAGGCTTCGCAATGGCCTTCAGTAACGTGCTCCGGGTCTTCCAGCCCCTGCGAACTTCTATTCTCCGCACCCCCGCCTCAGCCACCCAACACCTCTCCAGACCTACGTTCCTCCAACGATCAATCGCCACGACGTCCCCCAAGTTCCTCGAGCAACAAACAGAGCAGCAGCCGCAGGAGCAACCACCCGTGGAGACAGCCACCCCGACCGCCGATGCCCCTTCCTCGAGCGCCCAGACCGAGGTCCCTCCCTCGCTCCGCCAGTACGCCTACAAACTGAAAAAGGGCACCGTCATATCCGCCGGCCGCATGGTGCGCACCGTCCGCGTCCTGCACTGGAACGTCGAGTGGGACGCTCATCTCCGCAAGTACTACCGCAAGAAGGAGATCATCATGGTCTCGGACCCTCGCGAGTCGCTGCGTGTCGGCGACGTGATCGAGTTCTCGTCCGGGTACCCCAAGAGCCGCAACGTGCACCACGTCGTGGAGCGGATCATCGCCCCCTTCGCAGATGCCATCGAGGACCGGCCCGGCGTGATGACGCGGGCGGAGCGAGACGCCGCGCGCGCGGAGAAGCGGACGGCCAAGTGGGAGCGCAGGGAGGCCCGCATCCGCGAGGCGGGCGGCAACGTAAAGGGCGGTCCTTCCCCGGAGCACGTCGGGCGCATCCGGAGGTTGATCCAGGAGCGACAGGACTCGTTCGTGCCGCAGATCGGGTTCAAGAGAGCGGAGAATGCGGCGAAGAAGGCTGAGGAGGCTGCTAAGGCGGAGGCGGAGGCGGCTGCTAAGGCGGCTGCTGAGGAGGCTGCTAAGGTTAAGCCTGCTAAGGATACGCCTGCTGCTAAGACTACAAAGAACTAAGGTGGGGGACTTGAGGGAGAAAGGGGAGTGAGAGAGTTTTTTTGTCTGATTTACTTCTTCTCATTGACTGTGTATGGTTTGTATGTAAACCTTGTGTATATTATAGCTATCTATGTGGCATACTGTGGAATCTCAGTTCGAGCTGGTCTAGCCAGTCTAGTGAAGTTAGCCAGACTCTGGGGGCAAAGAGTGAAGTAGAGTGAGGGCATACGCGAGACTACTCCGTCTCATGCTATAGGAGCCGAGCCGGCATCTACCGTAGGTGCAATTGCATAGTACATACTTCTTGCGCTGGCCCACCCTCGCCATTGATTATATTAGACAATAGCTTATTATTAGCAAATACAAAAGTAGATCAAACTGCCATGTCAAGCTAGGTCAACCGTTCACTCTACACTTTTCATCATGTAAACGAAGATTGGCACCTGATAACAAACGGCCTCCTGTCGTACCCCCCCCCCGGTTTGCGCGGTGCGGGCAGCAAAATTACGGCTGCCAAGCCCCGTCTTTGGGTCGCGAAGTCACCCCAGTGACTTTGCCGTTGTTTACTTTCCCTCCAACTCCTTCCCTACTCTCTCTCTCTCTCTCTCTCTCTCTCTCTTTGTATTAATCGCCACACTTCCTCGACATTCTCCGCCTTCGAGCCCTTCTACCTCCTAAAATCCGGGACTAGCTTATCTTTCAGTCACCGGAACAACTCCATCTCGAAAATTCCTTCATACTGTTTGTTGGTCGTGAGTTCCGGAACCACGCCCTTGTCTGTATTCCCGGTTATTCGCCCGTGCACGAGATCTGCAACCATTTGCGCTTTTCCAGGTACGTCTTCATTTCTGGGAGGGATGGGGACTCTTCGATACCGTTCCTATCTTCTGCTTCCTTGAGATTCAGGATGTGGCAACGCGCTTGGACTTGTCAACTCGAGGAATCGAGCCTCAACAAGCGCAGTTCGATGCTATTCAGTCTATATTCCCTTGAGAGCGCAATCGCTGATCTTGTCGCTCTGTCTCTTTCTCATCATCTAGTGGAAAATCTCTCTAAGTAACCCATCAGAATGGCTGAGGGAGAAGAGGATTTCTCCTCCTTACCATTGCCCGACCGGTTCGCGCACAAGGTGAGTCTACCCACCGCAAACTCCCTCGTTCTAGGCTCGACGGGCGACCATTTGGCGAAAACAATAATACTGATTGCGAGCCCCTCCCCGAATTATAGAACTGGAAGGTCCGCAAGGAAGGATACGAAGATGCCAAACAACAATTCGAAAAGACGCCAGACGAGTCGGATCCGGTATTCACTCCCTTCATACAAGACCCCGGTCTTTGGAAAGGGGCGGTGGCAGACTCCAATGTGGCGGCTCAACAAGAAGGTCTTGGGGCCTATTGTGCATTTTTGAAGTTTGGTGGAGTACAGGCCTGTACAAGGTGAGCTATCTATCTGTTTCCCAGTTTTTCTTTTCTTTGCGTGGGGGAAGGGGGATTGTTTTCGAATCGTGGAGCTCCGGGATGGAGAATTAGAGAGATGGAGGGGAGGTTGATCTGGGAGCACAAGACTAACAGAATGTCCCATCCCTCTAGAACGCGCGCAACTACAATTTTACCGATCTGTGAAAAGGGTCTCATATCTACACGACCAGCCGCCAAAGCGAATGCGATCGAGGCCCTGCTTCTGTGTGTGGAGATGGATAAGGCGGATCCGGTGATCGAGGAGATGATGCCCGCATTGTCACATAAGATGCCCAAGGTGATTGCGGCCGCGCTGGCGGGGTTGAAGACGATCTATCACAACTTTGGGTGTAAGCTTGTGGATCCTAAGCCAGTACTCAAAGCTTTGCCCAAGGTCTTCGGGCACGCAGACAAAAATGTTCGGGCGGAAGCTCAAAATCTTACCGTGGAGCTCTATAGGTGGCTGAAGGAAGCCATCAAGCCCCTTTTCTGGGGCGAGCTAAAGCCTGTTCAACAGACTGATTTGGAGAAGTTATTCGAAGCCGTGAAACAGGAACCGCCACCAAAGCAGGAGAGGCTCACCAAAGCGCAACAGGATGCTGCGGCTGTCGCCAGTGCTGCTCCTGCAGCAGGTGGCGGTGACGAGATGGAAGGAGTTGAGGAATATGCAGAGGATGAGGGCGAAGTCGACGTTTTCGATCTCGCAGAACCTGTGGATGTGGCGTCCAAAGTACCCGGCAACTTCACAGAACAGCTTTCTTCGTCGAAGTGGAAGGACAGGAAGGAGGCTCTGGATGAACTCTATACTGTACTGAACGTACCCAGAATCAAGGATGGGCCATTTGATGAGGTGGTACGGTTATTGGCCAAGTCCATGAAAGATGCCAATGTTGCAGTCGTGACGGTTGCCGCTAACTGTGTTGACCTACTTGCCAAAGGCCTGCGCAGCGGATTCCTGAAGTATCGACCCACTATCATGGCCCCGATGTTGGAACGCCTGAAAGAGAAGAAACAAAGCGTTGCAGATGCCCTAGGCCAAGCACTCGACTCGGTCTTTGTCGCAACCAGTTTGACGGAATGCTTGGAGGAGATTCTGGAATTCCTCAAACACAAGAACCCTCAAGTCAAGCAAGAAACCCTCAAATTCTTGATCCGCTGCCTTCGTACCACCAGGGACGTGCCAGCTAAACCAGAGATCAAGTCGATTGCAGAGGCGGCTACCAAGCTTCTTACTGAGTCTAGCGAGGTCAACCGTGCTGGAGGCGCAGAGGTTCTGGGTACCTTGATGAAAATCCTGGGAGAGCGGGCAATGAATCCTTATCTTGACGGTCTCGATGATATCCGGAAAACGAAGATCAAGGAGTTCTATGAGACGGCGGAGGTCAAGGCGAAGGACAGACCCAAGCCTATCGTTGGCCCGCCAAAGACTACTTCTGCAGTTGGTAAGAAGGTCCTCGGTGGCAAGAAGCCAGCACTCGGAACGAAGAGGCCTGCAGCTGCACCAGCTCCTGTCGAGGAGCCTCCAGCACCGTCCCCATCCAAGCCCGCCACGAGAGCAATCCCATCTAAGTTGGGTGGCCTCGCAAAGCCCGGCAGCGTTCCTGCCCCTAGTGGCCTCAAGAAGAGGCTTGCTGGTCAGGCTGGCTTGGCATCACCCCAAAGGCGTGTAATATCACCCCCTTCAGAGGATCAGCCGCCGCCACCTGCCGCGCCTCGACTTGGTCTCGGAAGGGGTCTTGCTGGTCGCCCAATCGCCCGGCCAGCGGCTCCGGCTGAGCCAGCCCCAGCCCCTGTCGCACCGCAAATGAGTGGCATGTCTGCCGCTGAACGTGCGGAATTGGAAGAGTTACGCCTCGAGAAAGAGCGATTCACCCGCACTATTGATGATCTGAAATATGACCGGACTAAGTTGAACTCTCAGATCACAGAACTACAGAACCAAAACGCCCAGCTCATCGAAGACCACACTAGGGATGTTCTGAGCATCAAAGCTAAAGAGACTCAATTGGTACGAGCACGCAGTGACGCGGAGGCAGCAGAACAGACGGTTCAAAAGCAGCAACGCGAGATTGAGCGCTTGAAGCGCGAGCTAGCTAGAGCGCTGCGCGCCAGTGCCATTAGCCCACCAAATGCCCTGCCTGACAGCAACATCAGTATCTCGGAACCAGGATTGGTCTATCAAGACTCGGGCCACAATGGGTACAATCCCATGTCCCGAGCTGGACTCCACATAGGATCACGATTTGATACCTCCCGGCCGCGTAGCTATGCTTCCACCAGCCCCAGCGAAGAGAAGGAGAACAACGGCCTGGACTCTCCATCACTGAGCACCAGAGAAGGAGCCCTTGGTCGACGGAAGCTCAGCCCTACGTTTGGGGCCGGCTACTCTGGCTTAGGCAGCCCCACACGCTCATCTGTACGGGGTTCTGGCAGTGCTTCGGGCGAGGACCAGCCTGCCAGGTCCACGGAACCAGCGGAGAACTGGAAAAGAGCTGCGGAAGTGACAAGCCAACTCAAAGCAAGAATCGAACAAATGAAGGTGGGCATACCCCGTTCCATTTCGCACACCATCTGGCACTAACGATGTATACCACATATAGGCAAGGCAAGGCCTTACACGACCACCTGCTCAGCGCTAATGACCGAATGACCAACAACCAACTTTTATCCGATTCCCCTTCATCACATATTATATTCTTCTTGCTTCGACTGATATCAACCTCCGTTTGCACGCAGCAAGTGTGGAGCTTCCAAGAATTCTTTCCCTTTTTCTTTGTCTATCCTATTTTCTATTTTCATTTTCCCCCCTCTTACTACTACCGACTCCCTTTGGTAGTCTCTTGACCTTCTCAAATGGCGCGGGACCTGTCATTGCTTTCGATGACTGGAGCATATCGGATGGTTGGAATGGAAGGGGTGTATTGCTGGCTGTATCAATTCGTTTCTTCCTGTTATTTTTCTTGATTATTTGGCGGGGGTTTCTAGCTTTTGTCATACCATACCACACGCCAGCATACCACACGTTGCTATTCTCTGTATAGATGCTTTCTTGTACCATGCGTTTGATCTCATGGGATGTATTTTATTACTACTCTGGTGGTGTGGGCTAGGAACTAGCATTGATTGCATTTTCGTGAGGACCTGCCAAAGCCAAGTATGATTATTCGGAGCCTAATCGTCCAGGTGTCAGGAGTTAATGCCTGAGACTGAGACGGCAGAATTGAGTGCCTAAGGTGATACAGCCTCCGCGCTACTTTTGCAGGATACGGAGTAACTAACCACTGAAGGAACGAGCGGAGCGTGGTCAATCCTTTGGAGCATATTCTGTTCTGCATCTCTCAACTACGCTTTACGAAGTACAGACCTCTTTACATGAATGCTTGTTTCCTTTTTCCTTCTCTCAACTTTGGATGGAAAAAAATATAGTATACTTCTACGAGAAAAGTGTAGGAGAGAAAGGTTGAGAAGTCATTGGAAAATAGCATTCATGAGGGGGTATCTGCAAGGTTGTACATGGAGGAGGAAAGGTAGAAGATCGCGTCATTGAGAAAGGTTTCGTTTGGGTATAAAGAGATTTTTTGATAACCCGTCAGTGCAGTGAAATTTTTTCGGTTCACATAACTAAGCTTTTTTGGTTTGGTATCTGGGGATCTAGTGACACGAGACTAGCTTAGACACGGATGGCACCCTCAACGGCCTTGCGCTTCTTCTCCTGGCGGGCGACAGCCTTGGCGCCCATGATACCACCACCCCAGTGGCGGCGGGACTCCTCGTACTTGTCGGTGTAACCCTCCTTGATGGCGGAGAGGAGCTTGGAGAACTCGGTGTTGTCCTCGGAGCGGACCTCGGTGAGAGCGAGGACGGCAGCGGTCTGGAGACGTAACATGTTAGGATGGATTGCTCGAGAGGGGTTGGTTGGAGTAGTTGGAGCGGTAGACATACCTTCTTGTGGACAACGGTACCGAGACGGGCCTTACCCTTGACGATGGCGTAAGGGACACCCATCTTGCGGCAGAGGGCGGGCAGGAAGACGACCAGCTCGATGGGGTCAACGTCGTGGGCAATGAGGACGAGGGAGGCCTTCTTGTTCTCGACGAGGCCGACAACGTGGTTGAGACCGTACTTGACGTTGTAGGGCTTCTTGGAGACCTCCTCCTTCTTCTTGCCCTCGGCGACGGCGGTGGCCTCGACGTGGAGACGCTCCTTCTTCTCGGCCTTGGTCTCGGGGCGGTACTTGTTGAGGAGCTTGAAGGTCTGGGCGGCGGTGTTGCGGTCCAGGGTGCTCTGGAACTGGGCGATGGAAGGGGGGACCTTGAGGCGGAGGTTCAAGATCTTCTTCTGGCGCTGGAGGCGGACATACTCGGGCCACTTGACGAAGCGGCTCAGGTTGCGCTTGGGCTGGATGTCCTGGCCAATGCCGAAGTTGCGGGAACGCTTCTCGATGAGAGGGTTCTGAAGGAGATTCGTTAGCATTTTCCCGTTGCCGGTGGGTAATTGTGAGAGATCTAGACCTTGAGAAGCCTAAGATCTCACGGGTGTGTGCTCACCTTAGCGGCCTTCTTGGAACCAGCCTTACCCTGGGGGTAAGGGAGGGAGGCAACCTTCTTTCCGGACTTAGGGGGCTATCATTGAGAAAAAAGAAGAAATCAGCATCGTGTGCTCCACCATGTTGCGTTTTTTTTTCTTGTGCTGAAACTCTTCTTTAAACTCTAGAGAGATCACAAAGTTGAAGCCGAATCTTTGATTAGTTCCTGGTCCTGTGCGTACAAACTATATCTCAAGCTCATATCACACGGGGAATAGGAACCAAAAGAATCCGACTACAACTTTGCGACTCCAGCCAAATCATCACTGATCCCGTTTCACTTGAGAAGGCCCAATGAAGGGTTCCCGAGATCCACGGAATGCAGCGGAAAGCATTGCCATCTCGGCTGTGATGCGCGAGATGCAAGCTACCGACTTTCTACAGTTGTGATCTTTCACACAACATGTCTGTCGTCGGCAATTGTTTGTCGATGACAAGGGTGTGTTTTCTCTCTCTCTCTCTCTAGAGAATCGAGGAGTTTCGTTGCTTCATTGGGATGTATAAATCTCAAATGCTTACCACCATTGTTGTCGACTGAGATCCGCAGCGGCGTTGAGTGACGGGATTGACGATCGAGAGAAGAGAAGAAGAAAGGAAGGGAAGCAATTTGATTTTCGCGGAGAAAAGGCCGCCCGCCGCTTCTGTGGGCCGCCTTCGGAACAACTGCCTTGCCGGCGTTCCAGACATCGGTCTATCACGTGCCATAGGGCTCAACCCCCTGGCAGAATCGCGGGCGGTGTACTGTACTGTACCATGCTTCAGCCTGAGTCGCGCTCCCTACGAATAGCCTCAATTGCAGTAGCTATCAATACAGTAGCCACGGTAATTCCATTGTAGATTGTCCGCCGAGTCACTGGTTCCCTCGCACTGAAAATCAAAGCCAAGTCTAGTCTAATCACATTGACCCCAACGCCATCAACAGAACAGCCCTTTATGCGCATACAAAATAACACAACCGCATACAGCAAAAGAAGATCATTACACATGAGAATCACATCCCATCCCAAACGTCGTACCAGATATCGCTTTATGCATAGCCCTTCCCCCTCTTTCCCAACCGTCTACAACCGTCCCGAGCAAACAAGAGTCTACCTCCACCCACCCAGCCCAGGCAACCCACCCCTCCCGAGCCCCGAACTGGCGGCCTGAATCGCCCGCTTCTTCCCCAGCTGGCCCTCCTGGCTCTTGACGCCGGCCACGATCTTCTCGATGTTGGTCTCGACCACCACGCCGCCGACGATCATCTCGCCCAGCACCGCGTGCATGGTCTCGTACCCGAAGATGAGATCCAGCTCGCAGACGTTCTCGAACATGCGGTCCAGGGCCTCGACGAAGACCTGGATCAGATCGATCAGCGCCAGGGGCGACTCGGTCGAGGTCGAGATCATGATGAAGGAGAGGGTGGCGTAGGTGCGGTAGGTGATCTGGGTGGGCGCGTCCGAGGGCCCGTTGGCGGCGCTGGCGCTGGCCCCGCGCGAGAGCAGCGGCGGGAGGGGCAGGAAGTTGCAGGCGCTTGGGGGCCGCTGGGCGACGAGGTTGTAGATCTGGGTAATGAGGGTTTGTTTGGTTTGGGTGTCCTGGTGCGTGTGTGTGCGAGAGAGGTTAGCAGTGACCAGGCTGAGTGAGGGAAATAGGAGGTGGGTGAGCAATAGATAAGGGGAGAATGTCTCACAATTTGAGTATAGAACTTGGTCAGACGGGGTTGACCGTTGTTGTTGAACACTAGGACGGCGTTGATCATCTTGGCGGTTAGGCGGTAGGCACAGTATGTTTTCAATGAATGAGTGAGACGAAGACTAAGCGGGGGTGACTGAAATGCTCCAAGTAAGACAAGCTCAGAAGAAGTACCTGCAGTAGTCCGAGTCAGTCTGGACGTATCTCCGAAGCTCTCCGTTTTCCCCTCCGCTGCCGTGACGCATCTTCTTATCGATTAGGCGGTGGAGTCAAGCGGACCGTCCTAGAATGTCACCGCCCGGCAGATTTTCTGATTCCGTGCGCCGCGGAGGAAAGCTTGTCTCCGAATTTAAAAGTCAAGCCTCAACAACCTTGTTCTGTGTTGAGGAAACACCAACTCTCCACCATGGTTATCCAACTATATACTCTCAGATCTTCGATTCGGCCGTTACAGGCACAAGTCCATCGATATTTCTCCTCAGCAGTAACAGCGAGGAACTCCTCGCCTGCCGAGCCCCCGTTGGAAGAAGACTTCTTCTGCCCTGCAGAGCCGCCAAAGCCTCAAGAACCTCAACACCCTACCTCACCGCAGACGCTTCCCTCCGACCTCCCAGCACCCCCAACCCCGAAGACGCTTCTCTCCAACCTTCCAGCAACGATCCTCAATGATTACTATGAGACCGAGTGCCCCAATGACGCCCAGCTCGCCTACGCCGACAAGTTCTTCGCCCCCTCGCGCCACTCCCCGGTCAAGCTATGGTCCGCCAGCAAGTTCCGCACGACGCCCATGTCCGCCCACGAGCCCGAGGTCTGCTTCCTCGGCCGCTCCAACGTCGGCAAGAGCTCGCTCCTGAACGCCCTCATGACGGGCGAACTCTGCTACACCTCGAGCAAACCCGGCCGGACGCGGGAGATGAACGCCTTCGGCATCGGCGGCACCAAAGGCGGCGAGTCGAAGATCGTGCTGCTGGATATGCCGGGCTACGGCTACGGCGGTCGGTATGATTGGGGCAAAGAGATCATGAAGTATCTGCGGAAGAGGAAGCAGTACGGTTTTGCCCCCAGCACCAACCCATCACCACATCACCACCACCCCCCAAACCCCTCCCCCAACATCCCTATAACTAACACCACGCAAAAATCTAGACTCCGCCGCATCTTCCTCCTCATCGACGGCTTCCACGGCATGAAGCCCATGGACCGCGTCATCATCCGCTGGCTCAGCGAATACGGCCTCCCCTACCAGATCGTCGTCCCCAAGATCGACAAGGTCCTGGTCAAGCAGCGCAACCAGCTCCGCTCCGGCGTCTCGGAATCCGGCCTCGCCGCGTGCCGGGACCTGCACCGCGAGTTCCGGGAGGCGGCCGCCGAGATCGCCCAGGAGTGGAACGGGCCCCCGCCCCTCGGCGAGACCCTGACCGCCTGTGCGCAATTGGAGCGCACGCCCGGCCATTACATCGGCATCTCTGCGCTGCGTTGGGCCATCTTGAAGGCGGCCGGGTATGATGCGAATCTGGACGCGGAGGGGAATGTGATTAAGCAAGAGAAGGTGGTGGCAGCGCCGATGCGGGTACAGAAAGAGGAGGGGAAGGGGGAGGGGGAAGAAGAAAAGAAGAATACTGGGAAGAAGGCCGGTCAAGTTGCGATAAGGAAGGTGACCGCGCGGCCAAGCAAGCGTTCATCTCGAGTGTCTCCCAAACGACGATGAAACAGAAATGGAGGCTCTTCTCGGGGTTCCCCATAACCCGAATCCACTATGGTACTACTCATACCACAGAGAGCGGAAGGGAATCAAGACACGATTCAAGACACGATTCGACGTGCCTTGAAGTGATTCTCATTGAAGACCGGGGGTGTTGATGATAATGTTCACACCAGTTTCGGGCGCCAAGTGGGTGGCTCCGCTCCCCTAAGGCGGAAGGCGTCAATATTTCGAGGCCCCATGTTTTCTGTCACATTTGGAGCAACAGCCATGCGCCCCGCGGTCTGTCCGATGCCACTGGTGCCCATTTGGAAAGGGCATTTGGCTTGACCCTGCTATCGACATGCACATCTTGCGGGTTGATGCACACATTTTGGCAAGTCCGCGTGCGACCCTCAATTCTCTCGGGCTATGCTATGATCCAGGGTCTTTGTTGGAGCTTGCTGACGCTGTCAATTTGCTCCACGAGCACATTGGGCCATTACATGTAAATAAGAAGTAATCATTAACAGGACATATGTATTCATTACAAGGGCGAGTCATGCCAGTCAAAGACATCTTCATTGATTTCTATGGCAAGTGACTATTGGAACAGCCGCAATGTGTGCGAAATATGTTTAAGCATGAACAGAGGTTGAGACCTCGAAGGCCCGGGGCTCGAGATAATGTTAGATGCATATGGACACAGAATATGCGAGACAAGACGCAAATGCACGTAATTAAGACGGAAATAACATTGACCCTGGGGTCAACAGGATGTTTTGAATGCCACAACGCCGACCCATCATTATGCCGCACATCAAAATATGCTAACCACGCTATGCAAGTCTCATTATAGGGATAGAAATTCCCTGGAGGGGTATCGTAAATGTTTCATGGCTAGATCTGTTAAGTTGAAAAAGAATGAAGTGGCCGTGCCGTTGCCTTGATGCCGACTGACTACCCTTGAAAATGGCCGCTCGTCTCTAGAGGAAAGAAAGCCGGACAGCAAGAAGCAGAGTCGGATCTAAGTATCCGACATATCGTACTCTTCGTCAGTATCGCTGACCTCGTTGCCCCAGCGATTGACAAGGATACGTCTGCCCAGCTGCTCACTGGGCACGCCGTCACGCGGAGCGCCAAAATCGAGAACCTGGAAATGGTCAGCAAACAACACTTGTATACAGCAAACACATTACTCACTTCGATGTAGGTCACTTCACGACGTTGCACTGCAGCAACGCAGCGACGATCATTGAACTTGACCTGCCAAACTCCGCCCAGATCAGTGAGAAGGTCTCTAACACACTCTCCAGTGCGAACATCCCACATCTTCAAAGTTCGATCGGAGCCGGAGATGACCTTCTGTTCGTCATGCTGGAAGCATGTGATCGCCCCTGTATGAGCACTCAGCAAGTTCTTGCATTGACCGGTCTCCGGGTCCCAGATCCGCAGAGTACAATCTGCAGCTGCTGAAACCAGACGTTCATATTTCAAGTCGAGCAGCCCAACGAGAGAGCTATGACCTTCCAGGTTGAACAAGAGAGACCCTGTCTCCAGTGACCAGACTTTGATCATGACGTCCATGGCTCCACTGATACAGCGATTCCTCTTATGATCCAGGACCACGCTATACACCTTTTGCGTGTGACCTGTAAGTCTGTGGACAACTTCTCCCGTTGACGTCTTCCATACCCGCACTGTGAAGTCATAACTCCCGCTCACCAATGTGTCACCATGTGCTGCGATCGCTCGGACCGAATGCTGATGACCTGTAAGAACACGAACGAAATACGGGCAATCGGTGTCGTCCGAGTGAGGTCCACTAGGATGATACTCAGGGTCATCAGGCTTCGGAAGTTTCCAGACTCGCAGATTGGAATCACGAGAACCTGTGATAATGAGTGGCTCTTTAGGCATCATCTCAGCAGAGCCATCCGCCTTTTTTCCCACTTCTGTTGGTAGGACAATTTGCAGGCAGCGTACAGTTGAGGTGTGCCCGTGGAAGACCTGGGTACACTTCGCTTTTTCTATGTCCCAAACTCTGACTGATCGATCGGTAGACCCAGAGACCAAAGTATTGCCGTAGTACTCGAGAGCCCAAACGCCACCCTCATGTCCTTCCAGGGTTGCTCTGAGAACACCAGTATTTGTGTCGAAAACATTAATATTTGTGTCATCACTTCCGGTCACAATCTTATCCGTGTCAAACTGCAAGCAAGTGACCACGTGATTACCGTGTGCCCCAAATGCAATATGTCTTGGTTTGACATCCGGTTTCATCCAAGCTTTGTGGATGGCATAATGACGCTGATACAGCGATTTGTAAAGATGAAGTCCTCGTAGGGTTGGCAGGCCTATTTCTGGGTACGGGATAGCGGCGGCGGCGGCACTCGCGGCAGCGTAAGGTCCTTCCGAGTTAGACACCTCTGTTCTCCAATCTGCGGATTCGGAATGATCAGTTCCACTTGAAGAAATCTTCCTCTTTGTTAATTTCCGGCTTGAGACACGTGTGACGGCTTTCCTTTTTGGTCGACGACTAAAAGACAATGCCATGTCACTTGACTCCGTAAGAGATACCGCAGTCTTGTTGTGGCCAGATTCCTCGTCAGACTGGAAGGATGGCAATGCACCTAAGTCTTTTTCATGGTCCTCGCTGCCGCTCGGGAACTGCCAGCCCCATCCTTCTCTGATTGCACGTTCCAGCTCTCCATCGGGAAGTTTGAAGCCATCTCGATCAAAGAGCTCTTTCCACGACTTCTCGTCAGAATTGATGATATGTCGCCATCGTTTGGACACCTGCGCGGCTCGACACATGGTCTGAACATCGAAATATTTGACGATATTGAGACTTAGCTCGGTCGGAAGAGCAGACAAAAAATCACACTTCAGGGCCGGATTGACAAGGTCTGCAACAAACTGCAAGGTCGGTTTGGGACAACGCTTGAGCAGCTGATGCATAACATACGGTTTCATCGGATCAGGAATCGCGTCGAAAAAATCCAGGATTGCAGGAATCTCCATTAGCGAAGCAGACCGCTGCGTAACAGACGATGAGGAGCTGCCGCCAGCTTGCTCAACGAACGTTGCCTTTGCTTGCACATTCCGCAAAGAACCTATCGCCTTGGTGTCATTATTGTCATAACTCGAGTCCGTGTCGGCTTCTGGATCTTCGGCAGAGTCGAACGAGGAATCGACGTTCATAGCGTTCATCGCAGCAACCGGGGACAGACTTGGGCTAGGTAAGCACATATCTTGTGCCACCACATTATCAATAAATGCCCGCTGTGTCGCTGATTCGCTTGGTAGATGCTGAGAATCGTCGTCCGGAGCACCATATCCAGAATCCTGACTTGCGGACGCCCCTAACTGGGGTCGATTGAGGCTTGATTCTGTGTCACTCCGAGGTAACGGCCTACTTCGGTCTGAGACCACGGTTTTGGTGCGGGACGGTTCTCTCCAAATATTGTCTCCTGGAAGAGTGCCTTGCGACTCAATCTCCGAGGACAACGGGGATCGTAGCAGTGTCTCTCTGCGAGGATTACTCAGACTGTAGACCCTCCGTCTGGGGATGACACCCTCCCCCGCACTGTTATTGCTTTCCGTGTCCGGAGTGGCGAGGCCAGCCGTCATAGCTTGTGCTTGCGTGGAGGCTTGAGAACGAAATGAACGAACTGAAGGCTCGGACGGAACTCTTTGGGAAGACGCATGAGTGATACGGTGACTATTCTCGATCGCGCGACGCTTCGATATGGAGAGATGGTTCAGGGGTTGAGAACGTCGGGCCAGTTGAGCATCATCTGAGGTGAATGAGGTCACGGATCGTACCATACCGTTCGAAGCGTTCAAAGCAACCGCCTGTTCGTTCAGCTACATGTTTTATATCAGTATATTCATTATAAAAAATCAAGACAAGCGAGCTAATTCAGTAATCACAGAGTGGAAATCAGACAAACATACCTCCTTCAACTTGGCAGCCGTGTCTTCGGGCTCGTGAAATATAACCTGTTTCCCACCGAGTTCGAACTTGATGTTTCTCAATGATGGGGGAGTAGGAGATGATGCCAAAGGATATAGCTTTGGGTCGAGATTCCGCATTGCATGAGGCGGCCTTAGAGGCACGGGTGGAAAAGTGGTGGTCGTGGTGGTCGTGGTCGTCACAACCGTGGTTTGGGTGGCAGGAGCAAACGAGAATTGTCCTACAGCTGCTTTGGGAGAGCCAGGGTCAAGACCATGGCTATTTTCGAGATCCTCCATGGCGTGTTTCCAGAATCCGGTGCTATTGTAGAGACGAGGTTCAGTATAGAGCACGGTCCGAGAATCTGTCGCGCTAAGAAAACGTGGTCAGGGCGAGCTCAAGGTCGAGAGTATGAAGAAGTATAAGGCATCGAAGATAGTCTCAGATAGTTGCGAAGCTAGTGCGGTGAATGAGATCTTTTTATAATGGGGCGAGGAATCGTAGTTTTGTGCGCGAGAAAGTCGGCTAGACTCTTGTCGAAGCAAAGTCGGTGTTAAAGAGGGTCGCCAACACGATACACGCCCATCAAAACCATTTGAGTGCCCAAGAGGATTGGGAAAAAGAGTCGTTAGAACATGTCCGTGCCAAGTAAGGTCGACTTAAGAGAAAAAAGGAACAGAGGTAGTGGGAGGTGTAAAAGGAGTGGGTTGGGTAAGGTTGGGTAAGGTTGGAAAAGCTGTGGCGTGCTTTGCTGACAAGGAGTTTGTTGTGAGGAGGGTAAATGAGGATAAGGGAGGGAGGGAGGAGTTGAGGGAGGGAGGGAATTAGAGGAGAGGGAGAGGGAGAGGAGACAGGCTGGGCTGGAGTGGAGTTGGAGGAGGAGAGAAGAGGGAGAGCGACTAGGTAGAGTTGGAGGTGGTTGGCGGGCGAGTAGGTAGGTTAGTAGGTAGTAGTTTGGGTCAGTGCCTTCTTTTCTGGTTGGAAGTTTACTTTACTTAGTCAGTCTCAAGTAGTCGAGATAAGTTAACTAACTTAACCAAGTTCTCCGTAATCAAGTAGCAAACCCAAGTAAGGTATCGAGGGTAGTCATCAAACACCTGGGAACACTACGGAGTAATACTTGATTATTGACAGATTAAAATACTAAATACTCAATAGTAGTCCAGTTACTGATACTGGAAAAGTACTAAGTACGGAGTAGTCAGTCCTTAACACCGGCTAGCCCAATCTGGCCGCCTTCCCGAAGTCCTCGTTTTGGGGCGAAATCGTCATTTTCATTCTCCGCAGTTGCAGTTTTAGTGACGACAGACCTTGGAAGAATGTATCTATGGCAATCAAGGGTTCTTGCAGGCCAAGTTTTTGATAAGCAGCAGGTGGTGCAATTTTTTCACATACTCAGTACTCAAGAATAGAAGAACAAAAAGCAAACAACAACGGAGGCAAAAATTCAAGAGGCGAGGCGGGCGGTTAAATTAGCTGCTGAGTTTTTACCGTCCTGCAGATTCAATTTGCCCAGTGCCCCCAATGCCCGGAACGCTCTGTGACCTGAAGCCCAATCATTTTGCTGAGACATGCAGAATCATGGCATCGAATCGTGGGCGTGTCGGGATACTACAGTAGGTTCCTGTTTCCACCGCCACCAATACTTTTTTTGATCGCCCTTCATTATCTATCAGTGCATATGACACTTCTTTGTCTTACTCTGCAGGCTTGGTGCGTTTTTTCTGCTTTCTCTATCCGTTTGACGAGGAACGCCTCGTGGAAGACTACATAAATGAGTACTACTGAGTAAGACTGGCATCTCGCCACTTGCCTCGGAAACAGTACACGTGACATGGTGGGGGCTCTTGAAGGATGATGATTACTGTATATGGTTATTTTTTGGCTATGTTCTGTTGAATATCGAACCCACCAAGCTGAAGAAATCGGCATCCAATGAGCAACATCTCGTGGCAGGAAGCGCAGATCGGTTACTATCTTCCTCTGTTGTTTTGTGTGCGATCAAGGAAAAGACATCGATGTGCCAGACTTGCCTGGGACAATTGCGGGGAAGCGCCAGATAAAGTCAGACCGTCTCGCCCGCGTTATCGATCATCGGTTGCCGGTTCCAGAGATTACTATTGTACGTACACACAATACAGTAAGTAGTTGACAATCTCGGCCGCAGGCATTCAATCACTTTTGACCATTCATTTCTTCAATAACTACTTACTACCTAGTAGTTGATTGGGTTTGATCCTAGCCCTGTGGTCGAACTATCAACCACAAGCTGTATAGTAAGATTCCTAGGTAGTAATAAGTAGGGGTTGAATAAAGTAAATGAATGGCTCTATAGTACCTTGATCGATACATATATTTTCCGTTGCGACCCTCAGAGAAAGCAGTACCGCGTAGCACCTTGACTAGGTAGCGAATGATTAGAGAAGCTCCTTCGAATCCACTGTAGATACTAGATAGATTATTTATACGGAGTACTCTAGAAATGATTCATTATAACAAGGCGGGTTCTGCTGGCAGGAAAATTGGCCTTCGCATTCCCCGTGACCCGGACGGTACTTTGGGTGTTGTCGGTCGGATGTCGTCGACCGTCAACTCAACCGCCAACCGCCAACCCGCCTTTGGTCGGTCTGCTTTCCCCGAACATTACTTGCTCACCTGCAATGTTACTCTGCTTTACCGTGCTCTGATTCCTCCCCCCTCCTTGCAAACTCCTTCCATTGATCACACGCACCCCATACTGCATTCTTCAGATAATCCATCTTGCCGCTTTCCAGCATGGTCAGATTTAGGGACCCCAATCCGCTTTACCCCTCCGTTCAAGTACAGCCACCTCGCATCCTTCATGATGCGGCGGCGAGTAGCGGGCCCACAGCCAATGTCCAGACCCAGACCGTCATTGGAGCCTCCCCAAGATTAGTGCTTAAAGAAAGTATATCGCAGCAGCAGCAACAGAGCTTGGAGATGGTTCAGATCATGCTGCATGTATCGGTAGGGCCTCAATGATCATCCCCTTGTGGGCTTGTCACCGACATCCGCCTGACGCACCTGACTAGTTTGGTACCTTATTCTACCTTCGGTTCGTCGCGTTTCCGCCTCGATTCCCTATAGAGCTAGAATCTCATAGTTGTGCTATGCCGCAGGGAGTTCCTACCGCTTCCCTGTTTCGATGACAGGGACCTTAAGGAAACCCAGCGCGAAAGGAAATTCTCCTACCGCGAATTCCTCGACCGGAATACGCCATGTCCTACGCTAGAGTCTGATGCGCAGGTTCCCTTTGGCAAAGGCAAAAGGGGCCAGCCGCTGAAGATCATCCTTCGAGGCTCCGATCCCAAAGCGGATATGATCCTTGACATCTTGGTATGACTCCGTAGTCAATCGCGCATTACAGCATGTTGACGTGTGCAGGAAAACGGCATCTTCGACGCTTTGAGCAAGAATGTGTTGGAAGCCGTCCAACTGACCGTCCTCGTGGACAAGGACGCCCCCGAGAACGTACTCGAGTCCTACACGTTCTCCTTCAAATACTCTGGAGAGTCTGGAGATATCAACCACCGTCTCGAAAGTCTGTCGATAGAACCAGTGGGACTAGTTGCTGACATCAAGACTGCCCAATCGGCCAGAGTAGGCTTGGAGACGATTGTGAGGCGGCTGATCACGTTGAGTGCCTTCTTACCAGCTCTTCCAAGTCAGTATCTTCAGTTTATTCGAAGAGGGAATTCGCTAACCCAAGTTGAATCAGATAAACGCAATCTAGGGGTTCATTTGTTCTATACTGATAACTGCCCTCCTGAATATGAGCCTCCGGGATTCAATGGAGCGAAAGATGACACAATTAAGTTTCCCCATACGGAAAATTGGAAAAGAGAGTCGCAGTCATGCGGTCTAATGGATAGTGGATGGCATACGTAAGGAGAACTTTAACCCTTGTGATGGCTAAGTAGCTGACTGCATTCAGTGTGGGACTCAGGGTATCTTCCATGAAATGGACTGGACCTGAACCAGAAGGCTCAGAAGCTCTGCCCCAAATACCACCTGATCTTGAACATACGGATATAGTTCAGAGAATGGATGATGTGGGATTTAAAGAGAAAGAGAGCGAGGCCGCTATCAACGTGATTGAAAAGAGCAACAACGCCAATGAAGATGTTCCACCAACCCAGGACCATGTTGTCTCTTCTGCGCCATCGCAGAAAGCTGATGATTCCGTGGAACCGACCCAGGATGTTGCCGAAAGGCTGCAGTTGGAAGGGATGTTGCGAGTGAGTGAAATATGCTTGAGACATAACAAATATCCTTAGAAAGGCGACTAACATGCCCAGACTCAAGATTCAGGCTCTCAATTCGACAGTGACCTGTCTCCTACACAGCCTATCGTCCCTGAAGAGCGTCCTCAGTCCGAAGAACCAAGCGCTATACAACCAATTCAAATTCCGAAGCCAACTCTTTCAGAGGAAAGTATTCGTCAGATTATGGAGTATTCGAAAGCTCATGGCTTTGATGCTTCTCGAGCTGAAGAAGGCCAAGGCAACGTGAGGTGTCAATGCGGTTGGGAAGGTGAAGAAAAAGCAAAATCCATGGTAAGTGGCGAGCCTGATAGTACCAGGAACACAACCGAAACTAATCTTTTGTAGATCGAATGCTCTTTCTGCCACTCGCATCAGCATTTACCCTGCTACGGATACAATGATAGCGACGATGCCAGGTTACCTGATGTCCACGCCTGTTATCGTTGCCTCTTGCGACCGAAAGAAGGCCAAGCACTCCAAGAAATGACTAGCCTAGTTCTTCTAAGAAGAGCAATCCAGATCATTCAGACGGAGGGCTACCCGAATCAGACGTCGACCTTCACTGAGAAGCTTCGTGAGTGAATCACCTATACTTATCGTACAATACTCTGACCGTGTGTAGATTGCAATGGACAGACCATCGTGCAAATGACGGAGCTGCTCAGAAAGCGCGAGCTCCTGGAAGCGACACCGGGATACAAAAGTAAAGGGTTTTCGCGCAAGGGCTTGCCAAAGTTCTTCATCCCCGCCTCGAAGGATGTCCAGCGGACAATTGAGGAAGAAATCCTGGATCCGATGCTGAAGATTCGACACCATGTGAGTTCGCTCTTGCTGGTTGTGACTTCCAACCGTGCTAAACGTACTACAGTACATATGGCCAGATGGTTCGCAACCGCCTACTGAAGCGGCCAAGTCCTTGATCGATAAAGAGCAGGAAGCAAGCATTGAGGCCACGGGCCCACAAAAGGACAGCCTGGATTCTGCGCTCAAGCCAAGGGAACAGCGCGACACAGAGCCACCTGAAGAAATCGTGACGGTTACCGGGAGCCAGACTCGAAGTCGCAAGAGGAAACAGTCATTGCCTGTTACCAAGGCAGACAGTGCACAGCCTGAACAGTCGACACCAGACCGTCTGAGTGGCAGAGTCACAAGGTTGAGCAGTCGAAGGGATAGCTCCCAACAGACCCACAGAACTCCGCGCCCAAAGACACCGACCACGAGAGAGATGAGCGAGGGCAGTCTTCGAAGGAGTGGCAGAAAGCGGCGTAAGATTAGCAACTACTCCAAGCTCATTGATGTTGGGGCCGATGAGTTTGATGTCTGAACA
Organism: Aspergillus japonicus CBS 114.51; assembly: GCF_003184785.1. NCBI lineage: Eukaryota > Fungi > Ascomycota > Eurotiomycetes > Eurotiales > Aspergillaceae > Aspergillus > Aspergillus japonicus. Next base: position 606,243 of record NW_020291646.1, on the reverse strand, counting down.
ATGCGACTCTTGAGGTCTCACCAATGGGATGCGCACATGCTCACAGCACCTCCTTAAACCTTGATTAGTGGGATGAAATCCTTCAACCTTGAGGTAATACACAAGGGTCATGTTAATTATAAAGTGAAACGAGGACCCTGAGTCATGACAGGCTTTCAGCATAGGGCCTGGCTTAGGGTTTCTGGCTAGCTTTGATGTGCAGCTAGGATGTTTCGAAATAAGGTTATAAAACCCTTTCCTGTCTCAACCCCCACCCCACGCAGTGACCAGAAAGAGCTCAAACCCACGAACAGGAGGGGAATTGGGGACCTTTTGCAAGATTTGATACCGCGTGAAACGCGCACGGTTTGAGACGCAAAGATAGGGTGTTGCTTTGAGTGGGTACGTCTTTGTCTGCACGGTGGTCTATGTACACCTTGCAGGCAAAGCTTGTTTTGTTTTCAAAAAAAGCTACTATCAGCATATTAGCAGCAGTATGATATATTTGGGAAGTTCTGTCAAGACTTCAATGACAAAGCGAGTCAGTTCCTTATCTGGGTCAATCGTTGCAGGAGGTGGAATGAATGACCTTCTTTTCGTGTCGATGGAATCTCAGTAGGCTGTTTCTGAAAGCCGCCCGGGCTTCGTATTATAAGCCACGAAGAAAAGGTTAACTCCGCTAGTATATGATCGAGATTGACAAGAGCAGGAGCCACTTATCATACCACCTAGTCCTGTACTGCTGGTTCACCCCTCCGCCTCCGGAACCGAAAAGAGCTGGAGGGCCTTGAATACAGGCTGAAAAAGGCGAAGGAACAATGGTTGATCTATGGCCTACCTCAAGCACGAGACGTCGGAGTTGTCAAAAACCCCCAAAGGACTATAGCATAGTACCAACCTGGTTGACCGCTCCAGTGGTCATTTTCCTAGCTTTCCATTCCATTCCATCTCAGCAATTCCCCCGTACCTTATACATCTCAATAGGCGGCTATATTGCCTATTGTCACCGACACAAAACGTACTGAGCTCATGAGCCCGCTCGGCATCTTCGATAGTCACCTCCGTCTACCTCCAAACCGTACCAGAAGCACGCGAGGCTGTTGTCGAGTAACCATACCGAATATCCCCTTTTACCCCAACACACATACACACACACACACACACACACACACACACAAGTTAGCATTCGTCGCAAAAACCAATGTCCCTTTTCCTTCTCCAACGCGCTCCCTGTTCCTCAACCTGTAGACCTGAGCATCATGATCCCCAACACCCCGAAACAACACCATCGCATGATCCAGGAAGATGCGAAAGCCCCACCTGGCAACTGTGAAGCCGATCAATACCCAGCCAAGTACCGGCGTGGATCACCAGAGCGCCAAAAACGGGGCTTTGGGGGGGGGGGTAATAGGGCCGGGGAAGCATAACGATAAACAAATTTGGAATTTGGGTTGTGATGGTGGAATCTGAATGGATCATGCCCGCAGCAGGTTCGTGGGCGAAACAGCACGGACTGAACTTTTTTGACCCTTAGTTGTAGTAGCAGTGGTAGTCTACCTACATATCTGGTGCGTTTGGGTTTGAGATGCTCCATGAAGATTGAGCCGTCATATTCGGAGCATTTGCAGAAGAGGGATTAGATTCGTGCGGGCAGCGGGGACTACGGGATGGGAGGAGGTGGGAAGTGGGTAGGGATTTTGGGGGAGAGATTTGTTTTTGGAATAGGAGATGGCGGGAGAGAATGAGCTTGATGATTCTTTTTTGGGGAAATAGGCATAGGGAGGTCTCTCTTTTTTTTTGGGGGTTCTGTTCTCCTGGGCTTATGGTAGGCAGGTAGTAGGTTATCTGGGTTCGTTGAGCGGAGTCCCCCCATGATCCGCAGACAATCGGCACATTTTGGTATGCTGTACGGAGTTCTGCCTGTCCAAGTCGATGGTCTGATTCATCTGGGTCATTGTTTTGTCCATTTTCCAATTCCTCCTCTTGTGAGGAAGGGGTGGACCGACAGCTTGAGAAAACATCCTGTGAATTATGTCAATTCGGCATAGGGCTCGTCGATCAGGGGTCTAAACCCAAAGGTTCCAGAGGTTCAGGAGCCAAGTCAGCGAATAGTCCGCAAATGGTCCCTTATGTCTGAAACTGGTACTATTGACCGTCCAAAACCCATTGACGTGCGGATTGAGTTTATCATTTTCTGGAGAATGTGGCTGCGTCTTACTATCTCGGGTTATCGCTCCAGGAACTGGATATCGTATCTCTGGAGTTCGTGGGGAAACTCTGGCGCTTGGCTCTTCCCGTCTGTTAGCTCTCACAAGGCCTCATAGCAGCGTCAGCACGAGCCGCAGTGGACACAATCGTGTTCGTCGCAGAGAACCAAATTTGTCATATGCCCAATAAGCATTTATTTTTGTCGAGCTGCGGAACTGGCTCGGCAAGTGAGTGGCATTGAATGGGAGACTAATTCGGTAAATGATAGCCGGACAGACGGACGGCAGCTTGGCAGATAATCGATCTGCATACTAGTACCGTACTGTATTTCTTAGGAAAACGAGGCATGCTGCATGAAATACTGACCTGAATTCCCAAGCAGGTTGATCTCATCTCAACAGTGACCATGGCGAGAAACTGATAGCATGAAATGGCAGCTAAGAACACTGTTGAGATTTGCATCTCAGTAGCCCCTTCGGAAGGCCTCAAATTCAACATGGTAGGTGACACAACCTTCACCCGATTGATCCCGCCGTCTGTCCCGAAGTAATCGGAGCCAGTGAGCCAAGTCCAACCCTGTGGTAACAAGACTGACTGCCACTGGCGTCACCATACTCTCTTCATGCTGGAAACCGCATATGAGTAATTCCTCTGCAGGAATGTACATGCAAATGAGGGTTCGGCGAGACGCCATTCCAGCGGCGTTCCATGGAAACATGTGCCAGAGGGCCATCGATCATTGTTGACTATTCAATCGCCATGCATCTAGGATTTGAGATTAAGCCTTTGGCTACCCAATGACGAACGATTGATGTCTAGTTCGCCGCTATCTTGTCTCCCGATCGGTTGTGGCGCACGGCTGTGGACAGCATGTGAATGACGAGGATGTCCTAGATATTCCAATTAGAGTAGAGATGGGCAGGTTCGTGCTTGCTCAAGATCGATATCATCGACCGCTATTGAATCGGAACTTCGATGACCCCACCAGTGCGACGCCGGGGTATGACATTGGGGCGCGGGACGAAGATCAGCAGCAGCGAACATTCCCATTGGGAGGAAAAAACCAGCTACCTAGGCTAAGGGACGGCTGAGAGGCTCAGGACAGGCGAGGAGGTTCGGTAGTTCTTCAAGGCAAGGCTCTTTCCACAGTGTGCAGTGTGCACATACTCAGTAATCAACAATTTCCATGGATCATCGATCATCATCGACGGAGTGGTTGGCAGAACCCGTGGAGCAAAGACTAGCCGCTTTTAGCCCCTGACTTTAAGTTCTTGAGGATTTTGGATTTTTGATCGCTGCCGACACAAACTTGGTCTGACATGACAGCGCGACAGTTTGCGTTTCTGAGATCTGAAGTCCTGACACACTGGTGTATGCAGTACTCATTTATGCGCACCGGCACTTGGGATGCGTTGCTCAAATGGCTGCAATTCTTTCCCCCCTTCTTGACTCGAGGAAAGGAAAGGACCGGGCTTCGTTTGTTTATCCCGGAATAGTCCAAGCAGGCACGCACGCACGTGTGCAGCCGCGCGCCTAAACCTTTTCCGTAATGATTATTTATTCTCCTGGAAAAGACAAAAACAAGACTATTGCCTCTAGAACCGCCCCTAGAAAAATGCAGAAGACGGGAAGGAACACATCCTTGAAGCAACAAAAAGAAAGAAACTTTAGCTAAGGCAAGGGGTTACGCTATCGTGGACTGACTTGTCACTTCGACTGCATCTCCAGCGTGTATGTACACTCTCTCTTCCCAAGTCTTTTCTCGTGTGTCGTGACAACCAAATCATTTAGCTTAGCTTACCAGTTCCCATGGAATTTTTACCCGTCGCCCCGTTCGGAACCCCTGGAGTTCAGGAGATCAATTTTCCAGGTAATCAATTTCTTGCATTGTAGATTAGCTGTTTGGGACTCCGTACTCCGGAGCTTGTATAGTATTGGAGTATTCACGGACACACAGCATAATCCCTCATGCGCTGATTCGGATTCCGGGATTGAGTCTCTCACGGACCTCTACGGCCCCATAAGAGGCCGACCTCAGAGCCCAGACAACACCTGTGGCACAATTCCACGTACTGGGTTGGAACGGCCTCCAATTGCAACATGACAATGAGAAACCAATTCCTTTCTGAATCCTGTACTTGCCTCGATGGGGCATCGCTTGCCCCGGGGACCCATCATGAGTTAACAAATTCTCATCACCGGGTATCCACGAATCCACCCCTCGAGCTCCCCCCTCAGCGGCCACTTAGCGATCTATCTATGGAGCCATGGTTGAGGGGTGCCTGTCGATTGTTACTGCTGTTGTACGATGCCCCAATTCCACTTGGCACTCACCATTCGCTCTCCCCTGATTGTGATGGCCATGGCCCAGGGCTTGCTTCTTGACGTTCGTTGCCGGGCTCTCATGCTCCACATCTACGATTTGAGTTGCTAGAAGAGAACCTTTCACCTTTCAAGACGTCTTTGTTTGGGTTCAGGTTGTTCATCCCGAGTCCCGACTTGCTCCCTCCTACCTAGTAGTTGGCCCATGCTACTTGATTTAGACACTACTGGCGCCTCCTTCCAGTATTTCTCTGTTCAGTGTCCCACCCCTTTTACCGATAGTAACCCTCTACTACTGTTTTACAGTGCTCTCTGCACCGTGATTAATAGTTTAACTATACGGGTTTTAATTTTATTTTATTTTATTTTATTTTCTTTTGTTTTATTGAACGGATTTTTTTTTTCAAAGCGCCTGCTATTCCTTTTAGGCTTTGACGGGCGAGCCCTCCTGCGCCCGGTCAATCTTCTGCACGCACCGGCAGTCCTTCAAAAGCAGTTGAGGATCCTCTTCTTGGTGCTCTGCACTTTTTTTGGACAATAGCTTCACTCGTTCACCTTTTTTCTTTATATCGTCAAACCGCAACATCTTTTCTCCCATAGTCGAACAAACTACTTGACGACTCCGACTGATTTCCCTTCTTATCTTACTTTCTTTAACCCTATGCCACGGACCCCTGCCCCTACATATTGTGGCGTTCATAGGGTCAAGTTCCAGCAACTATTCAATTTCCAGACCGCCTATTCGAGCTTATAGCATTTTCTAGCGAGACGTTGGAAGCCGGAAATCGTGGTGACCAAAACGGTAATCATACAGACGAACAAGGAGTTTCAGACGGCACACCGACTTACGCTCGTGTGGGGAAGACACAAACGAATTCGGACACAAGGGCTAAAAAGGATTCCAGACCCTCCACCTCGAGCTTCGAGTCTCCGTGTCGATTTCACCGTTGTATGGAGAGACGATTGATGTGGTTACTCCAAGCTAGCGCTGCAACGAGAGTAAAGTAGTCCGCTTGCAACTGTCACAGACCGAACTCATGAACTCGGGACTTCGGAACTTCTTACCCAGCAGACCACTGAAAGTTACTGAGAAGAATCGCCAAAATGGATCCAACTCCCGCTGGAAAGCTTCCAGCAACATTGAGTCAGGATGATCTGAGGAACGAGAATTCGTCAAAGGCCTACAAGATTCTGGGAGCCGCTGACATCCCTTCTCGCGATGAGTACCCGAACCGCGACGACAAGAGAAGATCGAAAAAGCCGAGCTTCAGACGATCTCCGGATGTGAAGTCACAAAAGAGTGGGAGTTTCGTTCCCTTTCCGACCGCCGGTTCAGAATCCACTCTGTCACCAGCTCATCTCCGTGTTCGAGCCTCGTCCCCGCTGTTGGGGCAGGAGTATCGATTAGAAGATACTGCCTTGCCTGCTGTACCAACAGCCTCGAAGAGACTTCACCTTGGCGGCTCCTCGTCGGCCTTGTTTTCCTATTTTACCTCCAAGGAATCAAGCACGGATACGAACCCGCCTCTTGGAGTTGCAACCACCAACTCTGGAAACAGCGAGCATCGCAAATCAGAGTTGCGGCAACATGCTGAAACGCGCCATGGACTGAAACAGCCCAAGGAATCTATGAGGGACTCGCGAAAGAAGATGCGGCCGCCTCGAATTGATCTTTCAATGCTATTCCCCAAGCCACGGGCGAATGCTGCGCCTCTTCTTTCCCCCCAGCGGATGGTAGATTCGCCTTCGCCCATCTCAGTAACCTTCGAGCAGACTGCTACCAACCCGGAAGACACCCAGACCCAAGATCCCTCTCACAAGCTACCAAAAATGCCGCCTCATCCGAAGACATCTATTCTGAAATTAGTCAACCACCACGCTCAAGAAGCACCTACTACTTACAAGATAAAAAGCTCAGATTGGTCAGACCCTTCCTTCGAGAAGACCGTACGCACCAATGAGATGGACCTCGCTTTGCAAAGGTTTAGCGACATGGAACATACCGCCCGGCCGTCCGAGCGATTGCATGCACAGTCTCAGAGCCGCGACAAACACGTGATAAAACGGGACTCAAAGTCGACCGAGCAGGACTCGCGAGACCTATCGTCCAATAGCTCCGTGAGCGGATGGAGCAGAGACTCCTACTTATCTCCCAAGGCCCGCCTTCCACCGAAAGCTTATCGTGCCTCAAATTCTGGGCACACTGGCCCCAATGCGAAGACTTCAATGCCCAAGAAAACCAGCAAGAGTACATTAAAAACGGCGGATCTTAACCAGTCAAGCGTTCTTTGTCTGTCTTCGTCAGAGGACGAAGAGGAAGACGACGACGAAACCTACCCCAAGGGTCATACTGATGCAAGTGCGAGAAACAGTGTGGCAACTTACGGCGAGTTTGAACCTGAAATCTGCACAGCTTCTGCAGCGCACACTACTAGAGGCACGCTACGAGACATCGACCGGCCAATATCTGGCATAAGTCGTGGATCGCAGTTCAGTCAGAGGAACCAATCTCTTCGCCGAAACCCCTCCATGTCGTCAGCGGGAAGATCCTCAACAGCCACTAGGAAGAGCCAGTCTCGCCGATCGAGTGGTATTCCTACCATTTCTGAGCCAGAGTTCTTCCATGGAGATCCTATCTTCAGTCAGTCAAAGACAGCCCCGCGCACTAGAAACTCGATGACTGCACAGAAAGAGGCCAATAGGCGAAGTAGAGTCATTGCGGTGACGCGGCAAGAGGAACATCTTCTAGAAGCCATGAGACAGAGACAAGGCAAAATCACACCCAGTCTCTTTAACGAAGTCCGTGTTCCGGAACCTGATCAGGGATCTATGCTTTCTGTGCCTTCACGCGATTCCTTCTATGGCACGGATATGTCGTTCCTACGCCTGAGCCCGGCAGTTTCAGCCAAATCCAGCCAAACCACGCAGCAAAGTGATCGGGAGGGGCTGGTGTTTCAGAGTACTTCTGATGGAGAGCAGAAGACTGTCTGGTCGTTCCCTTCGCCTCGCACCAGCCTTGCATACTCCGAGAGCCTTCCATCTCCCGTCACTAGCGGGGCTTCTCCCATAACACCCACGCATCCTTTACATCGCTTCTCGGCCCTTCCAACGCAAAAGCCTCCCCCCATGCGTCCTCCTCCGGCTGTGCCCAAGGCACAACGACGACACTCAAGGCGACGCACGGATAGTAGCGAAGCGATCATCCTGGAGGAGTCGAACGAGGCGCCCCAGAGCGACGACTTTCCTATCTGGGCTATTAGGTGGAACAACGAGAACAGTAACATGACGGCTGTCCACTAAAGCACGATGTCTTGGAAGCACTTCAGCTGTCTTCCAAGCTTATGAAACCGATGTCCAACAACTTTAAACTAACGTCCAATCATACTGCATCATTCACTCGCTTGATGCATCTCATAATTATCTACCTACCAACCCGAACAATCGTTGCTTTCTCATTGATGCCTAACTTGATGTCATTTTGTGTAAACTTTGGCGACATGATACCAGATGACTATCCTTTAACAACACCGATCGCTGGCTTATTTACCTACTCATGTATATATTCATTCCTTTGACGAGATTGGAAAATGGGTGGTACGATGTACCACCAAATCAGATCACTGAACCATAGTTTCTTCCTGCACGCGTAACCTGGTGATCTGTTTGATTGCATAGAAGACAAAGAACTGTCTGTGGCTGCGAACCTGCACGAGCGTGGTTTGTTTGTGTATGAGAGGCGCCCCGCTTGTCGCACCCATGCAAAAGTCCGCGATGAAAGGGCTGAACAGGCAGCCCCTGAAGCCGGCATATGATACCCGCCGGGCTTGTCGAATCGCAGCCAGGCACGTTGGAAAGTACCACAACAGGGCGAGTGGCGGTGCCTGGATTGGAGATTTGGTGGCTTGCCAAGGTGCCGAAGGCAGGATTTGTCTATTCGGAAGGATTCTCCGTCAGTCGATGCTAGAATGGATGTGTGCATTTGTTCATCTTGTTGTAGCATGGGTGGTGTGCGCTGGTGATGAGCATGGATCGACGTGGGTGACTGCTATGTCCTAGTCTGACGTCAGCTGCCATTCCTCAGGGGGAGGGGGGCAGGAGAGATTAGCGAAAGGTTGACCCAAACAATTGAGTTGAAGGCTGGAAAGTGGGAAGTGGGCGGTGGGCAGTGGGAAGCTACGCAGTACGCACCGCACCCTACGTAACCTATGGACTGAGTACCAAGCCTAAACTGCCCAGTGCAGACTGCAGACTGCCTTTGAGGGACTAGACCGCCACAGTTGCTGCTCAGCTGCTCAGTGCTTTTCTTTCCCCCTCCCTCCCTCCCGTGACCCACACCGCCCAAACAAGCGTCTCGACAATACCCCGGACTCTCTTACTCTCTATTCACTCCCTCCAGGCTTGCTTTCCTTGCCTTTCTTCCTTTGTCCTTTGTTCTACGGAGGTTACTCTACCTGAACCTTACACCTTGATATCCTATCCTCCCATTTTCTCATTTTCGCCCTCAAGAACTAGTGACCCTTCGTCTACCTGCTTCTCGCGACTCACTCAATCAGGCCTCGGTTTGCTGGCGGACTCACGGCCCAGCGCGCACAACCTCCCGCTACCCCCTCCTCCTCCCACAACCGACCGACGCGTGCACATTTCGCTCTAGAAAATCTCCGCCGCAGTCGCAACCAGTACTTTAACTCACGCGACGTTCGAACATTGCTGCGGTGCAGCTTGTATAAGACTGCTAGTGTTTTACTCGAAAATTACCCACAGACAGCGCAAGTATCGTCGAGGACGAGTTGACTAACGTCACCATGGGAGAGACCGCAGCGCGCCGGTCTGCAGGACTGGGAACAACCATGAAAAATGCTTCTTGGGTCCTAGTAAGATCTTCATGTACCTTGTGTCAAAAGATTGCTGCGCGCCTATACTTTGCGCTCAGCGTCAACCTTCCTGGCACGTCCGCTAACTATGTATTCTGGTCTAGTTGACGGCACAGTATACTGCCTTTGTGTTGGTAAGCTCACCATGTCACGCAATGGTCTGCAGTTGTAACGGAAAGCTAACTCCTCCTTGTAGCTATCACATTACTCTAGGGTCATGCCGCCCGCGGGCGGCAGACGGTATCTGACGTCCACCGCTGTTTTCTTCAACGAGGTCGCGAAACTCGCCATCTCCCTAACCATAGCCCTGTACGAGGTTTCGAAGACGGCACCACCTTCGGTTCCCGCAACGTCGCTATTCTTTTCGCTCACCTCCGCCGTCTTCTCCGGCGATAGTTGGAAGCTCGCAATTCCCGCTTGTCTCTATACGCTCGCCAATTCTTTGCAGTACATTGCACTCTCGAACTTGCAAGCTGCCACTTTCCAGGTCTCCTACCAGCTGAAGCTTCTGGTAACGGCCATATTCAGCCTTTTTGTCTTTAGAAGGTCGATTTCCCTCCGCAAATGGGGTCTGCTGGTACTCCTTGTGATTGGGGTTGCACTGGTGCAGATGCCGAATGCCAGCGTCGATGAGGCTCACTTCGACGAAGCTGCCCATCTTTCCTTCCCACGCTCGTTGGAGGAATGGAAAGCTGCTAAGCTGGGACGTGAAAATCTACACAAGCGTTCCGCGACTTATGAAGGCATTGAAGAGGATATCCTGACTGCTAATCCTCGCTTGAACGGAACAATTGGTCTCTTGGCTACTGTAGGTGCCTGTGTTGCCTCTGGCCTAGCTGGGGTATATTTTGAAAAGGTCATCCAAGACAGCGCGAAGACGACATCTCTTTGGGTCCGTAATGTTCAACTAGCCGTTTACTCTATCTTCCCTGCACTATTCATCGGCGTTGTATTCCTGGATGGCGAGAAAGTGGCAGCCAATGGGTTCTTCGATGGGTACAACTGGGCCGTCTGGTCTACCGTTATTGTTCAAGCCCTGGGAGGTATTGCCACGTCTTTCTGCATTGGCTATGCCTACAGGGATGCGAAGAATATTGCCACGGCCGCAAGCATCGTCCTCACAACGTTAGCGAGCACTTGGCTATTCGAGTTTGAACTCACGGCAAATGTATGCGATCTCCCCTTTGCTTACTGAGACGAGAACTAATGTGTTTGCTTGCAGTTCCTCCTTGGGTCTTTCGCAGTACTAGTGACTACTTGCCTCTGTGAGGAGTCAAGCGCCAACCCTGTCAAGGCTCAACGACAGACGCTGCGTCCGCCCCCCATTCGAGTTGACCGCTATGAGAAGGATAACAAGAGTGGTGAGGCTTCACCTGCCTCACCATCACCCAACGAAATATCTATCAAGCTCCCTGGAACACCATTCTTGTCCGATGCCGGTCTCTCCACATCGAGACCTACATCACCGGGCCATGTACGCGTTAGTGCTGGCCGCACTCCAAGCGGGGGATACTTTGAGAAGCACCCTCGGGATCAATGAGTCGAGGGTGCGACTACCCGTGTTTTGATAGTAGCTTTTGAATTGGCGCTACATTGTATCATGGTTTCAGGAAGTAAATATGGATGGATAGAAGTGGTGATGCCTGTTACGTTCTTGACGGAAAATGCCTCAATTTCTTGTACTCTATGGTCGTTCTTCTACCTTGTTGATTATAGCTGATAGGATTCTCAAATCCCATGTTTGTATACCCCGTGCATCTGCATCATACGAAGCAAAACTATTATAGCGTGGCTTATCTTTCGATATCCGGGACATATAAGCTTGACGCGCAATACATTGTACAGTACATCATCTTGACTGATTAGGGGCCCGAGGGGGCTCAATCAATTGCCCCGTGGGAAGTCACATGTTTCCTATCAGGTCCTCTTTGGGAGACTACCCATCCTTCCTCTCTTTCCGCATAGCCTCTTCTGTTCCCATTGGTATCTCATACGTTCACAGCAACTGATGGTGAGAGATATCGTATATCTAGGCAACATGCGGCGTGATCGGTATCATTTTAGGCCCTCACCGAGGCAGCGGACCTTGCCCGAGCGCAGAGCAGAGCTACTGCTGCGAACACCGAGTCGGTTCACTCACCACGCTAATCGTACGTTAGAGGAGGACGCTCGTGTCTCACCATATTTCAGCAGGCAGGCTCAACAGACACCCGAGAGTTATCTTTATGAGAATCTTCATACGCCTCCATTTGACACTGTTCAAGAGCTTGATGCATTTGGTGGGTCATGAAAGTACTTTCAATCATATTTTCCGTGGGCCTAACGTCAATGGTTATTCAATTAGATCTTGAGCTGCTGGCGCAGTCAAATGCGCAGACACGAGGTCTTCTTCAGCCGAATGCCGACGGTGATGGGTACTCAGCTCCGAGTCGCTTCGAGTCGGTTGTTCATCCTCGAAGAGCTCGACATCCTCATGGTCAGTGTACAGATACGGAGATATGCAGAAATAACAATCTGATGATATGGCAGACGTGCTTCAGGTGTCACCTCGAGATGCAGGATCCAGCTCCTCGGGTGTAGGGATAATATCTCCGTCGAGTCCCTTGCTCAGACTGCAAGCCCAACGGGGCACCGCGAACCCGATACCCAGGTACCCCAGTGACACCCGAACGGATATTGAACCCCTGTATAATGCTAGCTCTAATTCTGAACGACCATCGCCTTCCCTTGCTGATTCGGGGCAGTCGGGGCATTCACAGCTAGGGCAAGCCACAAGTTCACCTCGTTTCCCTGCGTCTGTTCGGGGCATTGTCCTTGTATCGGTGCATGAGCTTCCCGATAAATATCGCGCCATATTCCCTTTCCCGGTCTTCAACGCAATCCAATCCAAGAGTTTCCAATCCGTTTACAGAAGTGACCACAACATCGTCCTCTCAGCCCCAACAGGGAGCGGGAAAACCGTGATCATGGAGCTGGCGATATGCCGATTGATGAGTACATCCAAGGACGAAAGGTTCAAGGTGATCTATCAAGCGCCCACAAAGTCTCTCTGCTCGGAGAGGTTCCGAGACTGGAATGGGAAGTTCCTTACCTTGGGGCTGCAGTGTGCCGAGCTGACCGGTGACACCGACCACACGCAGCTGAAGAGCGTGCAGAACAGCCAGATCATCATCACCACACCCGAAAAGTGGGACAGCGTGACCCGGAAGTGGAAAGACCATGCACGGCTGATGCAGCTGGTCAAGCTGTTCCTCATCGACGAGGTTCATATCCTCAAAGAAGCTCGAGGAGCAACACTCGAGGCCGTCGTATCCCGTATGAAAACTAATGGTTCGAATGTACGGTTTGTTGCGCTGAGTGCGACGGTGCCGAACTCTGAGGACATTGCGACTTGGCTTGGTCGCGACGCGACAAATCAGCACTTGCCAGCGCAAAGAGAACACTTCGATGAGAGCTTCCGCCCCGTCAAGTTGCAAAAGTTCGTCTATGGTTATCGATCACAGGGCAATGACTTCGCCTTTGACAAGATGTGCAACACCAAGTAAGCCAAGTCGACTTCTATCGCTTTACCTGAGCCTTAATTAACATCATGGATGTAGACTTCCTGATCTGATCAAGACGCATTCCTGTAAGAAGCCCATAATCGTTTTCTGCTGCACCAGACTCTCTGCCGTCTCGACGGCGAAAGAGCTTGCTCGACTGTGGTCGATGTCCAATCCTCCTGCCAGACTATGGAAAGGAGCAAGCAGACATTTGGGAGCCCATAATGCAGATCTGGAGGGTAGGTTCTGACCCAGAAGAGAGGAAACCACAGTCTGTGATGCTGAGTATTTGAGCAGGTATACTGACTGCTGGTGTTGCCTTTCACCATGCTGGCCTTGATTCCGAGGACCGGCGCACGGTTGAAACAGGGTTCCTCCAAGGGCATATCAGCATTATATGCTGCACGTCAACTCTTGCAGTCGGAGTCAATCTTCCGTGCCATCTCGTGGTCATCAAAGGCACCGTGGGCTGGCAAGGGGGTGGCTGTGGGGAATATTCCGATCTGGAAATCATGCAGATGCTCGGCCGTGCGGGACGACCACAGTTTGACAACAGTGCCACAGCGGTGATCATGACTAGAAAGGAACGCGAGTCTCACTATGAGAAGCTTGTCTCAGGATCTGGGAGCCTTGAGAGCTGTCTGCATCTGAATTTGATTGACCACCTTAACGCAGAGATCGGGCTAGGTAATGTGACTGACATTAACTCCGCCATCAGATGGCTGGGTGGAACGTTTCTGTTCGTGAGACTCAGAAGAAATCCAGCACACTACCAGCTGAAAGAAAGAGCAGATGGAGATGGAGAAGACGAGATGCTTCGGCAGATCTGCGAGAAGGACATCAAACTCCTTCAAGAGTATGGGTTGGTCACAGTCAATGGCCTTCAATCGACCAGTTTCGGAGAGGCGATGGCTCGCTATTACGTGCGGTTCGAAACAATGAAAAATCTGCTCGCGTTGAAGCCCCAGTCTACTGTGTCACAGATAGTAAGTAAAGGGGATCGGGTATGCATGTTGACGCTGAGACTAAACATCCAAAGCTATCCGTCGTTGCTCAAGCGGAAGAATTCCTGGACATTCGTCTCAAAGCTGGAGAGAAGTCTCTCTACAAGGAGATAAACCGCTCCAATGGGATACGATTCCCCATAAAGGTCGACATAGCGCTTTCAGCCCACAAAATCTCGCTTCTGGTCCAATCCGAACTGGGTGCGGTGGACTTCCCGGACGGCGAACAGTTCCAGAAATTCAGATTTGTCTTTCAACAGGACACGAGTTTCGTCTTCAGCCACATAAATAGACTGATTCGGTGCATCATAGACTGCCAGATCTCCCTTGAGGACGCGGTGACCTTGCGAAATGCTCTGGAGCTGGCGCGGAGTTTTGGAGCCAAGGTCTGGGATAACTCTCCGCTACAAATGAGGCAGCTTGAGCAGGTTGGGATCGTGACGGTCAGAAAGCTGGCCGCAGCTAATATCACAAGTATTGAGGCGCTGGGGCAGTGCGAGCCGCACCGCATTGATATGATCTTGAGCAAGAATCCTCCCTTTGGCGCGAAGCTGCTGGAGCGGGTTGCGACTTTCCCTAGGCTCCGAGTAGCCATCAAAATGGCCGGCAAGGTACGCTGAAACAGCAACGCATACTTCCCCCAAAACAGTCACTAAGAGCCAAGTAGGAAGTCAAACCGGCAGGCCCAGTGAGAATTCGCCTTAAGGCAGAGATCGCATTCATGAACGACAAGTGCCCTTCCTTCTATCTGAAACGTCCCGTGTATGTTTGCTTCTTGGCTGAGGTATCAGACGGTCGTCTCCTGGAGTTTCGACGCATCAGGTAAGCTGGAGTCGCTCTCGTCATGACAGTCATTCAAGCTAATGTGCCATAGTGCGAACAAGGTGTCAAACGGCCAGGAGATTTTGCTCAGTGCGGAATTAACGGACAAGGACCAGTTCGTGTCATGCAGTGTTTCGTGTGACGATATTGGTGAGGGCATGCATGTCCCTTAGACTCCTTGTTTGTCGCTGACGCTGGCTAGCTGGGACATTGAGATCCGCGGTTCTGAAGCCCGAGCTTCCACCGACACTCTTCTTTTCTCGTCCGAACACAAGGCCCGAGGCTGCTGCGGCGAAGCCCCCTATCAATATCTCAAGCTGTGATAGCAATGATGATTCCCAGAGCAAGCGACCCACTTCACAAAGTGTTATCACTCTGGATAGCGACGAGTCATTGTTCGACAGATTCCTGCAGGAAGGTACGTTCGGGGTCCTACAGGATCCATGAAAGACCACTAACCTGTTCTTTACAATAGAGGACGAGAGTTGGTCCTTGGGCACACTTCCAGCGCCTTCAGGAAACAAAAGACAGAAGAATGGCTCTGGCGAAAGCAAGGGCTTTGACGGCAAGGCCAAGACCAGCGACGTTGAGGAACCAACACCAATGGAGAACGGCAGATGGGCATGCAACCACCGCTGCAAGGATAAGACTGTGTAAGGAGCTATGGTGGTTCTTCAAGATAAGCTACTGATCAGAGTAGGTGTAAGCACTTCTGTTGTCGAGATGGACTTGACAAGCCCCCAAAGGCGAGTAAAAAACAGCCAAGCCTGGGGGCCGAAAAGCCGATGGGGCTCAACCAAACAACCCTGCCAGTATCAATGACCAGGAAAGATGGCGATACGGCTGGCGCTGAGCTGTATGGTTTGAACTTGACTAAAGAGTCTTCCGCCTCTATGAATCGTGAGTTGCAGAAAGGTCCGGATCATGCTTCGGAGAATGAACCAGCGGAGCCTTGGTCCAGCGGAGGACCCAACGATGGTGTGTCTCCTGGGTTTCACGAAAGCAAACCTTCACGAGAGCCTAGCGATGATACCTTCAGCGATTTCCCTTCACCTGCCGCTCTGTTGCTTGGGGATCAGACAAATGCGCAGACCGACAATGGTGGGCCTTGCAAGAAAGTCGAGATGGACGCGGACACATTAGACCTAGAGGACAATTGGTCAGATGATGATGTGTGGCTTGCTGTTCAGTCACCGCTTGAGATTCCTTCTTCCACGGAGAAGACTAAGGTTCAGAACACCCCATCGTCTGCAGATCGTGTTGACAGTCGATCCAATGGCCAACCTAAACAAAGGTAGGGTAGCAGGCATCTAGGAGATAAGCACTGGCTAACAGTAGTTTGCAGTGGGGAAGAGCCTCCTTTCATTGCAACTCGCGGAAAGAAACGAAAGTTGTCTTCATCAAACGACGATAACATGAAAAGGATCAAGTCAAATGGACAGCTCGTGGAAGAGGAATGCAACAAGGAGAATAGTCCGCCGGAAGAGCTTCAGGGAGTTGCATCTGCCGAACAGGTTGTTGTGCCGAAAGGCTGGGAGGACATTGAACCTGCACTGCTGGAGGAGTTCAAAGATATCATCAATCTGTTTTGAAAGGATGAGAGGGGGTCTCTGGCTTGCTGCATGATAATGTGTGGCTCTGCTTGTTTGTTGTACCCAATAATAAGTAGCTTTAATATAGCGGAGGATGGGTGTTCAACGCTGAGGGGGAGAACGGAGTCCAGCTTTGATATCATAAAGAAGCTGAAGGAGGTTCACTATTTTCTCTCACTCTCCAAAGCAGCATGCTCTTTCGTTTTCAAATGTTTCAATCCCTTCGGTGGAACACAGGGTTCCTGTGGCGTCATCGGTGTATCTCTTTGAGACTCTCACAGTGAATGTTATGAAAAAGAGAAGCAGGAGGAAAAGAAACATCTAGTTGCCGAAATGATCCCATATAAAGATGGGTTGTGATGTGAGGATTCTTGTTGTTCTCTGCCTTCTTGTTCCATCAACACCATCTTCATCTCTCCTGTCTCTGTTCTTTCTGTCCACATCAACACTTGTGGACAGGCGTTTTGAACACAGTTATTAAGAAAGGTATGTGATCCACCAAGCTGTTGATATTCAGGTTTCCGTTCAGCTGCATGTTCATGTTTGATGGCTGTGTTGGTGTGGATATCATATCTCCATCGATCTCTGAACCTCCCACCATCTACCGTTCTCATCCCCCACCTCCATACACGCGATCAGTTGCCCAACACGTCAGGAAGAACCCCACAAGAAACAAACTCCACTGTATAACTGTTCAGGTGTTTGAAAATGCCCTCTCCTTGTGTTTTTGATGAAGTTCGCTTTTCATCTCCCATGGCCTGCCTGCTTTGGAACAGGCATCACGCCCTGCACGCGAGCGCAACCGTGTCCTGCAATGCCATCGATGATGGAAAGCATGACACTGAACCAGCTTGTGCCCCTCTCAACTTGCCCGACATCCTTTCTGTGGCTTCACGTCTTCCAGTTAATACCAATCATCATGAGAGTGAACATGTGCTGACTGCGGCCCACCCCGCCAGATTCATTTGTGAGATCCGGGCCCCCAAGATGGGGAAGCTGAATTATCTCGCGGTGAGAGAACCCCCTCTTGCATACTCATGGACGATATATCAAGCACTGCCCTAAGGAAACAGGCTGGCTAATGACAGACATACCAGAGACGCATCAGCGGTCTCAAGGCCGGCCAAGCCGTGTCCAAAGACCTGGTAAGTTTGACTGAACCCACCCCCATGGCAACAGAATCACCCAACGTCTCTGCAGAACGACATTCCCTGAACCTAAGTTTCTAATCTGGGAACACAGAAAAAACGTTTCCCACCCGGTGCAGGTTCCAAATCCGCCGCACGAGACCCCTTCGTCGAGATCGACGTGACCGGCAAGGTGCTGACCGACGAGGGCCTGGCCCAGTTCATCGGGGATCTCGTGGACTGCCTCGAGTTCCGGGACCAGGAGCACCCCATGGGGCTGGCGAAAGTCACCGAGCTGCATCTGTCCGGCAACCGGCTGACCGTGGACTCGCTGCCGATGCTGACGGAGGTGGTCAAGCGGAGCGCGGGTGATCTGCGCGAGCTGGATCTGTCCACTAACGACATCCAGATCACGACCCCCGACGCCGTCCGGAAGTGGGCGAATTTTCTCAACTCGTTCCAGAAGTGCTTTGTGCTGCGCAAGCTGGACCTGGGTGGTAATGCCCTCGGGCGTGCGGGGATCGAACACCTGGCGCGCATTTACATGAAGTCGGACCTGGATTTCCTCGAGGGCGATGCGCATGAAGTGCTTGCGTTGGACTCTGAGGATGAGGAACACTCATCGACTCCGGAATCCATGACTGAGGGTATGGCGCGATTGAAGGTCATAGCCGGTAAGGAGAACGAAAGCACCGCGCGGAAGAAGAAGTCCCCGTCTCTGCCCAAGCCAGAGCAGAAGAACGGTAAGTTAAGGTTCCCCTTCCAACCATGTAAGGCTAGGACGATGAGCTGATATGCTTTTTCTTTTGTCTTTAGCTCATACGTACGCCGAATTGAAGAAATATGCCTGCACGCGTGGCCTTCGTTCGATCCCATACTTGATCCTCACAGATGTCTCGATGACGAGTCATAGTGCCATTCAGCTGATTCCCATGCTCGACCTCCAGCGTGCCCCCGAGTCGCTGTTGGGCTTTCTTCCGGTAGTTGGCAAGGCCGTGGTGCTGCCTGAGAGTGCGGCGTCGTGCAAAAGCATCATCTGGCGACCGAACGATAAACTGGCCCCTCATGTGCTCAGAATGATTGAGGTGGCCGAGGCTCTTCAGCAGCTCCGAGAATCCAAAGTTGAAACTGAACTCGAGACAGCAGATCAGAGTGATGACAACAACTTCGCAGAGGCCAGCGACACCTCCAGCGAGACGAGCCAAGACCTCGATAGTGCTACCCAGCAGAAGCTCCAAAGCAAATTGCGAACCGAATTCACTCGAGTGTGCAAACGCGTACGCCTCGAAGTTATCAGGGCTGACGGTGTGCACAGCAGCACAATCTGGAGCACCGCTCTGAGAATGATGCTTGTTGCGCGAGCTCTGCTTCTAGAAGACCGAGACCGTCCCATAGAATGCGAAGACAACGACATCCTAGAGCGGATGCCGATCCCTCGACCTACCGAAGGCCCGGTAGTTTCGTTCCCAATGGACCCGGACAGCGATGATAGCTCCTCTGGCGAGCCCACCTACTACCACGTTGAGAACGCTGCGCCGTTTCACATACGCATCGCTCAGCCGGTGACTTCGGCGCCGCTGACCAGTTTTCTCCCAGTCCGACGTAACAATCCGAGTATCTCGGAGACTTCCGCAGTGAACGCAACCGGCCAACACTCCCGCTCTGCAAGTTCGGGCCCCTTCCATCCGAGTGCCATTAGTTTCGACTCCCAGTTTCCCAATCTGCCGTCGGCAGCCCCGGGACCTCCTCTAGCCCTGCGTATCCCGTCTGGGGACCTTTCTGACACCAACCAGACCAGAAGGGCCCCTCTACCCTCTCAGCCCGCGGCGACTGCCACCCGAAGGCGCAATATCCGCGACTCTGGCAAGCAGGAATGGCGCTATGATCTTCCTTTTAATATCTGGCGTCGGATCATCGCTGAAGCAGTCGGGGCCGATGGGACCCTGGACCTCGAGCAACAAACTCGCATCATGCACTACGCAAGTGACTGGGACGTCGTTGCTTATGGCGTGCAGATCAAGGGCACGGAACTTCACCAGCAACTCTGGAAATTCCTAGAATCCGTGGGCTGCTTCACCTACAGTCCCTTGTGAATTGGAAAAGCCCTAAACATCACGTGGGCGAGTGAAGTGGTTTGCATCCGCAACGATCTAGTTCCCCAAATGGAAGATGTGTCGAGAAGACAACAAGCAAGCTTGATGAAACGAATTCGCAGATATGAAATCGGGGACGATTGCCTTTCGGGAAAGTTCGAAGAACGCGTGTGGTTGAATGAATTGTATCTGGTGTGCTAGATTTACTCGGGAAAGTGTTTGCTGGCCGGACATGCTGGGTGGTGATTTGGTGCTGACTGGAGGCATTCCGACCTGAGATGTGTTTTTCCACTGCTGATTTCGATGTCCATAGTTCATTTCAGTAGGCTTACCTTAACCTTTACTTTTAAGTACAAATACCAAAAAAAAAACAAAACAGGAAACAGCCCTTGATTGCTG
Source organism: Aspergillus japonicus CBS 114.51 (assembly GCF_003184785.1). Taxonomy (NCBI): domain Eukaryota; kingdom Fungi; phylum Ascomycota; class Eurotiomycetes; order Eurotiales; family Aspergillaceae; genus Aspergillus; species Aspergillus japonicus. Next base: position 586,284 of record NW_020291646.1, on the reverse strand, counting down.
ATACCAAAAGAGTGCCCTTCGTTCTGCCCGCTTATCAGTCTTATCGCCCCACGTGATCTTACTCCGATTTCCACCAGCTTCTCCAACGTCATTTCGCTGGGGGTTTACTGTTACTTGTGAATAAACGAAAAAAAAATAAGACTCAATTTGCCATATTCATAGATCTCGGCAGCATTTATTAGACCTGTTCGACCCTCAACCCAGCCAAATTCCCATCCCCTAACTCTTTCGCAAATTCATTCCACTTTGCAAAGTCCAGATCACCAAACAAGATGCGCACGCGACGAACCAACACGCAACCGGTGGAAGACACCTCCTCGGTCGCCCCCGAAACCTTCAGCGACGGGCTCCCTCTCCCCAAACTGATCGCCTTCGACCTGGACTACACCCTGTGGCCCTTCTGGGTCGACACACACGTCAGCGCCCCGATCAAACCCCGCGACAACAACTCGCGCTGCACAGACAAGTAAGCTCTCTCGCCTTGCCCCCCCGCTCCCGCTCCCCCTCTACCCAAGCGCATTCCAGACCCCAAGCAACCCCCTAAACTAAACCCCTCTGATCAGATGGAACGAATCCTTCACCTTCTACCCGGCCGTCCCCTCCATCATCCACAGCTGCAAGACCAAGAACATCCCGCTGGCCGTGGCCTCGCGCACGCACGCGCCGGACCTGGCGCGCGACATGCTGAAGGCGCTGCACATCATCCCCACCTTCAGCGACAACCCCGCCGCGCACCGCACCAAGACCGTGCGCGCCCTCGACTACTTCGACCACCTCCAGATCTTCCCGGCCACCAAGACGCAGCACTTCGCCAAGATCCAGCAGGCGAGCGGGGTCGCGTACGAGGAGATGCTGTTCTTCGACGATGAGGCGCGGAATCGGAATGTGGAGACGGAGTTGGGCGTTACGTTCTGTTTGGTCAGGGATGGGGTGACGAAAGCGGAGGTGGATCGGGGGGTGTGGGCGTGGCGGAGGAGGAATGGGATTAAGAAGGAGGTTGAAGAGGGGGAGGATGAGTAGATGAGATGAGATGAGATGAGATGAGATGAGATGAGATGAGGTGTTAGATGGATGGATGGGTTAGATGGGCTACGTGTTTTAGATAGATACCCGGTTTGAGATTGGATATGATTACATCAAATGGTTGTATAGACAAGTTGTACCTTTGGGAATTTGTGTGCTGTACATACTATGTACACTTGGAATGGACCATCTACGGAGGAGACCCCTCAAGTGCGGGCAGGCCAGCAAGCCGGCCGCATATCGGAACCCACTCCGAATCTCCGCAATCTTATCTTTTCACCAGTCGCAGCTTAGCTTCAGCTTCACCACAACAACAAACGCATACCTACACAGTCCGACGATTCCTCCTCTCACCCAACAACCACCCAACGAACCAACACCACCTCACTACTAACCACACACCACCTCTCACCCATTGACGACCATCGACAAACTTCCACAAACCAACAAGACACAACAAGAATGGACTCCCGCCCACAACCACCAACCCACCTCAAACCACCACCCCCTCAATCTCAACCTCACCACCAAAACCAACCACACCAGCAACAACAACAACAACAACAATCCCACCACCACCGCCCCTCCAACCCAGCATCAACCACCCCCACCCGGCCCCCACTAGCCATCCACCCCAGCGCCCAAATCTCCGACACCACAATCTTCCAAGGCACGCACCCGATCTCCATCGGCGCCCACACCATCATCCACCCGCGCGCCCGCCTCTACTCGCACGAGGGCCCCATCCTCATCAGCAACAACTGCATCATCAGCGAGAAGACCGTCATCGGCACGCCTGCCCCGTTTCCCGGAAACTCAAGACCTGGCCCCTCCACCACAGCCACAACCACAACCAGTGAAAGCACGGCGGCAGCAGCAGCAGCAGCAGCAGCAGCAGCCGCCCTCCCCATCCGCATCTCCTCGCGCGTGACCATCGGCCCCGCGGTGTCCATCGCCCCCGGGGCGCATATCCATTCCGGCGTGGTGATCGATGCGCTGGCCGTGATTAATCGGCGGGTGGATGTGGGGGCGCATGCGAGGGTGTGTGCGGGCTGTGAGGTGGCGGCGGGGACCGGGGTGGGCGAGTGGGTGGTTGTTTGGGGCGGTGGGGGTGGGGGTGGGCAGCGGCGGAGGCGGAGGGAGACGCGCGGGGTGGTTTGGGGGGCGTTGCATCATTCTTCTCTATCGCAGAATCAGAAGGTTGATGGTGGGGGGGAGAGGCCCGGGGACGCGCCGTTGGAGGCCAGGACGTTGGAGGATGCGCGGTTGATGGTGCTGGATTTGGAGCGGGAGGCGGTGGGGAGGTTGTTGGTCGCGCAGAATCGGAGGAGGGGGTGAGATGATACTGCAAGAGTCTTAGCTAGAAGGAGATGAGGGCGGGGGGCTTGGGATTGATTCATGGACGGTGTAGTTTTTCTAGCGAGATGCATGGTTGTTTTCTTTTACTGTTGGTTATACCCGGATAGATTGGGGGATTTCGCCTACTCGATCCAATACTTGTTGACTCTTAATGACACCTAAGCATCCAGTATGGGCTCTCGGAAGTTCAACACCTCCACAATACATCCAGTCGGATAGACAAAAGAAAAGTATGATTCTCATCCCGCTAAGGATTACAGCATTCGTAGGTTTACTTCGGTCACCCTATAAGCCGAAGAATGGAGACATAAAATACATGCATGTATAGAGAAAAGGAATGAAAAGTCAAAATGTAACAATCACAATCGATAATCGCAGTCATCTAAGAGCCCCGAGGTTGACCACCACCGCCACCACGCATTCTCTTGCCAGCTGCTCCATCTCCGCCGTCTCCGCCGCCATCATCCCGAGCGCGCTTGTTGCCTTGAGGAACAAACTGACGCGCGCTCGCACTAAGCGCGCCGCCACGACCACCGCCAGGACTGGCCGGGCCCTGCTGCGACTGGCCGAGATTGGCTGTCTGCACGTTCTGATTGCCACCCCGGCCTTGGCCTCCACGCCCTCCACGGCCGCGAGGCAGACCCGAGCCGCGCTGGCTAGGCTGGCCTTGACCCTGACCTTGCTGCTGGGCCTGACCCTGGCCCTGTTGGCCTTGTTGACCGAAAGGATTCTGCTGACCGCCGCCACGCCCACCGGTTCGACCACCGCGCGCAACTGGAAGCCCGGACTGGAGAGCTCTTAAGACGTTGCCTGAGGCAGCACCAGCTGGAGGTTTGTTGGGAAGCGACGCTGGCTGTTTGTTCTGACTTTGTCCGAACGGATTGGGGGCTGCGCCGGCCGCACCCTGCTCAGGAGCAGTTTCATTGGCTACTTGTGTCTGCGGTGCTTCCGTCTGCGAGGGTGCTTCCGATTGTGTCGGAGCCTGAGCTGATGGCTGGGCAGCTGTTGCTTCTGCAGCAGGTGCCTGTGTGCCCTGCTGGGTGGCAGGTGCAGGTGTCGGTGCAGGTGTCGGTGCAGGGGCAGGCGCAGGTTTTGCTGCAGGCGTCGCCGGGGATGGTGAAGGGGCTGCACGCGCCGGTTGTGCTGCTACTGTGGCAGGCGACGGTGCTGGTGCTGGGGATGCTGCAGCCTGTGCGGGTTTGGCTTGCGCTTGAGCAGCCGGGGGTGCTCTGGTCACCTTAGCTATCTCCCAAACCTCGACAACAGGTTTCTGAGGGGTCTCCGTGGCCGCTTTCTGCACCACGTCGAGCTTGGCCTGCGAGTTCCTGCACCGAGAATCAAGCATACTGAGCTTGGCAAGGGACTTTTTGTCCGACAGCTCCACAGCAGCCTTGATCTTCTCCTCCACACTTTCCTCGTGGGCCTTCTTCAAGGCCTCCTTCTCTTCGTCAAACTTCTGCTGTAGGGCAGCCGCAGCCTCCGAATTCTGCTGGGAGCCTCGCTTTTCAGCTTCCATTTGTTTGCTCACCTGCGCACGAATGTTGTTCCGAATGATCATCTTGATGGTTTCATTCTTCGCAACAAGGTCCCTTGCTTGGGCATCCGTCAACTCCGGAAGTCCCCCTTCCATCGCAGGAGTAGCAGATGCCGCGGGGGTTGCAGGAGCTGCTTCTGCCTGTGGCTGGCCAGGGGTCGCAGGAGCTTGTGGACTTGCCTGCAGGCTAGCCTTGAGTCGCTCCACCTCCTGGCGATGGGCCGCCCGAGTCTCTGCCAACTTGCTATTCAACACCTCCTTCATCTTGTCGATGCGTTCCTTGACCTTTCTCTCGTGCTCGGTATCCTTGGCAGCCAATACAGCATCTTTCTCAGCAAGTGCTGCCTCGAGACGTTGTACCTTCTCTTCCAAAGCCTTCACCCGTTCGTCGTCAGTGGCAACAGCCACTTGCGTTGTCGGAGCAGGGAATTGCGAGGCGGGGGTCGAGTTGACTTCAGTCGTCGCTTCGGGTACTGGTGCAGGAGCATCCGGCTTCTCCGCCATCTTCGTCTTGAGTTCCTCTAATTCTTGTTTTGTCTTGGCCAGTTCCTCCTGGATCACCTCCTTCTCCTGTGCGACCGTATTCAGTTCCGCCTGCTTAGCGTTGATACGACCGGTGAGTTCCTTAGACCGAGCCTTGAATTGCTCCGTAAGCTTGCTGCGCAACTCTTGGACTCTATCCTCGGCATGTTTGAGCTGCTCAGGGAAGGCAGCGGCCTCAGTTTGCAGAGTGTCACGAGCTTGAATGGCCTCATCACGCTCCTTTTCCAAAGTTGCAAGCTTCTCCTTGAGTCCTTCCATTTCAGCAGGGTCAACGCGGTCATACTTCTGCAGAATGTTTTGAGTACGTTGCTGCCAGCGATCACGATCAGCTTGCAGCAGCTTCAATTCCCCGTCCTTCGTCTCCACCACATTCTCCAATTCCCTAACCTTTGTTTCCAAAGGCTCAATCTGCTGCACCAATTCCTCAATGCGTGCAGATTTCTCCGCAAGTGATGACTCTGCCTGCTTGACCTGATTGCGCAACGTGACACTGCTCTCGCGGAACAGATTCAACTCGTTCAAGGTATCCATAAGTTTGTTGTGGCTTAGAGCGGTGTGGTCGCTATCAGCAGCAGCGCGACGCTGTTGCTCTAGCTTGAGACGTGCCTCATCGAGCTGAGACTGCGTGTACTCAAGTTGCTGACGGAGACGCTTGCTCTCTTGTGTCGATAGATGATACTGCACGTCAACAATCTCTTTCTCCCTGCGCAGGAATTTGATCACTTCCTGAAGGCCTTCAAGGTTGGGTGGTGAATTTTCAGCATTGTCGTCATCGGATTCGGTCATGTTCGCGCGGTCACGTTGCAAGGCTGAGATTTGGTTCGTGATATTCTCCAGCTGCGAGTGTAGCAGAGAGTTTTGATGGAGAACCTCTTCCCGGCGCTTCTGCAAGTCGGTTATTTCACCCTCGTACCTCTCCTTGAGCTCGTTCCAGCTTTCCTCCTTCTGAGAAAGGTCCTTTTTGAAAGTCTCAGCTTGGGTCCGTAGCTCAACCACTTCCAGCTTCAGCTGATTAGCTTCAGAGCGCACTATCTGCAAGTTCTTGGCTGCCTCAGCGTGCTTGACCAATTCACTCTCGTAGTTCTGTTGGGCATGCTGCGCAATTTCAGTCTGCGCGCGGAGATCTTCCTTGTGGTACTGGAAGGCAGAGTTATGACGCTCATTCTCATCCTTCAGCCTAGCAATTTCAGATTCCAAGACTGCCTTCTGCTCCTCCAAACGGCGGCCAGCCTCTCCTTGCTCATCACGCAGCTTGGTGAGTTCGTTGTTCGTTGTAGACAACTCGGAAGAAATCTCCTCAATGCGCTTTTCGAGATCCTGGATCTTCTTGTCCTTCTCCTCGATCAGACGCTCTGTCTCCTCCCGATACTCTTCATGTGTCTCAGTCACAGACTGTAGGCGTTCCTCGCTCTGCTGGCTGATGGCCTTGTAGTCCTCAACTCGCTCTTCAGCATGCTGAAGCTCATTCTTGGCCAAGTCCAGGTCACGTTTGAGTTCAGAGACCTCAATGCTAAGTTCTTGCTCACGGGTCAAGCCAGACTCTTGACCTTCCTCGGTCTCGGGCGCTGTGGCGGGGGCAGCAGTAGCGGCAGCAGAAACGCTCGGTCTAGATTGTATGACTTGGAGTCGCTCTTCGGCACTGCGAAGCTCGACGGTTAGTTCATCCACTCTCGACTGCAAGTGATCTCTGGTTGTCTTGGTAGCGATCAATTCTTCCCGGACGGAGCCCAAGCTCGTCACCAAGTCATCAATTCGCTTCTGACTCTGTTCGTGCTCGTACTCTCTGCGCAAGGTCGCCTTCTTTGACTCCTCAATCTCATCGCTGAGTTTGCGTTTGGTAGACTGCAGTTCGGACTCCAAGGATTCAACGCTTTGCTGTAGCCTGCGGCGGCTCTCAGAGTCTGTATGTTCACGCTCGTTCAGGATATTTTGAAGGTTGGCATTCAGATTATCCAGGCGACTTCTCTCGTTTCTCAGAGTTTCGTTGTCTTCAATCAGTCGCTTTTCGATCCTCTTCCACAGGTCCTTTTCTGCCTTGAGGTTCGCGTTCTCGCGCTGAAGGCTTTCTACCAGCCCCTTAGTTTCAACAAGGTCTTCGGCAGCTTGCTGGGTCCTAAGGTCTTGCCTATTGGCGTTCTCCAACAGACTGGCGTAGCGCTTCTGCAGCTCAGCATTTTCGCTCTTCAGCATGTTGAAGTTGCTCTGAAGAAGCTCGGCTCTTTGGGTAGCGGCGCCAAGCTGACTACTGGAACGGCTGATCTCGCTCATCAACTCGCTGTTCTTTCGCGAAAGCTCATTGACCTGTTGTTTCAGAGCGGCGTGATCGGTAGCAGACTCCTCGCGGAAATTGTCAAAGTGGGCTTGAACCTTGCGTAGTAGTTCGGCATAGTCGGGAATGTCCTTAGCCTGTTCATCGGCTGCTCCAGGAGGAACTGCCCCGAGTGGAAGAGACTGAGAGAAGACAGAAGCATCGCCAACGGTCTGACGGCGACGTGTCAGCATGCTTCGGAAAGTATCTCTCTCCTTCACATAGCTCTTTGTCTGAGCAACAAGGTTGGAAATTTCGTCGCGATAAGTCTGCACACGAATTCTGAGTTCCTTCAACTCTTCTTGCTCTTGTTGACGAATAACATCCTGCTCGCGAGCCTCCGCACCCTCCATCTTATCGCCCAACTCTCTCAGCATGCGGCGAAGAGTAACATTCTGTTCCTGTAGCTCATGGAGATCCTTGAAAGTCGTCAGGTTGCGACTGATAAAGCGTCCCGTTGGGTTAAGATCTGCAGACGAGTCATCAATCTCCTGTCGAGCAATCTTCTCGAGCTCTTCCCGATCGTAACTCTCCTCTCCTTCCTTGAGAATCGCGTTCTCCATCACGAGGACCTTCACTTGCGAGCTCAAGTCCCTAAGCTGCTGTCGTAGAATGTCGCCCTCACGCGCGAGTCCCTCCACCTGTCCTTGCCATTTACGTGCCTCCTTTGTCGCATCATCCCTCTCCTTTCCAGAGGTTTCAAGGATGCTGGACATTTCCATAACGGCGTTCTCCAGTCTGGCGTGGTCGGCTCGCAATTCATCAATTTCGGGCTTACTGGCCTCGAGATCCTGAACCATTTCATCCAGCGTCGACCGGAGCTCTTGGTTGGATCTTTGTTCGGCGGCCAGCAATGACCGCATTTTGTCGTATTCGGTGTAAAGTTGTGTGATCGTAAGTCCACCCTTGGTTCTCGAAGCTCTCGGGGAGAAGGTTCCAACCGGTGTACCTGAGCGGATAGGCGTAGTGGGCATACCTCCATTGAGAGCCGGGCTCATGGATCTCCTTCTAGCCTGGCCGTCCGATTCGAGTTGGCTCACGGTCTGCTCCAGCTCTGCAATGCGGCGTTCAGCGGCCTCCTTGTCAGAATGTTCAGTCTCGATCTCAACACGAAGGCGGGAGATCTCTTCGGCCGCATCGTCCTTGGCCTTTTCCAGGGCGACCTGGAGTTCCTGCACCCGCTGCTTGGCGGTTTCGGAAGAGTTGCGTTGCAATTCAGCCAGCCTATTGGCACTATCCAATTCGATTCGGAACGACTCGCTCGCTTGTATCGCCTCTTCTTTCAGCTGCTGGATGCTCGAAAGGGACTCTTCGTAACGCTGTTCGACCTCATCCAGGCGACTCTTGAGAGCATTCTCACTGCGCCTCAAGGAGTCAACGGTGGCGCTAGCTTCTTCATTCGCTCGCTGCAGCTCTGAGATGCGGGCGCTCTTCTCCTTGCGGAACTTCAGGTACTCTGCAGACTTGGTCTTCAGCTCAGTGTCTAACCATTCATTACTCTTCTTGGTCAACTCGAGGTCTTGCTGGAGACTTTGCTCGCGGAACTTGGCGCTAGCAGATGCAGAGTTGGCGGCTTGAAGGTTTTGTTCGGCGGTAGATAGTTCGCGTCTCAATTCGACAGTCTTCTTGTGTTGGGCTGACAGCTCTTCGGCGAGCTTGTCGTACGCTGTCGTCTTCGATTCGAGCAGAGCCATGGTATCACGATTCGACGCTTCCAGAGAGGAGATGCGGGATTTCAGTGTGCTCACTTCGGATTCATTGGTTGTTGAGGACGACTTGAGCGAGGCGATCTCGGATTCTAGGGACGATCGAGCATTTTCTGTAATGTGTTAGCGAGGAAAATCAGTCAAATACAATGGCATTCCATCTAACCTGACTCATGAAGCTTCTTCCTTGTTTCCTCAACCTCAGCATGGCCCTTCTCGATAGAGCTCTTCAGCACCTTGACCTTGCTTTCGCTGCTGCGGACCGCATTGTCAAGCTCCACTTCCAAGCGGGTCTTGTCTGCTTTGAGTTCATCGTGTTCGCGGGCCTTCTTGGAGATGGCCTCCAGAAGTTGGTTGACTAATTCGACAGTAGGAGCTTGGGTGAGCGTCGAAAGAGTCGATTCGGCAATGGAGTAATGAGCCGATATGAACGGCAGTTCAATTGTTGCGGTAGCCATGGTTGCTGTTAGATATTTGCAGCAATCAAGCTGCGAACTGTTGTTTCAAAAGCAGATAAATCGTAAAAAGTCGACGTGATCTCTGCTCAGAGTGAATGGTGATGTAGGCAAAGCTACGTCGGTCAGGCGATGTCACCGCGCGTTTCGGACACCGTCGGGAATAGTTGCGCACAGCACCCCAAATGACGGCCTAGGTCATGAGGGGCGAAGGTGAGACAGAGAGAAAGAGTGAAGAGGCTGACAGAGGAAGAGCGAAAAGAAGTGAAACCCCCCTGTCGCGCAATAGGTGAGATGAGAATGATTGAGTGACCGGCTTGCAGGTCAAGCAAGTTACGCATTGGCTTTGGGCGAAGCTCCAAACAGGTTAGCGCAGCTGGCTACTACTGGATCACGTGTAATAGTGGTGCCTGAGCGGGCCGCAAGGCCGCAACCTGCAATGTCAGAACTTCTAGATCCGTGATGACGAACACTCTCATCTCCCTCTCAGCTCATTCATCCTGTCATTCTCAACCACACGGGTTGTTGTATCGGAACAGAGCCGACTTCTTTCATGCTTCCGTGATCTATTGTCGCATCGCGAAAAGAGCTTCTTTGTGCTCCCTCACAAAGAGAGAGGCTTTGCCTCGTCCTTGTTCCATCTCCCCACCTTTAGGAGTCTACTCGACCTCCGGGCTTGCTGCGGTCAACCCCTTCTCTCGTTCATTTCCCCGGTCCACACTAAGCTGCCTTCTTCGCCGTCTCGATCGCAAACATGTCCTATCTTCAGAACCAGCTGAAGAGCTTCAACGCCAGCGTCGTTGACTCTGCGAATCGACTGGGACAGCAGAGACGCTTCAACCATAATAACAACACGACCACCTCCGCAAGCAGCTCGCAGCTTCCTTCCTCGACATCGACACCCACTCCGGGCGGTGGAGATCGCAAACGCCACGATGAGATTGTCTACTCACAGCCCGCCAACACCGGTACGGGCAAGGACATCATGACGCAGGTCATCTTCGCGATTGAGCACATGAAGTCGAAAGGCGTGCCGCTCAAGTTCCCGGACATTGTCTCCTACCTCTCCCTGCAACACCGCGCCAACGACCAGGGCTACGTCCAGGCTCTGCGGAGCATCCTGCAGGTGCACGACAAGGTGCAATACGACCCCCGCGGCGCCAACGGCGAGGGCACCTTCAGTTTCCGACCTCCGCACAACATCCGCAGCGCGGAGCAGCTGCTCAAAAAGCTGCAGACGCAGTCCACGGGTGCGGGCATGAGCGTCCGCGAGCTGCGGGAGGGGTGGCCGAACGTGGAGGACACGATCAACCAGCTCGAGAAGGAAGGGAAGCTCTTGGTGACGCGGAACAAGAAGGACGACCATGCGAAGATGGTCTGGGCCAACGACCCGTCGTTGATTCAGCACTTCGACGACGAGTTCCGGTCGATCTGGGAGAAGATCAAGATCCCGGACCAGCAGACCGTCAAGGAGGAGCTGGAGCGCGCCGGAATCGTCCCCACCAACAAGAACAAGGTCGTCAAGCAGCGGCCCAAGATCGAGCACAAGAAGGTCAAGAAGCCTCGCCGCAGCGGGAAGACGACCAATACCCACATGATGGGCGTTTTGCGGGATTACTCTCACCTGAAGCGGTAAGGAGTTCGTGCGATCGGTGCTGCTCCCTGACAATCCGTCGTCGCTCGCTTGTTTGGCTCCTCTCAATACAAGAGGCAAAGAAAGCCCACAAATCTTCAAAAGGGTATATCGGGGGTTTCATCTTTATTTTCTTCATTTTACTCGAACATCGCATTATACTGGCGTTTGGTGGGGAAACATTAGACGCAGGAAAGGATATACTTCTTCTTTCTCTGCTATTTTTTGAGCAGATCTTATCTGCGCTTGGCCGTGTTGTTTCTTCTGGCGATCTCTATCGCCCTCGATGTATACTATAAAGGCAAAAATCGATACCCAGCTAATTTAAACAAATGTATGAATGATGGACCTGATGCTCGTGTTGATTCTCTTCTTTTATCTAACAACGACTCCTCCGATACTCATGAAAACGTGTAAACCAGCCTTAAAGATAGAATCTATTTTCCCCTTTCCTCACTTGTGTCACCCATACGCAAACATGCCACCGAGCCGCGCATAATGCAATGAAGCACAAATCACAGAGCCTAGTTCCTGGTATACAACCAAACAGGGAGGGAAACCACGCCGAAGAATTTATACAACCGTCAAAGGGAAAGAAACCACAACTAAACCTCTCAGCCCTGTTTTGTTTCTGCGTTCGTGTTCATTGACCCCCGTTCGTGAGACCACCTTCCGTCTTCTCCACATAGTCGACCAGATCCTCGATCGTGCAGACCTTGATCCCCCATTTCTTGCCAAAGCGCAGACAGCCATCGCGTCTCATCATGCCATTGTTGCCCCGGATCTCCGGCACACCCTCGACCAGCTCGCCGTCCTCGACGAGCTCCGCGATCACACCCGCGGGGACCTTGCCCGTCAACCGACAGAATTCCACCGCCGCTTCCGTGTGGCCTCTCCGCTCGCGGACCCCGCCGCTGCGGGCCTGTAGGGGGATGATGTGGCCCGGTCGTCGGAAATCGTCGACGCGGGCGGTCGGGGAGGCGAGGGTGCGGCAGGCCAGAGCGCGGTCTTGTGCGGAGATCCCGGTGGTGACGGACGGGTCGCTCGAGTCAATGGAGACCGTGTAGGCGGTGCCCTTGGGGTCCGCGTTTTCGAGCACCATTTGTGGAAGGGCCAGGCGTTGGGCAATTTCAGGGGTAACGGGAGCGCAGATTAGACCGCTGGTATTGTAATGATGTCAAGTCAGTTTAGAGTTCGTTCAAATACTGGCAAATACTGGGTTTTCTGAATGCAGCTTGAGGGGTCTGGTGCCTGCGTCGGGGGGGGTAGCGAGAAAACGAGGGGCTGTCTATTTCTCACCTCGTGTACCGGACCAGGAAGGCCATCTGGGCGTCGGTGATAGACTCGGCGGCGATTATCAAGTCACCTTCATTTTCGCGATCTTGGGAGTCGAGGACAATAATGAACTCGCCATTCTCTGAAGCGCAATCGAGCGGTTAGTTCGCGATGCGATTCCGCACAATACCAGCAGGCGCCTGCGAGCACGCGCAGTGTTGAGGGGTTTTGAGAGGGAGAGCGAGAGACTCACTGAAAGCGGCAAGGGTGTCTTCGATGGAATCGAACTTCAAACTAGAATCCGACAGTGCAGCCATGGTCAATGTGTTGTATGGAATTTAAGGTGAGGTAGTTGGATCTGCCCCTCTATGCGGAATTGGAGGCGGGGCAATTATGGCGAGGCGAGCAGAGACGAAGCGAAGCTCGTATTCAGAAGGCTTCTAATGTGCTTATGGATGGGACGAAGAATGCTATTTTGAGTGGTACAACACAAATAGATGGAGTCAGGTCCAATTGAACAATTATAGGTAGCAATTGCGGAGTGAACACCCGATCACAAGGCGAATGACTCTATCTCGGCCGGAGATGAGGCGCGGGGCGGAATTTCGGAAGCTCGGGTTCGGAGATGGCAAATGGAGGGTGGAGGAAGATCAATCGAGATGTGATCGCGTTTTGGATATTGCTTTCCTGCGTCCTGCGTTAGTACAATGAGGCTCGAGGATTTGATATACGCTGTAAGGACTCAAAGTCAAATTGTACCGGGATAGTTTTTAGTCAGGGAAGATGTACAAAGAAGACTAAGGAAAGTCTGAAGCAGAGGGGGCGATCACTAATGGTTTGTCAGATGCCGGTCATGAGCGGGTGATTCGCCGAGGCCTCCAACCGGCTGTCTCTGGCCGGGCCCGGAAGCGGCCGCCTTTCTCAGGCAGGTGAAAGGCATTCATTTCTAATACTCTGCCTCGTTCTCTGGCATGTGGCCATGAACACCTCTGGGAACCCGAAGGGGTCATGACAATCGGTCCCTCGATACGGAGTAAATCATCATGTACAGTACAGTAAGTGTTGGATCCGTCCTGTTCCTGAAATGCGCACACATTTTATTAACAATCTCCACAGGTGTTGACCTCCATCAGCCATTATGACTCCTTGATCCCTCTCTCCTTGCGCGTACATTCGTACCACTCGTTGCAGCAGCGCTCTACGAGGCTCTTATTCCACGATGAAGTGGTCTTGATCGACTGAAGGGAAATGCGCTAAAGGTGTTTTCATACACCCAGGATCTTCTAACACTGTTATTCTTAATAACGCCTTACAACTAATTGCCGTTGTACTGATACCGGATTGCTACGTTTGTTCTTACGACAGCACAGGACCTCATTGTCTCTTGGGACGCGACTTAGACTCTGCGCACCCCCTTTGCGAAATTGGGAACTTCGCAATGCTGTCCACTGACAACCCCGGCCTATGTGGGTGCTGGGAGCTTACTTTGATGATCCGGCCGCTTATTGATGCCTCCGGCCATTAGAACTGCTGACGTTTGCTAGTATTAGAGTGCCATTCAGATTGCCTTGCAAAGGTTTGACTCCCTGTAGACCTACCAAGCAGATCTATAATTATGATAATAGCCTGTATGTAACTGTAACGAGGTGCATGTATACTTGGGATAGCCTCCTGCATGGGCCCTGCACGTGACGCGGGTCTAGAATCCGGACTGTGGAGAGCAATAAATGGAGCCCCCCAACCCCCAAGAACGCAAATCATAATACTTATGGCCTTTGCTTACACCCCATCGCACAAGCCAGATGAATCCCCTTCCGCCCTCAATGGTGTTGTTGTCGGTTCTCCCTCTGCCTCACTCATGGAGAAACTCCCCGTAGAGATCCTGTGTGAGATTATTGATTGTATGCAGGTAGTCCCCTTTTCTCCCCCTCCTCCCTTACTAATAATTAAGACACAAACACCCAAACATCAGCCCCTCCATCCGAGTGCTGCTGCTAGTCTAAAGTCGCAAAGCTCCCAACAACAACAACAACAACATCATAAGCGAAACAAGCTAACGAACCCATTCAGACCTCACTCCACATGAGCGGGTACAACTCCAATCTGTTTCCAAACGGTTGTTTCTGGTCGCCCGTGACAATAATCTCTGGAGACTCCATTGCTACGAAGAGTCATGGAGCGCCACGCGAGCCTCTCGTTCCGCTAATGGCCACGGCTCCGAGAGCCTTGTCACCAACTCCACCGCACCGCTGAGTGCGCTAGGGCAGACTACGCTCCGATCCCTCATTCAGCCCCATGCTGGGAATGAGGGGGTTGGTGCTAAACCATCCGATCGGGCGCCGTCGTTTGGTCTCCGATCGCGAGCGGCCACGGAGTGGGACCCGTCGTACGAGGGTGAAGATGTGAATTGGTACTCGGAGTATATCGCACGGAACGGGCCTATCTCGCTCAGCTGGATGCAGCGCCCGTTCACAAGGGTGGAAGGCCAGAAACGAAGGGTGTATCGGGAAGCAAAGGGCATGGGGCTGCTGCGAGACTGGAGCTCAGCCAGGGAAAACAAAGTCATCGCTCCTCTGGACGATGGCAGTGTTTGCATTTGGGACCTCAACCACTCCCACTCGATTGGGTCTCAAGAGACCAAGGGTAAGATGATTGGCGTCAGCGCCCCGGGCATCTTGATGACGAACCTCTCTGGCAGGAGGGACCACGCCGCGGCAAAACAGTCTCTGGAATATGTGAATCTTGGGGAATGTGTGAGCGTCGACTCCATCCGTCGAAGGGCTTATTTGGCCGTGGGAAATGTCCTGAACGAAGTCGATCTGGAGACCTTGCGGGTGGTCTCTCAACAACGCTATCCTTGGTCCGTGTTCGCCTTGTCCCAGGAAACGGACTATTCTGTGCCGTTGACACTCGCTACGACGCTGAGTCTACACATCTACGACGGTCGACTGTCCGCAAGCGAGGAGGAAGAAGCCATTAATCTACGATGTGAAGAGCCGACTGTTTCGTTGGTTCCAAAGTCACAGCTGTACGCTCCGCCCGACTCGCCGCTTCTGCAACTGCAACCTGACGGCCGACCTCCGCACCGTATCAGAAGCCCGGGTCCCTCACAGAACACGGACGATTATGCACCACTCTTCCAACCAGGGCCCCTCTCACTGCTGCACCCCCCAGCGCCGCACGTTCACTCGATCTTCCTCGCCGGCCGCTTCCCAAGCATTCTTCAGTACGACCGCCGATACTTCCCGCGGCTGCAAAACACAATCCACTCCGGTGGTCAGCTTTGTGGCCTTGCAGCCGTTCCCGCACCACGATTTCCCATCTCCGACTCAAGCTTCCCCTCCTCACACAAGCTAGTTGCCTGTGGCGACTATAAAGGCAGAGGGTCACTTGAATTGTACAACCTCGCCCCTTCCAACGACCGCGATATGATCAACTCGTCCGGCTCGTCGTCCGTGGTGTCGACGATGTATCACAATCGACAAAGTGTCGCCAGATCCAAGGTGCTATCTGTCGAATCCCACGGTACCCGCATTGTATATTCGGATGGGGATGGGAATGTCAAATGGGTGGAGCGTGACGGCCGGTCCGAAGTCCGTCGCCTCAACATCAACAGCTACCAACCCCCACATCAACACCACCATCACCATCATCATCATGGTCACCACCATCATAATACTCGAGTAGGTTCCTCCCACCGCCGCCACCACTCCAGCGAGACTGGACACCAGCCACGAGCAGCAGACGGCGGCACAGACCTCGCCACCGGTCTGTGGGGCGGCTTGTCCCGATCCCACAGCGAAGGTGAGGTCGCCCGCAAGATCCTCCCCACCGGCGGCAGCCTGACAGGCGACGAGCTCCTCGTCTGGACAGGCGAACATATCGGCCGAGTCCGATTTGCCTCCGCCAGCAGCGCGGGCTTCGAAGACGAGGACGACGAGGACGACGACATGCTAATGGACATGGACCTGGATGATGCTGCGCGCGAGGAGCTCCGAGCCAAACGACGAGAGCTACGCCGTCGGGAACACGAATACGCGCATACGATGCGCAGGGCGCTGGAGAGGCAGGCTGATGAGGTGCGGCGCATGGGAGGACTTGGCCTTTAGATTGATGAGAATCATTCCCCAAGCACGATATTCGACCGACTAGCATTTGTCTTTGATACCATTACATTCTCTCTACCTCTCGTGCTTTAGCGGACGACTCCGGCGGGTCTTATGGATTTTCCTCATCCGTGTGTGTCGCTTGAACTTTGGCTTTGTATGTACCCTGCTGCTCGTTTACCTGCATGATAGACTGCTTGGCTTTGGTTAGTTTGCGCTCTTGCTGCTGCTGTTGCGACGTATAGAGTCTTATGGTACAAGCCTTAGCATTTGCCTCGAATTTCAGGAACTAACAAGGTGGTGAGACCTTAATGCTGCAGTCGAGATACAGAGATGTCCGCCCCGTGTGGTGTTTGGGGGTGGTAAAGAACCTTGAAATATTACTAGAGGCAGCCGTGACTGCCTGTTCCTCAACCTGAATAATCACCATATCTAATCATCGAGACGTCGCTAGCAACCACAAAGAGGGAGGGAAACAAAACGAGAAAAAGTGTAACCGTGTGATGCTAGCTTGTTTTCCATTTTTGTGGTCAAAACCAAAATCCCACACTCCAATCCCATCATTATTGCATCAATTCGTACATTAAACCATAAGGCCCTAGCCAGAAGCCACACGACAAACACACAAACAACCTACAAAAAGCTTCAAAGCGGACGAAAGTCTGCTAAGCTTCAGGTAGTTCAGCTATCAGGCTTGTACACGGCGTCCTTGCAGAGCACCGCGACCTTTTTGAAGAATCGCCTCCACTCCAGCGGGTCGCCCTTGACTTTCAGGAATTCGATCTCGAAGAGACCCTCCGACACGCAGTCGATCAGGACCTTGCCCTGCAGCGTACACATGCGCCCGTCGCGGGTGATGATCCGCAGCGTGGCGGAGGTATCCCCGGCGGATACGGCGGGCACGGCGGGCACGGGCACACCCAGGCGGTGCAGCGCCTCGCAGATCAGGGGCACCAGGATCTTGAGCTCCCACGTGGAGAAGAACCGCGTCATGGCACGAGCGGGCACGATGTCGTGGAAGCGGATGGCCTTCTGGGTTCGACTCAAGGGCACGGAGGGGTGGGGGGAGAATTGCGACATGGACGGTTCGTCCTCCAGGTGGTCGAGCGGCAGGGGGTCGTTCTTCCCGAACAACAACGACGGTCTGCCCATGGGCTGCGTGGAGGAGAATGCGTCCGCCGCCTGCGGCGTGTCCCAATCCACCAACATATCCCCGCGCGGCATTTCTGGCTGCGTGGATGAGATTCTTTGATCGGCGGCGTCGAATTCGTCTCCCATGTCCATTGGGTCTGTGGTCCGTTCAAAGCCCTGGCTCCCGCCGCCGCCGTGCGGCTGCGCGAAGGGGTCTTGCGAGAAGTCGATGTGCAGAGACTCGAACATCGTCGTGGCCATGTTGATGGTGTCTCTGAGCGTGCCGTTGCGCGACAGGTATTTGTTCGGCCGGGTGTACCAGGGGTGTCTACGGACGTCCTCGAGAGAGAATCGGCTGGCCGGGTCCACATTCAACATGCCGCGCAGGAGGGAAAGCGTAGCGGGCGGCAACTGCTGCCAGAGCTCGTCGGTCGTTCGCCCATTGGTGGCAAGGTATTCTTGGTACTCGTAGCTCGTCTCCGTCGGGCTGTCCCACGGGGTGTTGCCAGCCAGGAGCACGAACAAGACGATGCCGCACGACCAAATATCCACCAAGTCTGGTCGGTAGCCTCTCCCTTTGATTTGACTCCTACTACTGCACGAGATCACCTCTGGCGCGATATACGGCGGGCTACCGCAGAAGGTGGTGGAGAGTTTGGTCACGCCTTTGTACTCGAACAGTGTGGCCAGGCCGAAGTCGGCGATTTTGAGATTGCCATCCGCGGCCAGCAGCATGTTCTCCGGCTTGATATCCCTGTGTCCCACCCCCTTGGAGTGCATGTAGCCTACCGCGCTGATGAGCTGGGAGAAGTAGACGTGCGCAATGTCCTCGCCCACGCCCTCGTCGGCTTCGATCTTGTCGAAGAGATCGCCACCCTCGGCCAGCTCCATTGCAACCCAGCGCCACACGTCGTCCTCACCGGTCTGGAAGAACGAAATTATGTTGTTATGGTCGCCGATGTGTTTGTGGACCGTCGCCTCCATCTGTAATTGTCGCGCGCTGACTTTGCCATGGCGAGCGGCATATTCCTTGTGAATGAACTTGACTGCGAAGACCGGACTATCGGTGTGGGAAGGGACGGCTTTTTTGATGCTAAGGAAGCGAAAAGAAAATCGTTAGCAAGATGGTTTGCAAGACCTATCGAGTCAGAGGGCTTGGGTTCAAGCAGACCAGGCATAGGCACCCTGGCCGATCGTCTTGGAGACTATTCGGAAGGGCAAGTCATTCGGCAGCGGGGCTAGTTGCGAGTGATGCATCGTGGTGCTGGCGAGCAAACCCGGGTTTCCACGGGTAAATCCGAAAGTATATGACAGGTCAGATGGGAGAAGGTGCAAATCGAGATAATTGTCCGAGTTCTCGTCTGCCTCTAGCCAAAACCATGCGGTGGTGAGAATCGACGCAAGGGTGAGCGATGGGAGAGCGAAGCTGGAGAGAAACGCGCGCAGCTCCGGCACGCGAAAGCCACTTTATCCTCATTGGGAAGTCTGTTGACAGGCTGCCGGTCGCAGGCATCCATTCCGGCTTGTGCGACTGGAAGACTTTCTCTGACAAGCACGAGTTTCTTGCATGTTTGGAGGAGGAAGAAAATGGTTTTTTTTACGCTCGGGTGGCCACGGCAGTCTTTGTACTAGTCGGGAGCACTACCTGCATAAGTATGGTTGGGGGTTTCAGGACCTCATTTGACCTTATTTATACTCTCACTCGCGTCTTTTGCCGGGGAAAGCGAGTAGCTCACCGCCAGAAAATCATTGAAGTATAGAAGCTAGACCCTTTATTGGATGTTCTTGCCTACGGAGCTAGCATAGACCACTTCCAGGGTCTTGATATACTCAGGGTACAGGGTAATGAAACATCATTCAAGATTTCATTATGGTTCTGATGAATCAACAACCAACTGCAAATGTCTAATGCATGCAGCGCTCCAAAGTGCCAGTGTCGTGCCAGTGCCATGACAGTCCATAATCACATCGTCCGACTTGAATAGAGCCCCTCAAGGGCCTTGTGATGCGAGCCACTGGCTGACCGCCTCGGAGCAGGTGTTATTGTGCCGCGCTTTGGCTTTGTCCAGCCGCCAAGACAACACAGGCCGTACTCCGTAGTCTATGGGTGTTGTTGGTAAGTTACAGTACAGTCAAGTGTGGGCTTTCGTCAAGTGCTGACTGTGATTTCGTCACCATTTTGGAATCACTGACACTGAGCAGAACAGCGTCATGTACAGACATAACCCCGTGATGACTAACATGACCACTGGTCTGTCAACTGAGAGAGTCAGACGGAGGCTCTGGACATCAGATGTGGTGGTGGATCATCAATGACCAGCGAGCATCAATCAGGGTCCTCTATTGAACGGTTGCGCTGCGTTGCCCGGCGGATGAGGGCGTAAACAAAAAAAGGAAAAAGGAAGAAAACTAACCCCAATCAATCAATCCAACACTCGATCACAGTCTTTCCCCCACTTAAGTTCTCTTTTCTCTAAGAACCCAGACTACTTCCCCCGTTTCTCATTTTCAAAAAAAAAAAAAAAGGATCTACAAAACTGCTCTAAGCTAGACATACATACATACTTCTGCTGCAGCTCAGCTCTCCGTTCGTCCAAGGTTCTGATTCCGATCATTCTGGGGTTCTTGCGGTGGGTCAATCCGCTTCCCCTCCGGCCAACTGTCGTGCTGCTTTCGGCTACGCTCTCATTCCACCAGCAACCTACCTCATTATCTCTTCCTGTTCCTCGCTACTGCTTAGCCTCGAAAGCTGGCATTCTTCCGGAACTTCTCTCTGCATCACTAGTTTTCTCCATCGTTTCGACTCTCCTTCATCAGCTTCCCTTCGACCTTCTACTGCACAATGGACTACACCATGGAAGACACTCAGAACTCCGCTCCTGACGCTCACGAGACCTCGAAGCTCGGCTCCTCAGCACAAAGGAGTGACACTCAGAGCGTCACCAAACGGTCCGTCACCGCACCCTGAAATATATTTGTCGATCACCGGAGGTCGCTGAGATACTGACCGTCCGACTGATTTCTAGTCTGCAAGCTGAGCTGATGCAACTCATGCTCTCCCCCTCTCCGGGCATCTCCGCTTTCCCAGACGCCGACGGCAACCTTCTCTCCTGGACCGCCACCATCAGTGGTCCCACTGAAACTCCCTACGAAGGACTGACCTTCCGACTCTCGTTCGCCTTCCCCAGCAACTACCCCTATGCTCCTCCTACTGTTCTCTTCAAGACCCCCATCTACCACCCCAACGTCGACTTCTCCGGCCGCATCTGTCTCGATATCTTGAAAGACAAATGGAGCGCCGTGTACAACGTGCAGAGCGTGCTGCTCAGCTTGCAGAGTCTGCTTGGAGAGCCCAACAAGTATGATGCCATCCATCTCGTGTTCCGGTGGAGACCTTCGGATTACTGACACACCCACAGCGCGAGCCCCCTCAACGCCCAAGCCGCCGAGCTCTGGGACACCAACCAAGAAGAGTACAAACGACACGTCCTTGCCCGTCATCGTGACATCGAAGACATCGAGTAGAGATTCCAAGAGAATGTGTGTTTGATGTTGCGGTCGGCTCCGCAGCAAACAGAAGAGAAAATCAGGTTGCATTGCATAAAATGGGGTTGTCCTTGGTGTGCTTTCTTTTAGGGTGCGGTGGCTCCTAGGTTTCTTTCATAACAGATCCCGGGTCCACCTTGTTTCTCGTCATATGGGGGTTTTTCTGGAGTTTATGCGTTTGGGAGGGGCGCGAATTTGCTCTTTTGCTTCGGTGAGGACGGACCAGCGGTGGGGGAATTGGGAGGCTACAGGTCCCGGGAATCAAATACCCTACTTTCTTTTTTAGTCCTGCTTGGGATCTTCTGGCCTGTTTCAGCTTGTTTGTTATTCTTAAATTGGCTGCGAGGCATATATGTAAATGAACGACCATGAAGTGGTCAGGCAAGGGTTCCATTCATTTTTTATATACTTGAACAAAGTCACACGCTATCCACTCGAGGCAGCTCGGAGCTTCAACGCATAAGAAGGTATCTTTCGGTTCGGAAAACTGCCATGTCAAAAAGCAGTAGGAGTCCTCTCTTGGTCTGGTAATAACTTAGCAGTAGCGAACAACATCTAGATGAACATCTGAAGTGTTGCTCCCCTACCTAGCTCCCCAGTCTTACATGTAGGCAAAGTTCAAATCATCATCTCCCATATCGGACTAAATCAAGCCCAGGAGAAGACCTCCGAACGCTCTACCTCGGCTTGGCAAGTAGATACTTCAACAAGTGATCAACATACATCCCTGCAATTGCTCCACTACCGAAGGCAGTGATCGCCCACGTTAGCATCACTTTATGCCACGCGATGGGCATTCCCGGGCCAACTGGCCCGACCTGCATTGTACCTGGGTCTCAGCATCGAACATGGAAACGAACTTAGATTCGGTTTGTAGGGCCTTGTAGGGCGCCCTTCTTCTTACACGGAAAGAGGCGCTCAGTAAATTAGCATAGCATTCAAACCGTCACCTAGCGACACCACGCTTTCTCTTGAGCTTCCTACCATCTGACATTAAGCTAGTCTAGTGGACTATCTGACCTGTTACTATTTCAGGTGCATGGCTTCCGGAACCGGTAACTTGCCGTATGCGGCAGCCTTGAGATGGCCCGGCCTGAGGTGCCGCGTATTGAACATTCCGCGGGGACTTTCTAGTAGAAGATAGATAGCCAGCCAGTACCGTCTCAACTAACCTTAACTTGTGCAAGATTGGAATGGTGACCACTAGTCCTACTAGCTCAATTCACGGTTAAACTCCGACTCGTCCATCGATCGAAGCGGGGCAATCGAGATTATGACCTCATGGGTTCCGTTGGCTGCGAACAGTTCCAATAGCCGACCTTCGTAGGCAGTTCCTGGATCCTTTCCAACCTTAGTTAACTAAGGCACGGAAGAGCTCAGTCCACAGATGCGCGAGAAGCTGCCATTTAGTGTCCTCGATTAATCAACAATGGCTGCCGATGACAAGGAGTGGGAGCTAGAGGAAGGGATCCCTCAGGTCGAAGATCCCTTCATTCAACAGTACCTGAAAGGACGGGACTCTCTGATTCTGCAAGAGCAGAAACAGCGACATGGTTAGCCCTCGCCCCAATCGTTCCCCAGTCCCTGGACCACTGGTCAAATTGATCCCGACTGACCGGGTGTTTCAGACTTCAACCTCCGCAAAGCGCTGACCCCAGTCGCCGCCAAAGCTTGCAAGATCGTGTCCCAGATCCGCGACCGGGAGTTGACTCGAGCTTCTACGCCTACCTATGGACCACCGGCTCTAGACTGGGAACAGGCTCGGAAAACCGACCTTTGGAAGATCGCGCAGAGAATGCCGAAAGGGTCTCTGCTGAATGCTTCCATCCATGGCCTCATCAACGTAGATAAGTTGATCGACGTTGCTCTTACTACAGAAGGGCTGCACATTTCTAGCCCTCGGCCTTTGTCGTCTCAAGAAGCGCGAGAGGAATCGCCCGTCACCTTTCAGTATGCTTCGTCTTCGAAACAAAGCGTGGAAGGCAGCGTCTCTATATGGTCAGCTGCCTATAGTGCCTCGGAACTTGTTCCTATTCAGCAGGCAGTCTCTTCCTTTCCGGATGGCGGAGAGACCGGGTTCCGCGAATGGTCAAAGAGGCGATGCACCCCTGCGGACGAGCAGTCGAGCGACGCTCGTCGTGGCGCATTGATGATCATCAACTCTCTGTTGAGTTATGAGCCCATCTTGCGTCTTTGCCTGAGAGACGTCTTCGCGCACCTGGCAGCGGACGGGGTCGATTATGCCGAGTTCAGGCATACCTTCAGCCATCCGTATCGACGGGAAGGAACCGACCCGCCCGACGAAGACCAAAGCGAATGGTGCCATGTGTTTCAACAAGAATTACGTCGTTTCCAGAACACAGACGAAGGGCGTGGCTTCTACGGGGCGCGTATCATATGGACTGCCAGTCGCTCACTCTCGAACAGGGAGATCGCGGATAACATGCAAACCTGTCTTTTCGCAAAGTATGATTACCCGGAAGTTATCTCTGGGTTCGATATCTCGGGTACAGGAAGAGATGCGAGGCCGCTGTCGGACCTCGTGCCTCTACTGTTCTGGTTCCGCAAAGAGTGCATGGACGCCGGCCTGGAGATCCCTTTCCTCTTCCATGCCGGCGAGACGTCGCGTGACGGATCGCGTGGCGACCAGGACTTATATGATGCGATCCTGCTAGGGACGCGGAGAATCTGCGAAGGATCGACACTCTACAAGCACCCGTTGCTGACCGAGTCGGTCAAGGAGAAGAAGATTCTGGTCGAGTTCAATCCGACCTCAAGCCGGAGCGAGCACATTCTTCCGGCCCTGCTGTCGCGGGGTGTTTCGGTCGCTCTCTCCGGCAGTAGTTTCAACGGGCGCGGGGCAGAAGGGTTCACGCAGGTAATTTGGAGGGTGCTTCAAGGGGATGATGACCACACCGATCTTGCAGGACTGGCAATGCTGGTGGAGAACTCAATTCGGTGGAGCTGCTACGACGATCAGCCGGCGGGTGAATGGCTGTCCGAGATTGGGGAGGGCATCCTGGGCGAGAAGGTCAAGGCCCGCCGTTTGCAGGATTGGTGGGCGAGGTTTGAGCAGTTTTGCGAGTGGGTTACAGTCACCTTTGCGGAGGAAGGCAGTGATGAATAATTGATGAATCCTTTCATTCGGCCCCGATTATTTTACTTGCTCAATTTTATCGCGTAATGCCACTATATGAGATGGTTGATTCTAGATTGACTATCAACCTGCGCTACCTTTCGTCGGACGAGGCCCCCTCCTCCACAGGTCGGAGTACATACCTGAGCATCCCCTCCCAGATTTGAGAAGCATCGGCCACGCCCCCCGGCACATCCAACACAAGAAGCTCAACACGTTCGGGTACCACAAGCCCTGGCTCCAGCAACTCGACCGGAGTGTCGAACAACAGGCCGCCGGCCTCCTCAAAAACAGTAACCAAAGGTTGCGGGGCAGAGTCCTCGAACCCCAAAAGCAGGTCCACCGCCTCCTCGAACCCCTGCTCCCTTGCCATCTCCAAGTCCGCCCGGTCCGCGTGAGCCCCCCTGTCCAGCAACAGACGCAGGATCTCCAGCCGCTTCCACTTGACCGCAAACCCCACCGGGGTATATCCATCCATGTTGGGGCTGCGATCCGTCGTCTCCCAGAGACACCCCAGCCTCGTCGAAGCGCCGTGATCCAGCAGCATCTGCACCACATCAAGATGACCCGCCCAAATCGCCACGCACAGGGCGCCTGTCCCATAGAGCCGGAGATCCAGGCCCCGGTCCAGCAGAATCCGGCGCATGGCAAGTCGCAATTAGCTTCGTTAAGCTTGAAGTTACCCATGGCGGATTAAATAATTAGTTGAAAGCGTGATATATGCCCCTGTACAGATTGAGGGTCTGGAACCCATCTCATCCGATACCCCTGGTACTTGACATAGAAGCACTCCACCCCGCCGGGCCGAGCCTGCCAAGATCCGACCAGGACTAGACTACAGGTATGGTTCCTTCCGGACCAAGGTCAGCACTAGATAGCTGGGCTGTTGCTTGCTCCAAGGAGGGCTACGGCGGCACCTGTTGTGCGTGCCTGGTTAGTGAAGGTGCTGATGGAGTATGGGGAGAAGGTGTCAGAGGTCGAACCAATTGCAGTCCCTGAGGCAGCGATGAACATGGCCAAGGGGCGACGCTGTTGAAACCTCGACGCTACAAGGCTGATACTGGGCACCTATGGGATTGCACTCCCGGCATCGACGCACACGCCCTGTGCCAGCAGGGTCTGATGATACTTGGCAGGTGGGACTTCTTGAGGGGCTGGTAGGATTACTTAGGAATCACTCAGGATATACACTTCAATTCTATACTTCGTTACTTTGCACTCCGGGCTTAGTAAGCAGAAAGCAGCGCCCAATTAGACCTAAAGCAGAAAGGGAAAGTGACTAAGTTAATCTCCAGTAATGGTGGGAGCAGGTGAACGTGCCAGAAACGTGCATTCGGAGAAATGACCAGTCCTACTTGAACTTGACAATGACCATTGAAGTTTCCGATGACCAGTTCGGAATTCATGCCTCAGGCAACGGATGGATTGTGGGTTTGGTCCTGCCTTGAAATTCACTATTGCCACGGTCCACTGGTTGTGATGGTCATATATTCCCCCTCTGTAGTCATTGGGCGACCTCACCTCATAGATTCATCATCGTCAAGAACAACAAGAAGATAAATCAACGTAGGTGTGAGTTGTCATGCTGTATGTGAATTGGGTTAGGTAAGTTAGTTCGTTGGCTAGCCCCAAGCTTTTCCGCCTGACTATCGATTGCGGTCGATCATCCACAATCCATCCTTATCTTTCCTGCTCCTCTTTTCTCCTACTCCTGGTCTCCTACTCTAACTCTCTAAGGCACTGACTGACTCTCCAGTCAACTCCACTTACCAACGGGACTTAGCGTCTCTTCCGCCCCATTTCCCCCCGAACGTCATTCCCCCCGGCCTTGAAGCAATCCGCATCACCTCCCGAAGTTACGTGCTGCTGCTGCTGCTGCCGCCGCCGCCGCCGCTGTTGTGGTCTATTTGCTTCCTACTTTCTGCCTCCTGCTCCCTGCCCTGCTGCCTGCTTCCTGCTGCCTTTCGGCTGCTTGCTTCTTGAGCCCCAGGCATCATCCACTCATCCCCCTTTTCCTTTCCCCTTCCTGTTGCCTTGCTCTGTTTTTGCTCAGATGACTGTTGTGATCCTCAAATGAGCCCCCCGCCGGCTCCCTCCGCCCGAAAATGGCCTACTTCTTGCCTTCTTTCTTCCAGAAACGATTACTCCGCTATGCCTTATCTCGCCTGGAGCTAGTCGATACTGAGGCTCTGGATCTGGATAGTCTAGGGATTCGATGGGGACAACGCAGTACCGTCGAACTGCGGGATATCGGCTTGAGGCTTGAGGTAAGTGCAACGATCTTCCAACCGGCCGTCCAACTGCTCCGATCCGCCCGTGCCTCAAACCCGACACTTCACACTCTTCATCGTTCATGTCCACTAACTTTCTCTTCCTTTAACTTCGTTCAGAAACTAGCTGCACTACTGCATCTTCCTGCCTCAAGCAAGCTCCTAAGCGCCCGTGTCCGATACTTGAAGATCACCGTCCCCGCCGACATCTACAGTAGCGGTATAATATGTCAAGCCAGCGGCATCGATGTACATCTGAGACTACTCTCGCAGGAAGCATGTCCTTCTGGGCAAGGGGACAGGGCCCCTGACTCACCCCACACCTCCAGCCCCGACGCATTCATCCCCAACCCTGCCGATCTCGCACAGTCGTTCCTCGAAGCCGAACCCAAGGAGGAAAAGGATGAATTACAAGCGGCCATCTCCTCCAGGTCCCAGGTTCTGCATCGCACATCGGCATCCATCAGCGATGATGAAGAGGAACTGGGTCTCGGCAACGAGACTGTATCCTTGCCCAGCTTTGTGGCCGCATTTCTCAAAGGTGTTGTAGATCGCCTGCAGGTTCAGGTTGATGACATATCCGTGCGAGTCGATGTGGAAATGAAGCAAGATGGATCTCTCAAGAGGCAGCCAGAGGATAGACCTGATTTGATCACTGCATTGCTGAGGGTTGGTCAAGTGAAGGTGGACGCCGTCTCTGGGCCTCCTGTCACAGATGGAGATCGATCGCATAAAGGGAGACGATTGATTTCGCTCTCCGACATTAGTGTTGCGTTGGTATCAGAGCCAGTTGTCTTCGCCAACTACTCACGATTCGCCGCTCCTGCCTCCCCCTCGACCCTTGTCCAGGCGAAGACAAGTCAACCTCCGAGCCGAGCCTCTTCCCCTGCCCCTGGTCCCTCCTCGGGGAGCTCCACTCTCGAAATGACCAGGTCAACTATACTTGAGCCATCGACTGGGCTTGTGGATTCTCGACGGTTTGACAGAAGTGCGCCCGATTTAGAAGGATCCGTGTACACCTATGATGGAAGGTTTTCAGATGCCGACACGGAAGAGGGAGAGGCCCGGAGTTATGGTTACTTGGAGGAATCACAAGACTTCGCTAATGATGACAAGCTGCTGGATAATCCTGCCTACCTTGATTCTGTTATCAACTCTCAGATTCAAGACGACGAATTAGATGCGCTGGAAAGCCTGCCAACAGGAAATAGTCATTTGGCTGCAAGCAGTGAGCTTGTTCCGCGCCCGCTACAGTTACCCGCACCTGGGACAACAGAACCAGCTCATGATACACCAAATGCCATGATTCTTGCACCGCGGCCACAAATGCCAGGAGTGCATGAGCTTGCGCGCTCTCCAGAATCCAGTGCGCCCCCAACGCGATCCACGCCACCTGCTCTCATCACGGAATCTGATCGAACACCCGAGCCATTCCCACATTTTCAGTCATCACTACCTACATCCGCGCCACCTTCAGAGACCGACAGTTCGAGCTCAACGTCCGGGTCTTTCCATCAAGGCGATCTCAGTGAATCTCGGCTGTTCTCCCACGACGAGGCACAAAGCATGTACATGAGTGCTATTAGTCATGGTTCTACATCTCGAAGCTTCATGCCGAACATGCCCGGTGCTTGGGATTCCTCTGAATCTCAGGTCATGAGGGATTCCGTTGCAAGCAACGCGGATCAGGGTAGCTCAGAAGATGGACATGAGCACGACGACCATGACGGGACTTCTGTATCGACACCGAAACTCACACCCCAGTCCGAGCCAACTCTGTCTCAATCACAGTCCACTGAGCAACAGTCGCCAGACAATGATCATCAGTTTGACCCGAAAGAGGGACCATCTGTTCGGATCTCAACTGAAGAACATAAGTCAGCTGACGTCGCGAGGAAGTTTTTCAGCATTGATAGGATCCAGATTTCGATTCCACCTAGCGATTCTAACCAGGAGGATGATGAGGCTGAATCCACAAGGTCACATCGACATGTTCCGAGTGACAATTTGAAGGAATCAGCAGTTCACCTGCAGGACTCTGTGGCCGAGGACAGCTTATTGAACTCGTTGATGCGATCTCGTGGTGACTCGAACACGACCGTTCCCCCTGTCAATGATGCCAAAGATGTGAATCAGCATGAACATGAATTGGGAGATCACATTGGTTTGGAGATATTTTCTGCAGAGATCCAATTTGACATCGCAATCGGTTGGCTTGTTGTCAAGGTCGGACAGAGAATCCTTAGTACCTTCGCTGGTCCGGCCGATGACACGACGCGAGAGCATCGTCCGCCACAAGAATCGCAAGTAGCGCAAGCCTTCCGAGTCTCCCTTGATAGCTTTGCGATCAAATTCGTCGACCACGTCCCTGGGCATGCATATCCTCCTGACAATAACTCGGCGTTCATTATCCAAAATCAGGAAGAGATTCTGCTTCAAGCGGTGGTATCGGGCTTCAAAGCTAATTTCGCCGTGAACAATGATATTACTATGCTACATCTGGATGTGGCCAAGTTCATGGTGGGATTCGCACATGAGGAACTGATTTCTTTCAGCGAAGAACTCAAGATGCGCGAATCCATTAGGGATGTCACTTCATCAAGCCAAGGTGACATCTCATTGAACGTTCGAATGACTTCGAAAGCGACAACGGCTGAGATCCTGACCCTTCCATTACAACTTAATCTCAACATCCAGCGCCTGGAAGAGGCCATAGGGTGGGTAGGTGGTTTGAGCACCATTCTAGAACTCGGAAGCTCCATTTCCTCTAGTTCTTCGAGCAAGGGACCGAGCAAGGACACACCGAAGCGTCCTCGCGGAGTGCACTTTGAAAGTGGCCCTCCACCGGCGACTGCACAGCCACCTGGAACAGTACCGGTCAAGGTGAATGCTCGAATCGGTGGCATTGCGCTGAACATCGTCGGGGAAAGTCACTATATTAAACTCAGAACAACGGCAGTAAAAGTTGTCAGTAGATCTGAGGGACTGGGCATCCAGATTGACAAGGCGAATCTTAGCGGGCCATGGCCTCTCGAATTTAACCGCGACGCGCCCGCTTTTGTGGCTTTGAATGATATCAGATTTGAATTTCTTTTCGGTCCAAAAGAGCGCGACCTGGATCGACTGCTCGCGTTGATCACGCCTTCGAAGGATAAATACGATGAAGATGACGATATCATGTTGGACACGCTATTCCGCCAGCGTAATCAGGGATCTGTCCTTCGGGTCACAGTTGGCCGGACGCAGGCCAGAGTATCTCGAACCGCTGATCTGGAATCTCTTATGCAGCTTGCGGACGAGATGAGTCGGCTATCGAATGTCGCCAAATACTTGCCTGAAGACGATCGACCCGGAGTTCTGACTCTGATCTTACTGCGTGAGTTTGAGGTTCAAATACACCTTGGTGGAAAGGTAGGCGTCATTACAGCTAGGCTCCAGGATGCCGAAGCAGCATTTATCAGTCTTCCGTCCCTTGTGGCTGCTCAAATCGGTCACATACAAGTCGCGAGGAACGAAGATGAGGAGCTCATCGGCGATGCACTTCCTGGATCAGAAGGATATTTCTCAAATGACACAACGATGCCGGTCCTCATGGTCCGTTTCATTGCGGATGAGATGGATCCTACGATCAAGGTCAAGCTACATGGCATCCGTGCGGAATACTCGCTTCCTTCCGTCATTGCATTTCTTGGGCTTGGAGATGAGTTGACAACTGGTGATGTCGCTGCGAACATGGCAAACTCAATCGCCAATCTTCCTGAGTTTCAGCCGGCGCAACCGGAAGTGTCAAATCACGGATCAAGCCAGGACACTCCGACAAAACCTTCGAACTTGACGGTCGATCTTCGAGACTGTGTTCTGGGCCTCAATCCTCGCGGCACTCCTGCGAAGGGTCTCATTGTCCTCACGAACGCTAAATTCTCCGGTACCATGCATGATGTTGTCTCCTCAGAGGCCATTCTGGACCTTCGTAAAGCGTCAATACTGGTCATTGACGATGTCAAGAACGTGGATATTGCAAACAATCCGCACCAACGAAACCCTAATTCTCCCCAAAGCGCCCAGATCCAGACCCTCATTGACAAGGGCTATGTTTCCATTTGCACTGTATCTTCTGCCACAGCTACTGTGAAGATTGTGCGCTTGAGTGAAGACGGGGAGAAGTCTCTTGATGTGGAGCTCAAAGATGACTTGCTCATTCTGGAAACCTGCGCTGATTCCACGCAGACTCTCATCAGTATTTTGAATGGGCTGCAGCCTCCCACCCCCCCAAGTGTGGTTACTAAATATCGAACCGAGGTTCTTCCGATCCAAGACATGCTAGCATCTTTCACCGGGGACGCCTTTGTGACTGATCAATTGGAAGACGCTACTGCCACCGGCCCTGATTCTTTGGAACAAACACAGGACACAGGGGATATATTGGATGATGAAATTGAATATGTGAGCGTGGGCTCCGAACAGAGTTCTCTGCCTGGGGCCGGTTTGGCAACGGGCTCAAGCGAACTGCTTGACAGTTTCCACTCGCAGTATCATGTGTCTGCAAGTGTCTCTGATCTTGACTTCCGTGACGACCACTTCGCGCAGAAGTCTGCCGTTGGGGGCACAGCGCATAGGTGGGATTCAACGCAGAACACATATGGTCTCTCAGACGACTCGAAGCTCCAAAAGAGTCCATTGAGAGTGAGAGTGCGCGACGCTCATGTCATATGGAATCTGTTCGATGGCTATGACTGGCAAAGAACAAGGGATACGATCTCGAAGGCGGTAAAAGAGGTGGAAAGAAAAGCCACCGAGCGCCGTGCCCGCACCGGCAGTCGAGCTTCCCCTAGCTTCGATGAGGAAGAGGAATCCGTTATCGGAGACTGCCTTTTCAACTCAATTTACATCGGAATCCCCGCCAACAAAGATCCTCGAGAGATTCGCACCGATATCAATCGCAACATCGATGACCTTGTCAGTGAAACAGGAAGCTATGCGACCACTACAACTGTCACCGGAGCGACTGTGCGACAAAATCAATCGCCTTCGTTACGGGGAAAGAGACTACGGTTGTCTCGAAGCAAGTACCACAAAATGACCTTTGAGCTTAAAGGAATATGCGCAGATCTAGTCGTATTTCCGCCTGGCCTGGACGAAACCCAAAGCTCCTTGGACGTCCGGGTGGACGATGTGGAAATCTTCGACCATGTGCCTACCTCGACATGGAAGAAATTCGCAACCTATATGCATGAAGCCGGCGAAAAGGAGAGTGGAACGAGTATGCTGCATCTCGAGATCTTGACGGTCCGGCCTGTGCCCGAACTTGCTGCTTCCGAGATTGTGCTGAAGGCGACCTTGCTTCCTCTCCGATTGCATGTTGACCAGGACGCTTTGGACTTCATTTGCCGGTTCTTTGAGTTCCGGGATGACACTGCACCGACACCGACCGCTCCAAGTGAAGTCCCCTTCCTGCAGCGAGCTGAAATCAATGCCGTGCCAGTTAAACTGGACTTCAAGCCCAAGCGGGTGGATTATGCTGGCCTTCGATCGGGTCGTACCACGGAGTTCATGAACTTCTTCGTGCTGGACGGAGCCGATATGGTGATGCGGCATGTCATCATTTACGGTGTTTCTGGTTTCGATAAGTTGGGCCAGACCCTCAATGACATCTGGATGCCCGATATCAAGAGTAATCAGCTACCAGGGGTTCTGGCTGGTCTGGCCCCCATCAGGTCGCTGGTTAACGTGGGTGGAGGCGTGAAGGACTTGGTCATGGTGCCCATGCGCGAATACAAGAAGGACGGCCGTATTGTTCGGAGTATCCAGAAAGGCGCCTTGGCATTTGCTAAGACCACCTCTCATGAACTGATCAAACTGGGAGCCAAGCTTGCGATTGGAACTCAAACGGTGCTGCAAGGTGCCGAGGATCTGTTGTCTAGCCCTAATGCAGCGACCGCGGGCCCCGAAGACGATTTCAGTGACGACGAAGATGCCAAGAAGATCTCGCTGTATGCCGACCAACCACTTGGAGTTGCTCAGGGTCTCCGAGGCGGATTCAGGGGGTTAGAGCGTGACCTGTTGACGGCACGGGATGCTATTGTCGCGGTTCCCGGCGAGGTGCTAGAGAGCGGAAGTGCCAAGGCTGCGGCCAAAGCAGTGTTCAAGCGTGCGCCGACTGTTATTCTCCGTCCTGCGATCGGTGTTACCAAGGCTGTGGGACAGACCTTGCTAGGTGCTGGCAACACCCTCGATCCCAGCAATCGCCGCAAGATGGAAGACGTAAGTTAATTGGATACTGGACATCTTGGACTCTGTTTACTGACCCACCACTTTTACAGAAATACAAACGCCATTGAAACGACTTTCACGCGATATTCCGACGAATTGATTGATATCTTGGATGCTTGATACCACGATTGCACGGCAGTCTAATCTCCACCATTCGAGCATATTTCTTTTTCTTTTCACTCTTCAACGCTCAGGTCATACCTGGACGCAGCTGCAACTAGTACATATAATAGCAGAACGACCACTAGTGGCAAGATGTTTATGAGCTGTTGGCAGGTGTACCTGGAGATTTAGACGCGGTTGCTAGGAATTGTCCTCATATTTGGTTTTCTTTTCTTTTTTTTTTTTCCTCCTTATGACGATCATGATGAATGATACTCCAATTTAGCTTTGTGTCCTCCATTTTCCTTGTCAAGTATTTGCTTTCTTTCCGTTGATCAAAGAAGCATGAGACGGTGTTAGTATTGTTTTGCTCGGTCCTCTCGTCTTCTTTTCGTTGTTTATTATTTCATTGAAATTGGCTACACTTTTTTTTTGGTTTGGAAGGACTGGTAGACAGACTGGTTGTAGAAATGAAGCTATTCGGGGGTGCACCGTGATCCTTCTCTCTTTTCTCTTCTTCTGAATGACAAGAATGGCTGTACTGTACTTACAGTAGCTACTTACCTTGACCTTGCAGGTGGCTTTACGAAGGCTCTGCAATAACCGTCCATCTTCGATGTCCATGTAAATGTACTCCGTACTGTTCCATACTATAAGGTTAAGTACACACAGTACACAGTACCTAGTGATTACCATGGATGATCGGCCCATCGCGCCAGCCAGCCATCCTCCGCGACGGGGATGATTGGCGCGAGAACAGCAGCGAATGAACGACGGCCACGCCGTCGCGGGCGCCGTGCACCGAGCTTACATTTTACCTTGGCCTGAATCCTACGGCGCGAAACGCCTTTCCCGGCCAGTCAGTCCCTTCGGCTCCGTGCCTGAAGTTCCTGTTCGGGTTTCCAGCTTGCGGCGTGGGCCTAGGGCTGGGAGGGTGGAGGGTGGAGGTGGAGGGGGGATGGACGGTAGAGTACCTAGAGTAGATGTGACCCGATATGCAAGACGATGGGCATGGGCAGAGGGTGCAGTTGGCTATGTAGGGGGAAGCGGTGTATGCACTGTCCGGTACCATCATGGTGGTACTTCCGTGGATTGTGGGGGGACAGGGGGGGGGAGTTCGTCACGGGAGCTGATAACATTTGTCGTTGTTCATTCCTGACACGATGAGTGACTGACTCTTTAGGCAGATCGCTCGACTCGGCTGGCTGGCTGCCTGATCGGAATGAGAGATGTTCAGTCTACTCCACTTTAACTTTGGGGAATTCTTGGAGGCGCGCTGTGGGGATGGGGTTGAGATCCACGGTAATGGGGAGTGGATGGTTTGTGTTCTAGTTTGGATTGTACGGAGGATATAAGTTATGTGTATGTTATGTTCACGTGTAGGCACAGTTTGTGTGGAAAGCCTTACAGATAGGTAAGTTAGGTAGGACTCGCTTATCGTTGAGTTGAAGAGGAGCAGGGGGGGGGGAATGTGGCGAAGGGGGAATTGGGGAAAGGCGCTGGGTTGATGCTATGCGCAGGAAGTGCGATTGAAGTCTGTATTAATCATTAGAGGCGGAAATTGAAGACGGTTGTGGTGGTGGTAGTGTACTGTCTTTGTACAACCTCAAACAATTCATCGTATAACCATGTTGGTCTGGGCTTTGTGCGAGGGGTTCTTCGGATGGAGAGCATCAGAAAACAAATCCAACGCCGAAGAAACGGTCAGCACAACCGGAGTCCTGAAAGAGACAGGTCATGGCCACGGCTACAGCCACATCTGATGTGTGTGATTGGATGTATACTGGATGTGTACTGTACCTACTACGGAGGAGGCGACATGAAACCAGTCACATCATTGGCGGTTGGCACAGGATGAGGCCTGGCCCGCGTGGGCCAATGAGAATTCCCCGGGCTCTCTGTCTCAGTCGACAATTGAAACAACTTAACGATCAAGATGGAATGGATGGATGAAGACTCTGTACTCGGAAATGACTTGGCTGTCGCATCGGAATTCAGTGGTGGGCTGATGTACCCGGGAGGTACCTTTGCTGCCCAAGTGATCCATCCCGGATTGGCAGATGACGCCGCAACCGAAGTATCTTTAGATCCTGCATCCAATTGGTCTCATGCACGTCAACCTGCAGTTTGACCTGGCCATGATGACTGTGAGCATGTTCGGTTCCCTTTCCATCAAGTGATCGTCTTTGCACTGCAGCAAAGAAGTAGTAGCACTAGCAGCACTAGCAGCACTAGCAGCACTAGCAGCAAGCAAGCAAGCAAGCAAGCTGCTTCTTCCTTTCTTTTTTCCCCCTCCTCCTCTATTCTTCCTTCTTCGCATCAACCTCCACTCGCTCTTGCCATTCTTTTCATCTGGACCCTTGCAACTCTGTCCTTTTCTTCATCTTCTATTAGCCCACTCAGGTGCTGATAGGTAGTGCAATATGCGGATGCGCTGGTAAGAAGCAGGAGTGACTTGCTGTCTGCCGGCATTACCGATCTAGATCGCTCTCAGGCACTGTTCTCGTGCAACCGTGACACTGCTTCATCTCGAACCGTTATCGGTCCATCGTGAGACCTTCGGTCTCGCTTCGATCCGCGGTGCTTGTTGATTCTCCGCTCATTTCCGAAAGACAGTAATGGTTGCTGTTGCGATTGCTGTTGCTGTCTTGTCTTGTCATTGTCTCAATTGCCCTGACTGGTGATGTCAACCGATTGAGAAGATCGGCAGTTCCCCAATGCTAGCACTTAACAGGTTGGACTTCACATCTTCTTTTCCTCTCATGTCCCGGGGCATTGTGCTTTTTTTTTCATTCGTCTTCTATACTTGCCCTCGCTTGATCCCGGCCTAGATCAAGGCACGAGCCCTCGATCTACCATGGCGATGGCTCTCGACGTCGGCTCTCCCTACCATGGATCTCCGCACCACCACCCCGATGCTATACACTATATATCGACATCACCAGCCTCTGACCCATTGCAATTACTCGCCTCCAACCCTGTCATATACCCAGCAGGAAAGGCGGGAAATCTGTCGCTACACAATTACCGCAAACTCCTGTCGGACAGCGATCCTTTCATCGATGGCCAGGACGGAAAACTGCTCAGACGGAAAGACGCCGCTCTGCATTTGAACCAGACCCAGTTCGATTCCGTTCCACTAAGCACTCCCTTCTCCATGTCGTCGCCAGCTTCAAGTCCGCCGCCGTTATCGCCGTCCTACTCCCCGAGCACCCGGAGCGACCAAGACCCGGACATTATGCACGGTTTTGGCCGTAAGTAGACAGCACCCCACTATTGCTCAGATGGTAGCGTGGCAGACTGGCTAACAAGTTGTCCAGTGTCGCCAAATGTTACTATGCCTGCGCCGTTGAGCGCGCCGTTGAGCGCGACCTTTCCCCGAGAGAATCCGCACAGGCTTCTGGTAAGTAAGGTCCTGACACAGCCTTGCATTCCCAACTGACGTAGGTATGTGATCAGGATACATTCCGGGACAGACTCGAGAGCTACCCCGAGCCAGGCACAGATCCGGAATGTTTCACCCGCAGGCACACTAGGACCCGCTCCGACTCCATCCTATGGAGCATGAAAAAAACAACCGCGACCATTGTTGACCACGGCACGTCATTCGAGATCATCAACCCGCACGAGTCGCTGAACTTTGCCCGGATCGTGTCCTTCATCGAAGATGTCGATGCCTATTCTCTTCGGGCATCCAGCGGCCATCATCGCGAGTCGTACATCGAGGTGATCAATGAAACGGACGTGGACCCCAGTCCCGAAAGCCAACCTGGGGATGAACACCCAGTCCCATGCTCGGAGGAGGATTCCCAGCAAGTTCACCACGAATTAGTGGGGGACTCGCCGCACCTTCCCATGCCGTCGATATCGGAGCGTCTGGAACGGGAGGACGGCGATGACCTGGCCTCGAATTACTCGCGCTCGCCCGGTTGCACGCGTAAGCGACCGGCGCCGCTCAGACCGCGGGCCTGGACTGACGAGAGTGACCTTGGGGAGCCGGGCTCCCCGATTCGGGACGATGGCGCTTTTCGGTCTCACGTACAAGTCCCGCTGCCCACCCCTTCCCCTTACTCCCTAAGCGACAGCCTTCCGACCTCCTTACCCGGTCCAGCGGCCTACTACGATCTGAACCTTTGGTACGGACCCCATGGGGTCGACCAGAGCCAGGGTCATCCTCACCCACTCTATTCCCATCCAACCTCTCCACATCATCTCTGCCCGTCTCCATTCATCTCCCATATGGCCCTGCCTCAGCAGCAGCAGCAGGAGATCCGCATTCAAAGCGGGATAACCAAAATCACCGACCGCCGTAAGAAGAACGTCAAACCGGGGAGCAGTGGGCCTCTGAAGCCCTTGAAGCGACTATATAACCTGCTCCAGCGAAAGCGGCAGTGATTTTCCTTCCCATTCTTATCGCATTCGGCCCTCCCAGTTTTTGTGCCTAGCGTTGTTTCCTATTTGGCATTTTATACTCCCCGTCGTGTATGCGCGAGCGCATCCCGTTATGGTTTCCTCTAAGCAAGGCTTGTCTGTTTGTGTTCTATATCACTTTGAGCGAATTGGCCGTTGCCTACCCCTGCCTATCCGTTTAGATTAGGGCCTTTGACAGGACCCAGCATTGTTTTCTCATTGACCAGAGCATAGATCAAATAGAGGTCGTGTTTGTCAGCACGGTGTGTACGTCTACAAATGGTTCACGTGCTACAAATAAGCTACTACTTTGGAAAGGCGGCGAAGACGATCCAGTGATGTTTAATGAATGATGTTGTGTAAAGATGTGTAATTAAAAGAGATATAGAAGCAGTGCCCTGAGACCGAATTTTGAGAGTCGCACCGCCGACAATATCCACATTCGCCATGAGAGATAGCACCAAGGGGGAAAAAGGAAAAAACAAAAAAAAAAAAAAAAAAAAAAAAAAAAAAAAAAAAAAAAAAAAAAAAACAAAAACAAAAACAAGAACAAAAACAAAGAGACAGTCTGGGTATCTTTCTTCGATATGCACACAATGCACAAGCAATTCCAAACCCTGAAAGAAGATAATGGCAATAACAAAAGATGAAGAAGATGAAGAGCGTTACACCCGGATATAGTACAAGAAAAGGCAATTCAGAAAATAGAATTGAAGGAATTGGAAGAGCTGAGGGGCGAAGCAGGTGTCAAAGCGATAAAAGATATGCACCTCGCTCAAGGACACTGGACATAGATAGCCGAAGACATAGGATAGAGAATGTTTCTCAGGAAGGCCGGACGGTGAGACGAGCACGATCTTATTCGACCATCGAAGCCAGCGCCGCACTGACGAGACTCTTTCGGCGCAAGCCCTGCTCGCTCTTCTTCTGCAGGTCCCGGGTGGAGCCGAGCTGGTAGCTCTTCTCGATCCGATGGGAGGACTGCAGCGCGCTGACACTGCTCTTTCTCCGGGACCGCGTGTAGTCCGCCAGCGACGCGGAGGACGAGGCGGCAGACGTCGGGGAGATCGATTCCGTGGCCGGGCGGAACCGGCTGCCCCGCGACGCCGTCAGGGCGCGTCGGCGCGGGGACGACTGCGGCGGGAGCGAGCTGGGATGCCAGTCGTCTTCACAGGTGGAGTAGCTGTGCGAGACGGCGGTGCGCAGGGCCTCGTCCTCGGAGATCAGGGCCAGGCGGATGGCCTCGAGGTCGGTGGGGTTGCAGTACTGCAGACGCGAGATGTGTTGGCGCTGCGCGCGCATGGCCGTGTAGTTCTGTTCTTGATCGTCCGCGTTGAGATCCATTGGGGTCGTCGTGTCGGTCGGGTGGTTGGAGCTGTCGGCGGGGGCGGGGGCGGAGGTCGGGTTCAGGTATGGCGAGGAGGATGACGGAGGGAACGTCGGCGAGAGGGAGCCGGACGTGTGGGAATCATCGTCGAGATCCGTGTCCGGGGGTGTCAGGACGTAGCCGGGGAAAAGTTTGGGGTTGTTGTTGCCGCTACTACCGAAATGGAGGTCGGAGGGGGAGGTGGGGGAGATGGGCGCATCGGGGAAGCGGTCGTCGCTGGGGAATGCCCCCGCAGTGCCGAACGGGTTTTGGAGAGTGTGCTCGTGGAGTTTCTTGGTGAGGGTGCTGATCGAGAAGCGCTTCTCGTATGCGGAGAAAGGGACGGAGGTGGGCGCTTGAGCCTGGCCCCGGGAGTAGGAGGATCGCGAGCGAGATAGGGTCCGGGGGAAGCGCTGCGCGGACGAGCGTGGGGAAGGACAGCGCGAGGACAAGGGGGAGATTAATCCACTGTCATTGTCGAGAGTGAGGCGCTGGTATTCATCGCTGTCCAAGGCCAAGCGGGGAGGCCGGGTGGAGGAGGGAGAGGAGAAAGAGAAGTCCTCGAACATGATGGCGATACCGCTGTGCGGGAAACGAGTGGAGGAGGATAATCAAAAGTGGCACCGTTCTAATGGCTTGAATAGAGATAATCTTTTGGGACCACCTGGGGAAGATGGAGTCCGAGACTGATAGGGTTTAGAAATGGTGGTGGTGGTGGAGGAGGCTCAAGTTATCGAGACATGAGGAGGGAGATGGATATACAAATGAACAGATAAGGGGGGGAAAGAAGGCTCAACGGGACGGAAGAATGAGATCGCGCGCGCGTATGTGCCTGGACCCGAGATTATAAGACTAGAGCAAAAGAAAAAAAAGTCTGGTCCCACAGTGGCCAATTTTCTTTTTCGATTCTGATTCTGGAAGAGAGGGGCGGATTGTATTTCCTTATTTCCTTATTTTGTCGCGTAAAAGAAAAAAGTAATGGCCAATCTAAGAGGGACGGACGGATCCAGCGCGTAAACGTAAAGGGAGGGCCGAACCTTGGATGGCGTGGGGTGGAAAAACCGACAAGACACACTACAGAGTGGGCCAGATGAAAACAGGAATCTTGAAGATGAGTGAAAATGAGAAAGGAGACAGGATAGGGGAGACTGGAACAGTCGAGGCCCTGGGCCTTTTCAGCCTGGAGGCATATCAAAGGGCTTTATAATGAAATTGCACACCCCCTTTTTGATGATTCTTCATTAATGAATTGAATAAGTCGGGGAAAAGATGGAAGATGAAACAGACGAAGGGAAGGAATCTTTCCCATTTGACCGCCCTGACCGCCTGCTGCATTCGCCATTTTGCCCCGGATCGGCTTCCGGCGGCGATTTTGGCCTTGCCTCTGAAGAATTGAAGAACTCTCCTTTCTTCCTTTCTTTCTTTCTTTCTTTCTTTCTTTCTTTCTTCGGTCTTGGCCATTATCCCCTGTCAATACTATTATCGATGAAACACGAACTCATATTCGTTGCCTCCATATCCCCGTCATCCCAATGGCGACTCCGAACTGAGGGTTGTATACACCCTTGCTCACAGA
Source organism: Aspergillus japonicus CBS 114.51 (assembly GCF_003184785.1). NCBI lineage: Eukaryota > Fungi > Ascomycota > Eurotiomycetes > Eurotiales > Aspergillaceae > Aspergillus > Aspergillus japonicus. The sequence goes on along the minus strand of NW_020291646.1, from coordinate 546,535 downwards.
TCTCAATCGGAACTTCACGAGATTAGGAGCAAATCCGATCGACCAACCCACCCCAACCAGAAACAGCATAATCACAATCGCCACTGGGTGTGTAATCTCGAACACGGCAGCAATTCCGCCGGTCCCAGTCAATGGCCTTCGATCAACCACGCCTGTCTACTCCGTACTTCTAGTGTTCTTGGACCCTTGTCGCCACCCGCCTTAGCTGGATTGGGTGGAAGAGGCGTCTCGGTTCCCCCATCCAAGGCTCCAAGGCTGCAAGCTAAATTACGCTCTTCGTTCCGGACTGAACCTAGTCGGAGATATCCGTCCCTTTGGGTCTAGCGTCTGTCAATCCATAATCCCATCCCAGACAAGGGGGCGGCCGCTTAGGCTCGACCTCTGGGAACTTTTGGGACCCGGAGAATCTCTCTTCAGCTTCTCCGGTTGGACTCTGGCCCCCGAGGATGAATGAAGATCTGTGACTCGTGAGAAGCTTCCGGGCTGGGCTGTCTTAGTCTCGAAACCTTCATTCCCCTGACATTTTCGATCTGTCGTAAAACGGTTCCGTGACGAGTTATGCATACGGCTGGGCTTGACTACGCTCCTAGGATCCTACGGGGGTTTGACGTCGGAGTATTATTGCCGACAATGAGCCTTCCCTCACTTATCCTTGGTGCATTCTGAGTCTTGTTGTTTGGGATCCATCACTCGCTTCTAAAGACTCGACTCCTTCTTGGTGAGTTGTCTCCACGCACTGTGGGGGGAGGGGAGGGGCGCCGGCGGAGCTGTCTGGCCGAGGTCGGCTTGTCGGAACGAGTCCTCCGTAGTCCGTACTACTCATAGTCTAGTGACGGGCTTTGATATCTAAAGCGTAAAGAAGCAAGTTTATTCGAGTGGGACTTGCTGTTGCCTTGTTTGACGCGTTCCGGGGACGGTTGACTCGCCCTGCCTGCTGGATGCTGCTCGAAATAGCAATCCCAATGTCTCTGATGAGTCCTGTACATGCGCCAAAAAACAGTGGTCAGGCTTCGGGTAGGAAAGGGAGGGTCGTTCTAACCGCCTTAGGGCCGTTGCGAAAAAGATCAGTACTGAGTCTAGCTGCGCGAACGATGAGAAACAAAGGTCGGGCGTCGGAGCCCGCTGTGGGTCCATATAGCACGCGTACGCGCGAGTCGCAACCGTAGCCCTCGGATGATGACATACATGGCTACTCGTACTTCATCGTGTAGTCTAGTACTACTGTACTGTACACGGGTCGCTCTCGTAGCGTCTGTGCATCAGAAGGCACTGGAGTTACGATGATTCCCAAGGAAACGAATTTGTCACCGTATGTCCTTGTCTGAAGGTGTAGAGCTGAATACCACGGAGTAGGGTTGGTATTGCATGAAGGATTAGAGATGAAAGCAATGGTAATCGATTTGCAATCTAATATGCCTCTTAACAAACTTCAATGTAGACTCTAGACTAAAATGCGTCGCAAGAAATTCTAGCCCCCAATTGACGTCCCGTCAAATTGCCCCAGACCGACCAAGGAGAGACCTCAGTGCCGCAGATGATCGATGATTGTAGACACCTTGCCGAGTAAGGAGTAGCTGACAGACGGCTTGATGACATTGTCGTCGTCGGTGCCAGAGCTGTCTGTACCGTCCCTCTTCGCCTTGGTCATAGCGTGAATTGTGTTCAAGGCGTCACCGGCTGGGTTGACTCTCCCGACTGGGTGCTCATTTGGTGTGAACTGAGCATTGACCGATGCAATATCAACTGCGTGATCAGTCTGGAACGCGGCTGTAAGCGAGAGATACTGCGGTGACAATCATCTAGCGTAGACCTACCTGGTTGGCGTCACGCTGCAGTGCAACTGGACTGGCTTCCACGAGAGAGATAGACCAGAAAGCATTCAGGAGCAGCAGAAGGCCCAATAGAGAGGCGTTGGAGCGAAGGGATGGCATGGTGATGCTTGGTCAAACTCAAAAAAGAGAGGTGGCAAGATTTGGAGGTCTTGAGTGACAAGGATTCGTTGTCTTGGTAAAGGATGAGGGCACGATCTGCGTTCGACTGAATGGATTCGAATTGTTTGGCTTCATGAGTGGCAAAGGAGTCCATCATCCGCCTTCTTATAAGCATCATCGCTGTCCGGAAACTGTAGATGGTTCGACTCGCGTTGTATCTCAGTCCTTCCTGAAGCGTTGACGATTACTCCTTTGAGGCTGGTGCAGCAGAGCAATGCCCATACTCCTAAAATAACACCACGCTCGCTAAAGTTTCTTCAGGGCCGATCTGCCGGATGTGTGTTGACAGCCTGAAAATCGGTAAGGATGCGCATCGCTGAATAATGGTGGATGTGTATGCTCAAGTATGCCCTGGCCGCATGCATGTCACATTCCTGCGGAAATACAAATGCCGAGTGTATAGCCTCACATGAGTCAAACTTTGTGCCGATGGCAGAGATAGGGCATAACTCTATTCATGGAGGACAAAGAAGCATATTGCGTCATGGGATTGATAGTGCATTCCTGACGAATCTTGCTGATAAGTTGCTCTCACGCTTTCAGAATGATGGCCTCGCGCTCATCAGCGAAAGAGCGTCTTGAAGAATGTGGCTAGTACTGATCTGGTTGGGCATTGTAGCACAAAGAGCATATGACGTCTGTAACTGAGTGGGAGTCACACTGTTGGATTAGCAAGACAGTATACTCATCTGATTATACTCCAGCCTCCTTATTTTAGCACATCAGCCATAGTCTGCGATCTTGTTAGCACAAGAGCCTGGCTCTGGGCGGTGTCTGAACCCAGCTACACTCACGACCAATTTCTTTCTTTGTTGCATCATCGCCTACTTGCGGACCCAATGGGCCAGCTGCGACATCTGAGTCTCAAGCACAGCATGCAACACAAGGTAGACTGTACACATCTGTTGGAGTGTCTCGTTGCGGGTGTGTCTTGTAGTTGGCGGGGAGCAGTTGATAAGCGATTTGGAGTAGAAGAGCTCCGTCGATAGCGTAATGCGGCACGTCGGCAGATGCTCGGCGCGAAAGTCGGTTCCCCCGCAATCGCCTCAATCTCCCTTCCATCATTATCACCACCACCACCACCACCACCAACAACAACCATCCTCTTCTGCTCGCGGTCCCATACATAATCACCATGGCATCCCTCCTCAAGAAACCATTGAAGCTTGCCCTCGTACAGCTGGCCTCGGGTAAGTGATACTCACTCTCAATATCCACAATCTACTCTCCTAACCCCTCCACAACAACCAGGCGCCGATAAGGCCGCGAACCTCGCCCACGCTCGCAGCAAGGTCCTGGAGGCCGCCAAAGCGGGCGCCTCTCTCATCGTCCTTCCGGAATGCTTCAACTCTCCCTACGGCACGCAGTTCTTCCCCAAGTACGCCGAGACCCTCCTTCCATCGCCGCCCACCAAAGAACAATCCCCGTCCTACCATGCCCTCTCCGCCATCGCCGCCGAGGCCAAAGCCTACCTCGTCGGGGGCAGCATCCCGGAGCTGGAGCCCACCACCAACAAATACTACAACACCTCCCTGGTCTTCTCCCCCTCCGGAGCCCTCATCGGCACCCACCGCAAGACCCACCTCTTCGACATCGACATCCCCGGCAAGATCACCTTCAAGGAGAGCGAGGTCCTCAGCCCCGGCCACCAGCTGACCGTGGTCGACCTCCCGGACTACGGCAAGATCGGGCTCGCCATCTGCTACGACATCCGCTTCCCGGAGGCCGCCATGATCGCGGCCCGGAAGGGCGCCTTCCTGCTCGTGTACCCCGGCGCGTTCAACACGACCACCGGCCCGCTGCACTGGTCGCTGCTGGCCCGGGGCCGTGCCGTCGACAACCAGGTGTACACGGCCCTGTGCAGCCCGGCCAGGGATCTGGAGGCTTCGTACCATGCCTGGGGCCACAGTCTGATCGTGGACCCCAGCGCAAAGGTGCTGGCCGAGACGGAGGAGAAGGAGGATATCATCTATGCGGATCTGGATGACGAGACCATCCAGAGCACGCGAAAGGGCATCCCCATCTACACCCAGCGGCGGTTCGACCTGTATCCGGATGTGAGTGCCGGGAGTCAGTAGAGTAGAAACTACCCCCATATTGAATGTTCTGGCGATAGCGGCTCTTGATTCTTTTACACAGGCAAAATAGACGAGTGATGAATTCTCAAGCTGGGGTTGCTATGTTTATTTCCTTTGCGGGGAATGTTCAATGAGGGCGTATTCACAAGATGGGCTGCATACAGTAAGTGCCAATGTTGTAGATCCTTCAATGGAGTCGAGCCAGGTGAATCCACCATTGTTCGGTTCATGGCCTTTGGTCATTCTAAAATCTATCCCTCTCCCCCGCGTCAACCATCTTTAGAATAACCATCTCAGAACTCGGTAAGGCGGTCCCAGCCTAGGTTCCCTGATAACGTATACGATGCTCGAGGCCGTCCCAGAACAAGTTCCCGGACATCTTATACTATGCTTGATTTCTATACATCAAGCCCCTCGCTAGTTCTATCTGCATATATGCATCAACGGCAAGTCACATAACTTGTATTCAGTACCATAGGCCCTCAGAAGCCGAGACCTACTGCTTGAATTCCTGGATTCATTCCAGCGGGGGCTCAGATAGCCCAACTTGCTATCTGACGTCGTCGACGGAACAGTCATTGGAGAAACCATACTGTTTTCTGTATGGGACATTTAAAGACGGGAACCCGCCAACTGCCAATGGATTCTTCGTTATCAGCAATATTCTTTATATCTTCACATGGCTACGATGAGAGCCAAGCCCATCGAAGTTGCCCACATTTATTGGAAGGGTACTGAGGCTCGGACAGCACTGGCCGGTCTTGCCACGTAACGTCGCTGTTCTCGGTCATGTCGACTCAGTACAGGCGAGTCTCGATTCGATGCATGATGTTGTATCCTCGGAACACATCTTCTCTGATCTGCAGAATACATTCGCCAAGGGTCGGGGTCAGGTCAGCTTCCTAGATCACAGTCGAGATCACCGATCCAGAGCTGGTCTCTCTGCAGGCCTCGAAGGCCATCAATGCCAAACCGAAACAGCTGCGCGATGGTCCACATCATAAATCAAACTGCGTGAAAGAGCACCCCACCCCATTGTGAAAACTACTACCGTATTTTACCTGGGAATCTAGAGAATGAGACGAAACCAATTTCACAGCGTCGGTGTGGCTCGGGCGCACTCGAAAAAGCGCCGAAATTCACATTCGAATTTCGTCCGCAATGAAGGGGGTGGAGAAAGACCAAACTCCAACGAGAGACGGGACAGACTGTCGAAGATCACACAAAGAAGCAGTAGCTGAAGGACATACGTTCTCGCTCGACACGAGCGAGTTCAGTTCCTGAAGAGCAAGGCCGCGGCGCTCCCAGCCGGGGCACACCGTCCCCGCAATGATAGCGAAGGAGGAGAAACCGTCCGGGTTTGCAAAAACATTACACATCGGACCGGTCATTGCGGAGGATGCAGCAGTCAACCACGAAGCTAACATCGAGCTTGGCGTTGGATATCATACTCCGTATCCCATGCCCGACTGGGATTTCCAATACACCGATTGGGCGTCAATGACGATGTGCGAGGCTATAAACCGACAGCGAGAATCATGACGTATCGACCACGTCTAGAAACTCGTCCTCGTCAATCTTCCCATCATCAGACCCAAGCTCCCGGCTCCAGATAGTTGAACACCATCTCCACCCAGTCCGATCCAACAGAGTCACGACCCATCCTACATCCTACCGCGAAAGCAAGCTCCTTCAACAACGCGGACAGCTCGACCAGGGAGCGGAAGCCTGCGTCCTGTGTCAGGAGCGCAAGGGGACATCTTGCCGAATGCGTGGCGATGCCGAATCGCTCCTCCGATCGCATCCCTGCAAATTGTATTTACTCTGGCACCAAGGAAAATCGCTCGTTTGATCCTAAGTATCAGGGGCTAGTCAGTTTCCCCCTCCTACAATGACACTTGGTCGCGAAGCGAAGCGTACCGTGTCCACGATATTGTGGTCTCAATGGCGGTAAAAGTACAGTACAAGAAAGTAAGCACCGCGCTTTTTGCGAGTTGTGCGGCAGATGTCGCCTCCAAAGAACGCCTTCCCCGTTCGGCGCGCCTACCATAGGCTCAAGGTGGTCATCGAAAAGATCTATCTTCTGATGCGTGCGGACCAATTGACTGCGCAAGGACAAAGCCTAGAAGGGTTTGATATTGGAACCCCGTGAGACGAAATACCACAACTAGCAAAGTATGGCTGTCTCTGTCGACTGAGCATCGAGGACATTGCCCTGATGTGCGAGTACGATGGGCTTGATATCATGAGACATTCTACTCCCTCCACTTTCTCGGCTGTCAATGAAGTCGTGTATCGAAGGGTATCCCATCTGCAATCCGGCGGGTCTCGATAGCTGATGAACAAAGCGAAGGGGAACAAAGCGAGCAAGCCGAATATGATAACGAGGCTTGGGATGATACCGGAGATCTCTCTACTGTACCCTAGTGGTAGCTTACTATTTCCCCCTTCGCGAACCAGTCAGCTGTTTACTGTTTTCTCGATGTACAGTACATCGACGAATGGGAATCAGATCGATAGAAATGGAGACTTGAAAATTGGAGCAAGCCACCCCACCCCCCAATCCTAGTCCTAAGTTCGTCAAAAGGGGCCATATGTTTAGGTCACGTAGCTTGCAAGGGATCCACCCCCGCAATCTCATGGACGATCCACAGCGAGCAAATAAGCCGAGTTTGGGCAGGTCATCCCGGTGGATGATGCTGTGAGCGCCGATAAGTTGACAATATGGTGTTCGACGGTTTGTGAGGTAGTTCGTCGGAGTTGGTGATTTGCCGAGGTAGAGACCTCTAGAGCAGTAATGAAGGATTGGGGGGGGGGGTAACCGCTGTATGTGACAATTGTGAAGAGGAAAGTCAAGGACAAGTCAAATCTCCCCGTCTATCTATCTTACTGAGCACAATAGCATGAACCCCGCTCAGTCCGGTCCGGCCCGGCAAGTCATTCATTCCGTAGTCCAATTTTTAGCGCTTATGCTTGCTTGCATCAATTAGACCTACAGCCCTAAAGAAGTTTGAACGAACTCAGGGGCTACTGCTGTACTATACAATTCCCCAGGGACACACAAGTGCTAGGTACAGTACACTAATGGTCTTGTCAAAGAAAAGTATAGCTTTATTCAAACGTAAACCTCATCAACTTCGTCATGATCAAATGCATGCATGCATGCATGCGTATGTGTATATTGGTACGCCTGCTTGAAACCCCCCCTCCCTCAAACCGAGTTGGAATTATCGGCACAGCTCCAAGCCCCAGACTCGGAGGAGTCAATGATGCCCACGATCGAGCTGTAGGTGCCCGCCACCATCAGGAACGTCCCGGACGCGATGACAAACCCGCTCCAGGCGACCATCAGGTACCACCGCGGGGTTCGGTCCTTGCGCCAATTGTCGTAGAGCCACATGCAGCCCATGGGCTGAAAGCAGGTCACCGTCCCCAGAAGAGCGCCGACGAGGGAGATCAGCGTGTTGAAGATGGGGATCCCGCTGGCGATGATATAGGCAACCATGGTGACGGTGAAGGTCGAGCCGAGCCAGGTGATCCAGTGTCTAGCGGTGTTGGCGGTCAGATGCCGGGTGCCGCGCAGACAGCGGACGAAAATGTGCTTGCTGGAGAGCTGTGGTGGGGGTTAGTTCGAGGTAATTTATTCGAGGCGGGTGGGTGGTACTGACATGGGCACAGAGAGTTCCGGAAACCAGCAAGCCCGGTAGCGCGATGCCATAGGAGATCTTCTTGATCAGTACACCAGCGGAGCCCAGAGCTGGTGAGGCGACGTAAGACCCGCAGTAATAGTAGACGACGATGCCGATGGTGATGTAGGTGATCGTGACGACACTTTGGCAGAGTAACAGTGACTTCGGGTAATGACGGGGCTCACTCATCTCGGCCACAATGGAGAAGAAAGCCGGGGTGCCCGCGTAGGCGAAGACTAGAGTGTTGATGGCAGAGATCGCGTCGGTGAAGCTGGGGCTGCCGACAATCTTGTAGTCGGATCGCCAGACTCCCTCTTGCGGTGCGGCAGCCGGACGGTCTTGGACTCCCACGGCGATGGTGACGATCAACACTGGCAGATCAGTTAGACGATTTCTGGGGTGTTGGTCGATTGCCGGACCCACCGGCGATAAGAATGCATGCTACACCAGCCCACGCCAGCCCAGTAATCCGACCTAGCGTCCGGATACTCGAGAGCAAGAACAGGATGATGGCGGCGACGGCGACGAAGACGGCCGTGCACGCGCCATGTGTGGAGAGCGCATTGAGCGCGATGGAGGTGCTGAGCATCGCGGAGCCCGAAGTAAATACATAGAGGAGGCAGAAGGCCCAGCCGAACAACTCGCGACCCCATCGACCGAACAAGAGCTGGCCGACATCGTCGACGCCGTAAACGTGGCGGTGCCGTAGCTTGAACACACCCACTATGTAGTCGGACCAGGTGGTAATTCCAGCTATCGTACAGAGGAGGATAACGCCGGGGACTATCCCAACGGTGTCAAAGACCGAGGGAATCGAAAGAACTCCAAGACCCATCTGAGTCTTCATCATGAGAATCGAGGTTCCAAGCCATCCAACCTGGGATAATGTCAGTAGACCCCGGATTCGTGGCTTAGGGGCTATACTCACATTCCTGTAGTTTGGTCCGTCTTCTGATATCACACCGAAGACTGCATCATGTGCAATGGCGTTTTCATCCTCCACCTCGCCGATCGCTGGCTCGAGGTCGCTGCCGGGTTCATCTTTGGTCGTGGATGGTGGCTTGGACATGTCGGGTGTTTGGTGTTTGGTAGAAGAGACCGCTAGATCGACAGCGGGTCTTAATCTAAAGAACGGAACAATAAGTCTGAGTTCTGAAAGTTCAAGCTACAACGCGAAGAAGGATATTTTGGGAGAGGAAAAGATGAGTCGAAGTGAGATGACTCCGTAGAGCGGAGCCTTGGGGGGAAGGGCACATCCAAGAACCTTAAACTAAACCAGTTTCCATCTAGTAACGCTCTTGTCTACGGTTTTACATATAAAACGCAGACTTTAGTATACTTGGGGGTTTCCAATTAAAGATAAGCTTCATGCTTTAGTGTTGGGGTACAGACCCACCTACGACGACTTCGGCTTGCCTTGAGACGATATAAGTTGAAGTTACTCCGTACTGTGTGTCCATATTGCGCATACTGTAGTAACAGTAGTACGACGCAACGTGAGGCTTTCTCTTCCTACCACGTGAAGCTGGACTGTTGACAAGCAAGCCATTGGTACCCTGATCAAGGCATTATCACCCATACTGAAGATCTTATCTGACTTTTCATAATGGCATCTCCACCGTAACAGGCAGGCTTCGACGACACTTCCCGATCCCGCCAAGATCTACATCACCATTCTTGCATTGGGTTGACAGTACGTCTTTTGTCAGGCCTGAGATATTGACAAGCTGGGTAAATCGGCATTGGAAGTGTGATGTCAACCAGCAACCGCAGACTCCGTCGCTCTTGCCATGACATGACATGACAGCCGCGCTGCAGGACGATCATCAAGCCTCATCTGAGTTAATCTATAGGTATAAGGGCTCGACCGATGGCAACGACACACGAAAGCTTGGACGAAGTATGTACCACCCACAGGTGGCCTTGTGCAGGCGCAACTGTAACTACTACAGCAGAGCAGATGAGGTGGTCATGCGACCTCCGATCTCGGATGCAGACGAGCCTAAACCTATCCTGGCTGTCCGCTTTTGCCTCAGGCACCAGCTTGATGCACTTGATGTTCCCCCAAGCACACCCGCCGGGCGGTACATCACGTGCTGGCCGATGGGCCAATCACCACGGCGGCAGGCGATAAGCGAGCCCGCACTGGAATTCCCACCAGCGAAAAACCGACCATCTCGAAATCTCCTCCATCCTTGACCGTCGACGACCACTACAGCCCACGACAGCCGACATCTCTGTCCCTATTCAGTGAGTTTTTGTCGCCAACGCCTGCGCCTCGCCCGTCTTCCGTGCGTCTGTTTCGCAAACTAATCACATTTTCTTCGTTTTCTTCCTCGCAGAAATGTCCAGCACCGTCAACAAGACCGGCAAGAAGACCCGCTCGGCCATCGCCGATGTGGTGTCCCGCGAGTACACCATCAACATGCACAAGAGAGTACGTTGAAATACACACAAAGACACACTGCGATCCAGCTTTTCCGACAGAAGAAACTTCGGTTTCTCTTATCCCCCCCCCCTCTTTTCCCTCAAGCGACATGCGAAACGGATCCCAACCGCAAATCATTGTCGGAGGTCATGGACGGAGAACAAGAAGACACAACCCACGATGGATGAAAACCACGAAGCGGCGCACAAAAATCAAAACTCTCAAAACCTTTGGCATCTGAAAAGAAACGGGGGCAAACGAGAAGAAAGAAGCAGCCCAAGGGTTTTCTATCAACCATCATCGTTGTTTGTCCGAAATTATGTGTGGAGGAACAACCTCGGGGGTTCCATTGCCAGAAAACGAGTCATGATATAACAATCATCGGCTTCGTTTCTGGGTCACCACACGCATCTCCAAAAAGAAGAATTAGTTTTATGAAGTCCACCTCAAGGCCGAATTTGCTCGCAAAGCATTTTCTCCCACATCATTTTTCCCCATTCCCACAAAACAACAAAAAAGATGGCATTCGGGCGGAAGACTAATATCTCTTCTTTTTGGGTACGATTAGATGCACGGTGTTAGCTTCAAGAAGCGTGCTCCCCGCGCTATCAAGGAGATCCGCGCCTTCGCTGAGCGTGCTATGGTGAGTTCTCCCTCTTCCTTGTCGCCGTACAAAATCCTTTCTCCATTCGAGATGGATCTTGTACGGTCAGCCTTCTCGGACAAGACTAACCCCCCCGGAACACAGGGCACCACCGACGTCCGCGTCGACCCCCAGCTCAACAAGAAGGTCTGGGAGGCCGGCATCAAGGGCGTCCCCTTCCGTCTCCGTGTCCGCATCTCCCGCAAGCGTAACGACGAGGAGGGCGCCAAGGAGAAGCTCTACTCCTACGTCCAGGCCGTCAACGTCAAGGAGGCCAAGGGTCTCCACACCGTCGTTGTTGATGACGAGTAAATTTTTTCAGACTCGCTTCATCAATAAAAGACAGTGCTTGATTCCCCCCTTAACAAAAAAAACGGTCCTCATTGTATGAAACCAAAATTTCTATCTCTAGAATAATGAATGGGACAATATGATGTCGGGTGGTTTGCTGGAACCAATTTTCTCTTTTTTTTCTGCCTTCTTTCTTGTAGTGTGGATGAGATCGTCGCCCACCTGAAACCCAGGCAGATGTTTCTGTCGTTGGAGTTGAAGGTGGTATCACTCGTGGTGCTCATGCCAGCTAAGTCCGCGAAGAGCTTGTATCTAGCCTCTTATGTATCTGGCATCGAAGATACAGGCATCCCAAAGCAAGACCCCCTTAGGTACTACGCTCTTCCCTTCCCGTCGCTACATGCTCCACCACTCTTAATGCCATATACACGGAATGAATTACCATTGGTATTCCCATAATATTCCATCCTAAGCACAAAATGCACCAGGCATAACCACAAACCCCCAAGGATAAATCACACTGCACTGCCTGCGCTGCGTGTATTAAGTGCGAAGCAAATCTGCATGCAACACAAGAAGTTCACAAAGAAATCAAAGTCTTCTTTCCTCTAATAATACAACGACGATCTCAACGGGTCATGGGAAAAACACGATGGAGAGAAAAAGAGAAGATCAAAAAAAGCAGATCGATCTCCTTATGAACAGAAAACAAGATCCCGTTTTCAAGAATGGAATGGCACGGCAGGTTTGAAAAAAAGAGGATTTCTTGCCTTGCAAATCCACAGAGACACTCGCTATGCTAGAATGCGCCTGCTCCCTCCTGATTGGACAGACAAAGACAAGAAAAAGACACAACAAAGAACGCTATTCCCGATGATGCAGTTGCGGTCAACTCGAGAGATGCAGATGGGGGGGGGGTGGGGGGGGGGGGGAAAGAATTTTGTAAATACAAATTTGCCTTGAAGCCATGGGGACGAGGCAAGAAGATGTTTCCCTCTCATCGAAGACAAGAAAGCATGGACAAGAAACGGTGAAGAGGAGGAAAAGTAGATATCGAAGAAGCAAGACTCAGTATCCGTGGAATGGATACGGATCACGAAAAAAGATCACAGTAAGGCGGCTGAAAGTATGGAAGATCAGATAAACACCGCCAAGAACCCCTGTTCAACTCAAATGACTTTCGAAACTAACCCTCTCTTTCGTTCGTAAGTCGCAGTGATCAAAGCAATGTTTTTTTTTTGGAGTGCGGCAACCAGGCATCCATCTTGATTCAGATAGACCAGAGTCGAACCTGTGTTGCTCAAGATTCGCTTGGATTCGCTTGTTACAAGGGGGGGAATGCCTTGAACGCTTGGGCAAAGAGAAAGAGTTTCAAAAACAAACCAAAGTACATTCGCTCGCACCTTACGCCGCCGGCCCGATCATGAAAAGTGTGTCCAAGTACGTTTGTGTGGACACAATTCGTTAGTAGTGCTCCAATGCAAAACTAAGATTTAGTCTCCTCCATCGCCTTGCTGAGACGTTCTGCATCGTCCTTCGTCTTAACCCGTAGGGCCCACAAGACCGGCGGTCCTTCGGCTTGGGGGACCATAAATTGGACACTGTTGCCGGATGCTTTGTATGAGATAGCGTCGACAAGGTATGTGTTGAGTACAACATTTCCGCTCGGGTCGGCTCTGACAAGAATGCGACCTCGGGAGGTGGTCCGATGCTTCAAGACGCGGATGAATCCAACACCCTGACTCTCCCAGGAGCTATCGGCTTTGTTATGCTTCATTGCGCGAGCTCGGTTCTCCAGAACAACATCTTCGTCCTCTTCTCCGGCTCCAGTGCGGAGATCGGCCTGGGGTAGGTTTTCCGCTGCATCTCCATCACCGGACTCTTCCGCTCCAGTGTCGGAAGCGACACCAGGGGTGGACTGGCGGCTAGTCGTAGCCGACCCAAGAGCTGACGAACCTAGCACGGAGGGCGCCTGGAGGGACGGATTCCCAAAAGAAAAGCCAGTCGAAGGTTGTGTACTGCCAGACCCAGCCTTGTTCAAAGATGACGGGGCACCGAAGAGAGAAGAAAATGGTTTAGGGGCTTCAGATGCCGCCGGGGTTGCAGATCCCGAAGCAGAAGGGCTTGCTGCGAACTTGATAGGAGAGTCAGGTTTCCAGGTATTGTCTCCAGACGGCTTCGAAAAGATGGATGGAGTTGCGCCGCCTGGGCTAGAGCCAGCAGAACTAAAAATGCTGGATCCGGTATTTGCGGATCCGAAAAGATTGCTTGTCGCAGGCTTGAGTGCAGACTTCTCGGAGTCAGATGTGCCACTTTGTGTGGACGAAACTGGCGTGTTGAGGGATGAGGAGAATTTTGAGGAGCCAAATAGTGTAGAAACAGGGTTCTTCTGTTCTTCATCGGCTTGACGCTTAGGTTCGGAGACACGGTCGAATAAGCTTCGGCTACCCGATGCTGCATCCGTACCGCTGGTCGGCTTCGACTTCTGAAGGGCCTTCGCAAAGTCACCGTCCTCGCTGCTGAGTGCAGGAGAATCTGCGGCGTTAGAGGCAAAGTCACTGGTCGAAGTCTTCGCCGCGTCCTCCTGATCATCCCCTACGTCTGATGCCGCTTCTGTGTTATTGTCCTCGTCATCGACATTGTCATCGGCTTCAGAGGGAGTAGCTGACAGATGTCCAAAGATGTTGCTGGACTTAAGTGCAGACTTTTCTTGGTTGTCAAAGACAGAAGCACCAGAGGTAGCTGCAACAGCACCTTCTCCGGTCTTCTCGGGCTCATTAGCCTCGTCCTCGAAAACAAATCCTTTGCCAGGGACAAATTTAGCATGCTTCTTGCCTCGAGCGGCATGCTCTTCTTGTTTCTTGCGCTGTTGTTCAGCATCTTTGCGCTCCCACTCAGCTTCATCCTCCTCGTCGGAATCGAAGTCCTCTGCTTTGCGCTTAGCCTTCTCTTTCTCGGCATCCTTCTCAGACTGGGCCTTGAATTGGGCGAAAAAGTTACCGCCAGCTGGGGCACTGAACTTGGGGGGAGCGGGCATGGAGCTTGTAGAGGTTCCATTTTCCTGGTTGCCCAGAGGCTTGAGGACAAAGGGATTCTTTGGTGCGGTTCCGCTGGACGCACTGGATGTTGTTGCCGCACTTGACATTGAGGATGAGAATAGCGAGGTAGAGGTCGAACCTTGCGTGATTGAACTCGAAAATGACAGTTGTGGCTTGGCTGGCTCCGTCGCCGGTGTCGAAGAGAACAACGCAGGCTTGGCTGTTGGAGTGGATGGTTTCGAAGGGGTTTCCTTGTGGATTGACCCATCGTCGGACTCAGTGGTCTTCGATTTGGAAAATGACTGTGCGAAGATGTTGGCAGTGGTCGAATCGCCGTTGACACGTTTAGGGGTGCCATTAACTTCGCCATCGTCAATCGATCTTCTTTTTTTGCTGCTGGGAGACACATCCTGAGCTGTCCCAAATGTATTCCCAACACTGGGTGTAGCAGCTTTGTTGGGAATATCTGCATCGATGGGAGTACCGGATTTCACCTTCTTGGATACAACGCCATTGGGAAGATCGTCTGCGGCCTTGCGCTTAGTGGCAACAGGCATTCCAATGGTATCACGAACCCGCAGATAGAACTGCAGGATTGCATCAAAGTCCTTGCCAGATGGGTCGGCATTGGCCACCTCGCGCTTGAAGCATTCATTCAACGTACGAAGACGATGAACCGTTTCGACGTCAGCCTTGACGTCGTTATCCACAGCTCCTGCAACCTTGGGAGATCCCAGATCCTTAAAGTTGGAGGGCTTGGACAACTGACTGCCTGTAGCTGGCGCGGCTGGCTTCTCTCCGTTGACCTTGAACAGACTTTGAGGTGCCGCGGCGGGAGTTGGGGCTGCCGGCTTCGGAGTGAAGATACTAGGATTAGAGGGCGAGGTAGCTGCGGCAGGAGATGAGAAAAGCGCCGGGGGATTGGCTGGCTTCTCGGCTTGACTGGATTTAGGTGTCTCGGTGGGCTTGGGGGAGAATATATTGCCAAAGGGGTTTGCGGGTGCTGGCTTTTGCTCAGGCACCGGCTCGTTCGAGGTCGCAGGCTTCGGTGCATTGAACAGATTACCGAAAGGATTTGATACTGCCGCCTTTGGCTTTTCTTGGTCTGAAGATGCTGTCGTCTTCGGCGCGAAAAGGTTTCCGGTTGATGAGGGTTGAGAAGATTCAGTCGAAGAAGCCGGAGCTGGGGAGCTGGCGCCAGCACTCGAAAACAATGAGGGCGCCGTAGTCGTCGACGAATTGAATTGAAACGGGTTCTTCGGTTTATCTGCAGGTTTCGGCTCCTGATCCTTCTTCTCTTCGGATGGCTTCTGTGTGCTGGAAGGTGCACCTGAGAAAAGGTTTGAAGACTGGAAAGGGTTTTGGAAGGGAGTTGCCGGACTAGCTGAAGGCGCAGCGCCGAACAGGCCAGAGAACGGAGGGTTCGTAGCAGCAGGCGCTGGTGCTGGCTTCGAAGCTGTAGAAGCGGCCGTGGTTTGAGTGGGAGTGGCGCCAAAAATAGGGGCAGAAGCAGGAGTCTGCTCGGTCGGCTTGGCTCCAAACAAAAACTTCGCTGGGGATTCGCTAGACGACGTCGATGCGCCAGTGAAAGCGCCGCCAAAAAGTGGCTTGCTGTCGTTCTTGGTGCTGTCGTCCTTGGAGGGAGCCGGCGAGCTAGACGTTGAACCCACAGTTGAACTAGGGAAAGATGACTTCTGGCTGGTGACTGATTTAGCGTCTGGAGAGGTATGCATTGAGTCCGATCCTCCAAATGAATTCGGCTGGCCAAAGATGGAGGGCTTGGCTGCACTGGATTGGCCAAATATGCCATTGGAAGGTGCAGAAGCGGTAGTGCTCTGACCGAAAATATTGGTTGTGGTAGGGGTTGCAGTTCCGTTTTGCGTAGAGGAACCAGCACTGTTGCTTGCGCCGAAAAGACCTCCGGTGTTACTCTGTGCGCCACCGGCTCCGAAAAGTGAGCCAGAAGGCAAGGGTTGCTGTTGCTGAGCGGCAGACTGGTTGCCAGCTGGAGGAGCGCTAAAGATAGAGCCTGGGAACCCTGAGAAACCTCCTGACTGCTGAGACGGCTGCTGAGATGGCTGCTGACTATTACTGGCGGTGTTCATGCTTGCGAAAGGATTGTTTGCTTGAGGGCCACCGAATGATGATGAGAAGCTGAAAGAAGACGGCGCTGCACTACTTGTGGTGCTTGCACCAAAAGAGAAGGGGGTCGAACCACTTTGCGTGGACTGGCTAGGCGTCGAGTTCGCACCCGGAAAACTTTGGTTCTGTCCAAATGTGAATCCCGTAGATGGGGGTTGCGAGCTCGCCATTGGGGAGGATGCTGTGTTGGAGTCGATGGAATTGAAGGCGCCACCAAACGTCGGGGCAGGTGCACTCGCGTTGCCTGCGGGTGTTTGGCGTCTAGAGCGCATGGGTCGAATTCTGAGAAGCGTGTCAGTCAAGGTTTACGTCTGTCAAAAACGTGTAAAGGACGATATGTGACGAATATGAGAGGAAGAATGGCAGTGAAACATGAGATCAAGAGATGGGACGATGGGGGAGTAGGAGGGAAAAAAGAAAACACGCAAGGGAGGAAGAACACAAGGTTAATTCGACGTGTTACTCCGTCGCAGGGCACGTCGAGGCTGCAGGGAGAAATAAAATTCATGCATGAGAGGCTCCGCAAAGGTCGGTCTACAATCACTTACTTTCTGGCCGCCAGCTGCGCGGCAGTTGCCCGCTGTGGCTTTTCTTCCGGTGTGTTGTTCATGTTGAAATCGGCCATTCGATCATCAGAGCTACCCCCTTGGCCACCCTGGGCGCTTCTTTTAGACATGTATTATCCAACTATTGCGACGTCTTCAGCTGCGATGTGAACAAAGCAGCGTTCAATGGAGCCTCTCCTTAAAAGGCTGGCTCTTATGCACGATTGACGGCAATTTCCGAGCGCGCGGTGTCTTCTGAAACTGAAAGCTTTCTCTAATCCAGCGCCGACTATTTCCGAGTGCGTTAAGCTCGAAAGGTCGGGGAGTACACCTGCAATCGTTCTGTGCGCGACACAGCGGGTGGAGTGCACACGAGGGTTAAGAGGGTTGGTATGGGTGGTTGACTCTGTTAGAGATTCGGCGAACGCGGCAATCTCGGGCAATCGCGTAGTGACTACTTCAATCACTGCTTACGAATTCCTCGAAGTACCGACGAAGGCCGGCTAAAATAATGTGAGGGAGCAGGTCGCACGCTCGTTCTTGTTCCGTATCCGGGGTGATGAGGAGCGCAGCGCGCGAAGACAAGCGAGGGGAGAAGACGGGGGAACGAGACGGATGCGAAGAGACTAGAGGCAGAGCAACAGGCCTCGCAGACTGAGTATAGGAAATCGATGAAAGGCGCCTCCGTTTCGATGTGCTCTGCCTGCGGGAGGGGATGGAGTTGTGGTTTTTTTAGCCTTTACTTTGCGGGCTCGCGACTCTTGCGGGCAGGAAGGAAGACGCTGGCAGAAAAAATTACTGTCACGTGAGCACACGCAAGGCAACATCAGAGGAGCATGACATAATAACAAGCAAGAGGTCTCTCCAGTAGTTGAATATTTGCACGTTGCGACCGTTGCTAGGCTGTAGAAGGCTAATATTGTCGATGTACACAAGCTCCCCTGGTGCCTTGCAACTAAAATGAATCTACTTAGGGACCATTTACTAGGTTATTCATGTTCACTGAGGGAAGCCAGAAAGAGTTTCTTTGATCACCTTGTCCTTGTTCTTGTTCTCCCCAGTCCGTGTGTCATCCGCTCCCGGTAAACTTAACTAGTTAACTAGGTCATGTATTGTTACGTCCCCATTACCCTGCAAGAGCAGAGCGGCAGGAAGGCATGTAAGATTACGGGGTCATGCACCACATCCTCCCTCCTTGTTTCCATGGCAAGAACATGAACAATGCAGTGCAGCTGACAGCCAAGTGGCACGTCTCCTTCCTCACCTCGGAATACTAGCAGGAGGAGATGTCTCGCTTTTTGGTTCCAGGTGCTTCCCCTTCATGTCTGACATAAATGGTTGTCTTACACCCTTTTTTCCAGATGCTGCGCACAAAAAGAAATTGTATATATTCGACCCATGTAGGCAGCGCTACCTGCTCCGCGGACGGTATACTGGCAACATCATAAGCAATCATCTCAACTATATCCATAGCCCCCGACCGTCGGACGTACATGGTGCATGAGTCTTTTCCCGTTTAGACAAGGGGATTGCCGATTTCACTATCCCTGTCTGCCTCCGATGTTGAGACACCATATCCAGAACATACTCTACAGTAGAATCCCGGCCCTTCATTCAAGAAGGGATAACGGGCTGTCGCGCTCACCATATCAGTTATCCTGAGTATGCAAGTCTTTCTAGATTCTTAAGTTGACCTATCAATCTCTGTTGGAAATAGCTATACAGGAAGGGCAGAGAACGCGCGTGAGACGAAAAACTGATCCAGAAATCCAAAAGGGTATCTATAGCTTGGCCTTGCTCTGGGCCTTCTTCAATACAGGCTCCATCTTGGTCGCCTTCATGATGTTGCCCTTGATCTTGAGCTTACCACCCATGAATAAGCGCTGAGCGTTGGCCTTACCGCTAACAAGGGAGCTGAAGTCCTCATCAGAAAGCGAGAGAGTGACTATCGCCATCAGATTAGAATCCCGACAGCATTCGGTGGTACAGACCCTGAGACCAGCGAGGTACTTACCGTCAGCCTTTCCACCCTGGGGGGCGGCCCCCTTTCCCACGACACCCTTGTCCTTGAGATCTAGGTACCAGCTCTCCTCTTTACCCTCGGAGTTTTTGAGGTTGAAGGAAACCACGGCCTTGGCCTTCTCAATGGCGTCTTTGCGCTCGCCGGCGTCCGACTGCAGGGCAGCGTTGATCACGTCGAATGCGGCGGAGGAGGGAAAAGCGTCTGCAAAAGCGTCATTCGCGTTAGCTACGACAAGACAGAAATATAATGTTCGTTGCTGGGATCTGAAACCGGCGTACCGTTCTTGAGACTCATGTTGGCGGTTGATAACAGAGGTGGGAGTTATTTCCTTGAGGAATGCCAAAGGGTACTGAAAGGACCGTAGAATTATCGAAGGAGGATCGGAAAGTTCAAAGAACTCAGTGATGAGGATCAAAGGGTGTATTAATAAAGTCCGACCCGGGGATTCAGAATTCAGGATTGCAGGATTCAGGCGAGCTACCCCGGAGTATTCGGCGGACGGCGCATGTGAAATAATGGAGGCGGTCGCGGGGGACCGGCGGTGGGCCGAGGCTGGAGAATCCTGTGATTCTTCCGTCACCTGCACCTTCATTACACCGCAGCAGTACAGCAGTCAGTAGTGTTTCGTTACTGATGGAACCTTACTCTGACTATCCTATTTTTCAGGTGGTGCAGGTCGGGTAATGTTTCCTCAGCATTATCCAATTCTTACTCCTTTAGTCAAGCATCGATACTAAAAGTATCTCACGCAGTATAAGGTAAATGGCATCTTTGTTCTCATTCTGTATGACGATGTCAGGTTTCATCGGGTAGCTACACATGGCAGTGTACTATGCTAACTACATCACTACTGTACTGTACACCGCAAGGAGTTGTTAGAGCACGCTTATCAACCAAGGCATAGATGATTAGCAGCTGTAGGCCTGTAGGCCTTCATCACTGTCTTAAACTCTGGTCGTTGCGACGAGGACTTGCCCCGCGACAAAGATTTTGCATTGAAGATATACTACTAAGACTATGTGTATACGTGCATATGTGCTTAAATCGATCTTCAACCTCCGCTCACTGTTACTTCAAATCGATATGGTTAAACATCATTTTGTGACTTGCTGAATTATGCTTCGTTCTGGATCACAGTTCCTCTTTACAAGACATCTGGGGCCAGCCCACATCCCAAGAAGCGGACATTGTCCCCGTACAAGAATACAAAAATACAAGACCAAGACAACAATTTTCTAAGGTGACAGACAGAGATGGTACCCAAGTGCTTTTCCTCACTTTATCGATGGCACATTTTTTGAACACTTCTTGCACAGCTTCGTTTCCTCTCACAAGAGTCAGCACCATCCTCACTCCAAAAACCGGATAAAACATGTCATTTTCTAGAGAACAGGGAGCTTACACAGGCTCAAGCCTCACACGGACTTCAAACAACGGCGTCCTTCTTGCGACGCACAGTGAGCTTGGTGGTCACTGGCGGAAGCTGGAATCGCCCCCATCCTAGCGAGGTCTTGTCAGCACCATGTGGCCATGAATATGATATGAAATCCTACTTACTGTGGATCTTGGGGCGTGTCTGCATGGGCCGGATGTCATATTTGAGCAGCATCTCGGCCGTCAGAACTTTGAAGATGTGGGCAAAGATCCAGCGTCCAGGACACTGGCGACGACCATGTCCGAAGACCACATAGGTATCGCTGGTTGCAGTGATCAAATCGTTGCGTCTCTCCTCGGTTGGGATGTGGGGTACATAGAAGCGGAAAGGGTTGTACTGATCTGGGGAGGGGTAGAGATCATTGTCGCGGTGCAGCGCGTACTGCGGGATGCCGACCTTAGTCCCAAATGGGAGGTGAATTCCGTTACCAAGTTCGACGCCATTGGGAGCCACGACCTGGTGAATGCCAAGGTGATGGTTAGTGTTGCCAAATCGATCAGTGAAGGGGGGCACGAGCAACACAGAATTATGAAGTGGCAAATGCTTACCTTTCGAGTAGGAGAGACGGCATTGATACCATTCAGACGAAGACTTTCCTTCACAGCACTCTCAAGCCGAGCAGCCTTTTTAAGATCTTCAGCAGTCCAAGAACCGTCCGAGGAGATGGAATGCATTTCGTCACGAAGGAGGCCAATCAGGTTCTCATCGGAATAACTGAGAATATCCAGAAGGACGCTGGTCGCTGAGACGCCACTGGTGTGCACACCAGGGAAGTTGATCATGAAAATACGATACGCTAGCCACATGGTAGTGAGCTCCATGGGCCATTTGCTTCGCATACCGGACTGGATGAGCAGGTCCAACAGGGATCCCTGGATTATGTCAGGAGATGGAAACCAAAGACACACGGTGGGCATCTTACTTTCTTCTTGAGAGTCTGCTTCAGAACCTCGGGGTTAGAAGCCTCCTTCTGGTCCTGAATCTTCTTCTCGATAATGGGCTTCAGACGAGCATGGAACACTCTCTCATAGTATCGGTTGACCAGTCCGACGAGAGGACCGACGACTCTTTTGAAGGAGTTAGGACTTCTGCGAAGACATGCAATGGTGGGATAGGGCACACTTACGGATGGAGGAAAGCTGGAAAGGCTTTAATGACATTCGCACCGAAGACGATAGCATTCGAGCAGTGTGTCAGGGCCGCCAGAAGAGCCTTGTCACCACTGTTGCCAGGTCCAATTGCGAGCACATTGATCATTCGGCCGGCAGTCTTTTCCATGAACGAATACAGAGGAACTTGCACCCAATTCTCGGTGTCTTCGCCCCAGTGCTCGGACAGACAGGCACGAGCCTCCTCAGCCAGAGACGCGGCAACAGACGGGGTCTTCAGGGTCTCAGATAGATCCTTGCTGATAAGTTTGACATAGAAGTCGTACTTCTCGGCGAAGGCAAGGGGCCAACTTGTGTATTTGAGCTGAAAGAAGTCCAGGATATGGGCCTTAAAACTGAACTCGGTCTCCTTGGCAAAGAGAATGGTGTTTGATTCCTTGATGGGAAGCAAGACCTCGTCACCCTCGTTCACGCTAGGCATCACAAATGGTTTGTTGTTCTTGGAGTACTAAGAGGCGAAAGAACACAAGTCAGCCTAGATATCGCTCACAGATGCTGTCCTTTGTCTCAGGGTCAGGGAGGAACCTTTTCATATCCGTCCTTGATGAAGGCGATGGGGTTGACACCGATAAAGCGCTCAGTGGCTCGACCAAAGAATCCCTTCTTGCTCAGAATCCAGGGGATCCCTTCAGGAACAGGGGACCTTTCGAAAAGCTTGGCGATGAGGCAGGTGATGAATATCACCATTCCCAAGCCAAGTATGGTAGAGGACTTGGTCTCGAGCAACATCGTGTTCGTTGTTGTTGTGTTTGTTGTTGTTTTCAAACGGCTTTGAGAGTCAACGAACGAAGAACAGAGGGTGTGGTGGAAGAAGAAGGCGAGTTCAAAGGATCAAGAGAAGGATCTTTTATAACCCATACTCTGATATTTTCTCACACAGTTACAATTTTCAGGATATCGGCTTCTCTCAGTTCCGATATAACTTCTTTGTCAGAGCAGGGCTTATCAAAATTATTCTGAGACGCTTAATAGCCTCTATTCCTGATATGGCTCTCTCATTGGCTCACAGACCACGAGGACTGAATATATGATTTTTGATATCAAAAACATCCAGCCAATGACAGTGCCTCGTCTCACCATGAGCCAGGGCTACCAGTGAAGGAGATTCACAGCTACCGGCCTAATGAGGGGGTTTCCCAGCCTTGTGGGGACGTGGAGCTGAAAACCCCTATCTCTCGTGATATTCAGGTACGACTAATATAAGATAAGGGAAGAACACGGCCGCAGCAACAGACCTGACACTGTTTTTGTTGGATTTTATGGGGTACTGCCAAATGCTTTCTCCCCAGATATCAGTTCATGCAAATGACAGCCAAACAACGAGGAGCTACTCCACAGGACCGTCTCCACGATCACGCTCAAGGGAACCGAGTTCTACAGACAACTTGGCAGCTAGATTTATCTCAAGCAAAAAGAATCACGGACTCGACTATGACCAATCAATTCGAGATGCAGATTCGTCTCCAATGAGGTACGTTCTTCCGAGTCTGAAACATGACGATGCCGAAGGACATCTAGGAGGACGCGCCCCCGACGCCCAAACAAGCTCTTTTACACCTCGCAGACTGGTCCCTGGCAAACTCGATCAGATATCAAATCCAGGCTTGAGCTGCAAGATCGAAATCAGACATAGGCCTACCAGTCTTATGTGATCTGGAAGGCGCTGGAACCATCCATACTTTGACCCATAGCAGCTCTCAATCCGCTTTGCAAGAGAGTCGCCTGCTTGTCACGATGTTCATGAAAACAACCTGAAGCATTGCTTGGGGGTGTGCCTAGCTGTACCAAGCTTTAATCTGTAGCAGCCGTGTTCGTCTACTGGCCACTCATTGGCTCATTGTCTCTCTTGTCTGATAGCCGTCGAGTCTAAACAGTGACACTTGCGGCATCTCTGTTGAGATGCTCCTGGGGAGATATGAGCCAGGCCCACTCTTTTGCATTTGCTATTGCGACCATGCCGCTGGACCTCAGCTACTGAGATGAAAAGTGCCCCAGGCGTTGTGTGGAGCCTATATTGCCTACACCAGAAGAAGGAAATCTGCCACCTAGCAATACCTCTCACCTAACGGTCTGTCTTGTGTCCCCCATGTTCCAAACCTTCGGCACGTACAGAACAGAATGCTTATGCATGGAAGTCCTTTTTATTCTTCGTCATCAATCTTCGCCGTACAATCTTCGTCTCCAATAACATACTTGAGCGTCTCGAGAAATCAGTCGGGGGAAGGATCGTGCAAAGAGTATAGTGGAAGGAATGCTTGTGGTGACGGCAGGCGTTGACGCCCGTTAAATTATAGTTTACATCCATGATCTGCGCGCTAACCCCCGGATGTGGCTGGTGCTGGACTTTTCTACTCTCCAGCCACAATCCTCGGTGGCTGACCCCACCTCACTCGAATCATAGACCTGTAGTCAAGCCACAGGCCATCTGGCATGGTCATGCTCCATGCAGAAGCCATGAATCATTGGCTTAACAGCTCACAAGTGAGTGGATGGTGAGTATATATCAAGTTGATAGATCACGTTTTTAACACAGCGGAGCCTTAGGGGGGAAAGAAAAACAAAAATAAAACACTGCAATACAATCCATCCATCCATACATAAAGGGAAACCTGAAAGGCGGAAGCAAACAAAAAAAAAACCCGCCAAAGATTGCCACCAGGAGAGCCAATTGTCCCTTTCCCGTCAACTCAAATAATTCACTACCTACGTGTTATCTCCACCTCAGCTCTCTGCTTGACTTCCCCCATCCATTGTGGTCAAGGTCACTGTCTGGACCGGAATTGACCGTGCTGGAAAATATTCACCGCGGGGCAGGCGTCATTCTGATCGCAGGGCGTGTTGCCAAGAGATCCTCACCCTCACCCTCACCCTCACAATTTTGACGCTCTCCACTCCACTTCTCCAACCGCCTTACTTTAACCCGTACTAACTTACTACCTACTTACAACCTCAACTTAATCTACTTAAACACAACCACCCTTGGAACTTGTATTTTCTCTGCCTTGTATTATCTGGAATACCCTCGTCTTCTGCTTCTATCTCTGTCTCAGCATCAAGCACTCTCCAAGTTGTTCAGCTGCTAGCAGTTTCGCCGCCTTTGGTCGGTCGTGGTCTCGACCGGCCCTGCCCGCGCGTGTGCCGTGTCGGCTTTCGCCAGAACCAGCAACCATGGCTTCACGCAACAACGACGAGGCGATCCGGGAGGTCCTAGAAGATCTTGAGCTTCAACATGTCATCCTGCAAAGTCTGGAAGAAGAATGCCCCGACGCAGAGCAAGACAGACTAGAGATCCTAGATGTCATTGAGGGCCTACAGACGCGACTGGCGGTGCTACGCGGGGAGCCTGTCGGCAGAACAGCCAATTCATCTCCGTCCCCCACGCGGAGCTCTAGTAGGTCAAGAACTTATCTTGACGGCGTCCCAGCCTTCCCTCTTGACAATCCTACGTCCTCTTCGCACAGTGTTGGACGTTCTGCCCGCTCTATCCCCACCTCCCCTTTCAATCGAACCAGTCGCAAACGTCAACTGTCCACATCTTCTATGGAAGATGAAGACGATGATGACTCGGATGACCTGGAGGCGCCAATCAGGCGAGAGCAGCGGAAACGGGTTCGTCGCCGCCTGAGCCCTGACTCTATTCCCAGTCGTCGCTCGGCGGAGGATGAATCCGTTGAGGGGCTGGACGATGGCAATGACGAGCTGCTCAGGATGCTAGGTCTGGACAGCTTCCGTGCAATGCAGGAAGAGAATCGACGAGCAGAGCAGTGGCTCAAGGCGCAAAAGGAACAGGAACGTCGCGACGCAGAATTGGCGCGCCGGCTTGCGCAAAACGACAGTATCACGCCGCACTCGGCGTGGGCTCGGAGCCCCTCGCCTCCTACTGTTCCTAGGCCCTCTGTCACAGCTCCAGCTCATAACAGGCCTGGGCATAACGGGACCTCTGCATTGCCCATTCCAGGCAGCTTTCCCGAGGGACCTCAGCCTTCAAAGCGCCTGCCAGCTGCTGCGCCTCACTATGATGGCTATCGAGAGTCGAAAGTTGTCACGCTACCGGACAGCGATGATAGCGACATCGCCGAAATTGACGGCCAGGATTTCAAACCCAATCTTTTCCGTCCCCCGCCCTCACCAAGAAAGGGTCGCCAGGTATCCAATGACCGCTTCAATAATCGTTCCGAAACATGGATCAATGGCAAGATGGTTTCGAGTAGTTCAAATGATTCTCGAAGCGCCTACTCTCCCTATCTGAATGGACTTGCAGCCGGTCCCAGCGGCTTGGGTCCACCTAGTTCTCGATTCGGGCCTAGAGTCCTGCCCAGTACCATGGCACGACTGAACTCCGGCTCTAGTATGCTCGGTGATATGTCAAGCACCGTATCTCAGGCAAGCCGAATCATATTCGGTTCGTCGGATTTCTCGTTTATGGGTCCTGGCGGCTACGATTCAGCTCTGGATTACATGAAGTGAGCACATTCCATTGACTTTGAAGGAGCTTTGCTAATCAAGACCGTGCGCAGTGATCTCTACGGGTATGCAGAGGATCCAAAGCAGACTAAAGAGGACATCATGAAGCTCCTAGAGTCTATCAGACCCGACTCTGATATTTCCAAGGAGAATCGCGAGGGGACCCCCGAGGCGCTCAGATTCACACTCCTGGAACATCAGAAACTCGGTCTCGCGTGGATGAAGTCGATGGAGGAAGGGGAAAATAGAGGTGGAATTCTTGCTGACGACATGGGCCTTGGAAAGACCATTCAAGCCATTGCTCTTATGGTGTCACGGCCATCCACCGACCCTGAGCGCAAGTCTACGCTGGTTATCGCTCCTGTTGCACTGATTCATCAGTGGAAGAGAGAGATACAGAGGATTCTCAGGCCTGAAAAGCATCAGCTTTCGATTCATGTCCTACACGGCGACAAGCGGACTACGACTTTCAAAGATCTGAAGAAGTACGATGTGGTCCTCACTACTTTCGGTACTCTGGCAGCCGAGTTCAAGAAGCTAGAGAAGGCCGAGGAGATCAAGAAACATGACTCAGATCTGGGCATGGGCCTCATGAAGAACTTACCATGTCTGAGTCCCCTCGCCAAATGGTATCGGGTCATTATCGACGAAGCCCAGTGTATCAAGAATAGGAAAACGAAATCTGCCATGGCGTGCTGCAATCTTCAATCCACGTATCGGTGGTGCATGACCGGTACCCCGATGATGAATTCAGTGGATGAACTGCAGTCGCTTTTAAAGTTTCTGCGGATCGCGCCATATTCCAATCATGAGAAATTCCAACGCGTGAGTGTGACTCGTATTGCTTCTTCTGCTGATGACCGACGACTGACTTTGATCTCCAAGACTTTCACAAATCCCCTGAAGGGTAGTCCCGCTGGCCGCGAGAAGACAATGCAGGCACTACAGGTTCTACTCAAAGCAGTTCTTCTACGGCGCACCAAGACTTCCAAGATTGACGGTAAACCCATCCTCCAGCTACCGCCTAAGGTGTCCGAGAGGTTGCATGCTGTCTTCAGCGAGGAAGAGGATGAGTTCTACAAAGCCCTCGAAACCCGCACTCAACTTCAGGTCAACCGGTACATTCAAGAGGGCACCATGGGGCGCAATTACTCTAGCATCCTTGTGTTGCTCCTCCGACTCCGACAGGCGTGTTGTCATCCGCATTTGATCAAAGATTTCAGTATTGAAACTCCTGTGACATCAGATGAGTTGGACCTTGTCGCAAATGCTAAAGCTCTTAGCGATGAGGTTGTTACTCGCTTGAAGAACAATGACGACCTCGAATGCCCAATCTGTATTGATGCTGTTGAGAATCCGGTGATTTTCTTTCCGTGCGGTCATGGAACTTGTGCCGAATGTTTCTCAAGAATCTCAGACCCTGCAGTTGCAGTCAGAAACGGAGTGGATGGCGCCAATGAGATCAAATGCCCCAACTGCCGCGGTAAAGTTGACCCCAAGAAGATTACGGATCACATTTCGTTCAAGAAGGTGCACTGCCCCGATTCCACGGAAGGAGATGAGGAGGTTCCTCAGCCAACAGATGGGGCGGCGAGTGGGGATGACAGTGATGATGACAGTGATGATGATAGTGATGATGATAGTGATGACGACAGCCTGTCTCGGTTCATCGCTGATGACGATGAGGACTACGGTGGATCCAGGACACGCAGATCGAAGGGCAAGAAGCCACAGAAGACCAAGACCCTTGCCCAGCTCCGCAAAGACGCCCAGAAGAACCAAAAGGCTAAGCGCAAGTATCTGCGCCGTCTCGAAAAGACCTGGATCCCGAGCGCCAAGATCGAGAAGACGATGGAAATCCTCCGAGGCATCAGCAGCAATGACAGCAGCGAAAAGACCATCATTTTCAGTCAGTTCACCTCTCTGCTTGACCTGCTTGAGATTCCCATTGCGCGTGAGGGCTGGGACTATCGGCGCTACGACGGCAGTATGAAACCCGCAGAAAGAAACGCGTCTGTCATAGAATTCACCGACAATCCCGACTGCAAGGTCATGCTGGTATCCCTCAAAGCTGGTAACTCCGGTTTGAACCTTGTCGCCGCCTCGCAAGTGATCATCTTCGATCCTTTCTGGAATCCTTACGTGGAGGAGCAGGCCGTCGACCGTGCTCATCGTATTGGACAAACACGCCCGGTGCAGATCCATCGCATCGTGGTGAAGGGCACGGTTGAGGACCGAATCCTTGAGCTTCAGGATCAGAAGCGCGAGCTTGTCGAGGGAGCGTTGGATGAGAAGGCCTCAAAGAATGTTTCCCGATTGGATACCCGACAATTGCGCCATCTATTCGTAAGTTCACCACCGTATATCCCAAGGGCGCGCTCATACTAATGGACTTTGTTTAGAATATCCATTAATGCGGCAGACACTGTCTTGTTGTTCAGTCATGATTGCAGGCATTGACTTTTTTCCGGCGCAATCAGTACCATAATGATACCCTGGGTTTCTCGTGTGTTTTTCGCGTGCTGCTTTAATCTTTTTCAATTTGGCGCCGCGCTCTCCTGACGACATGATTCATATACACGGGTTGGAAAGTCTGCATCTAGATCGCTCTGCATCGAGGTTGGTGATTTAGTTGAATTAGGCCATACAGTACATGCAGGAACTTAGTTTAGGGCAATAGGCAAATGGATGTTGCTTTCTTGCGCCTCTTTCGATCTCGGTGTTTGAGGGGGGGGGTAAGACTGTAGCGCAAACTCGTAGATCTTGGTATGTTTTTGCGTTTACTAGCAGCACAAGCAGCACTACCATACCATGCATGCTATGGCCAAGACATGCTCGATGGCTCTTTCAATTCAATCCACCCCCAGACTGATGTAGCAGCTCACTCATACAGAAAGTAAATTGCCTGGCACGATCCAATTCCTGAATCCCGAATATCCGAATTAACCTCTCTCCCACCATCCCGGCAGTACGGAGTACCTCAACAACCATACGATGCATGTTATGTCCCAGAGCAACCCCTCCATCCATCTCCACATCCCAAAGCCCCCAACTCCCCTTTCACTAAGTACTAGGTACACTACACTACACCTTCCACAAAGCCCCCACCCCCCCCCCCCCCAATCGCACCCCAGCTTGTTGCCGATCTAATAGCGACAACCCGGCCCAACAATTTTTAACGCAAAGGCAAGGTGGCCGAGTGGTCTAAGGCGCTAGTTTTAGGAATTCCCTTCCTTGTGGAGGTGGAAAACCACTAGTTCGAAAGAGCATGGGTTCGAATCCCATCCTTGTCATTTTGCTTGCAATTTTTTTTACTCCCCACTACCTACCCTAGGTAGGTAAAGGGATGGTCAATCAATCAATGGTCGGTCGGTTGGGGCTGTATGTGTGGCTGTGTTCAGCAGATGTAACTAGTGTATAGTCTAGTCGTGCTGTCTACGGTTACTGTCTAGGACGCTATGCTATGTTTTCAAGGCTGGGTTGGGGGATGTGGTAGGTCAACGTGACGTCTGACAAAACAATCATTGCCCGGCAGGAGGCACTCACTCTGTTGGAAGTTCGAGGCAAGAGGGAGGCCGAGGGGGAGGCGGTCATTCGCCAATGGCCCGCCCGGTTGTTGGCTGCTGGCTGCTGGCTGCTTTGCTTCCTCGGCTGGATAAATGGTAGATGGCTGGCTGGCTGGCTGAGGGGTAAAAGGTAAAAGGCAAAAGGTCATCACTCATCTTAGCCCGGCCCCAGCGAAGGTTAACTCCCCCGTCGTTGGGTCTCAAATCTTCAACCCAACTGCTAAGATATCCCAGCCTCTGGGTGTCGGTGACGTCACCGTCACTCTTTTCGTTTTACGGTCTCCTCTTGTGCGGGAGGTGGTTTACGCTGAGTGACAACGGTAGGCCTGGTGGATTGCGTGGGTTCGTTCGTGGATGACTCGGGTGTTTGGGTAGAGGTTGTGGTGTTGTTATACGAAATAATTGCTGGTCCAAGAGCGCAGCGCGGGTCGGAAGGTATATTCGCAAAAATCTCCGAGTATATATATATCTTGCTGGATATGGTCTATACCCGTGAATGCTCTCATTTATAACCCATCAGTTCTGAAGATGAATGTTTATTTATTTGTTTGTTTGTTGTTCGCTACTCGAAGATACACCCTCTCAAAGCCCAAGAAGCAAAATCCAGCCATACTTTTGTACCTATTATGTGCGACTTCGCGTTTTTAAAGAGCTTTTGGTTTGGCTCTCTCGCTGCTGCAGGTCCGTCATCCGTGGCAAAGAGGTTAAACTTGAACTGTGTGTTGAAAGAGATAATAAGGAGTCTAGACTACTAGTGGTAAATATTGCAAATGCATAATCATGCTCCGACCCTGTCTTCCTCGCGGCCCAATTTTGCTCCGCCTCCTGACTGCTGATCGATCGTGGCATTCGTGATTCCCAGATTTCGCAAACGGTACCGCACCGCACCCCGGACAGTGCCCGGGGAGTGAGCACGACAGCCATGAGAATAAATCTACCGGGGAGATCCCCGGAGCCTTATCATGGACCGCACGCTTACAAGTCGGCGTCATCCTCATCGGGCAGGGGCATGGCAGAGGCCGCCTCCATCTCGTCCTGGTACTGCTTCATGAGATCGGGGTTGACAGCGACCTCGGGGGGAGCGAGGGCGGGGGCGGCGACGAATTCCTGGTAAATCATTAGTACGCACGCCGTTGAGAACCGTCAACCGGAGTGTGAAGTATAGACTCACCAGCTGGGGGTTGCCGACCAACTTGCGAGCGAGCCAGAGGAAGGGCTTCTCGAAGTTGTAGTTGGATTTGGCGGAGATGTCGTAGTACTGGAGGTTCTTCTTGCGGTGGAAGGTGATGGTCTTGGCCTTGACCTTGCGCTCCTTGACATCGACCTTGTTACCGCAGAGAACGATGGGGATACCCTCGCAGACACGGACGAGATCACCTGGGATAGTGTCAGTCATGGCATTGGGATAGAAGGCGCTCGGGTTGGGGGGGGGGGAGCACTTACGGTGCCAGTTGGGGACATTCTTGTAGGTGATACGGGAGGTAACATCGAACATGATGATACCGCACTGTCCGTTGATGTAGTAACCGTCGCGGAGACCACCGAACTTCTCCTGACCAGCGGTATCCCATACGTCGAACTGGATGTGTCCCAAGTTCTGTTCACAAGAGGTTAGTCCTAGATACCGAACAAAGACGGCGAGACCCGGTCAAAGCGGGGTTGGCTGGCGGGGCATACGGTGTGGAATTGGAGAGGGTGCACTTCGACACCGAGAGTCGCGATGTACTTCTTCTCGAACTCGCCAGTCAAGTGGCGCTTGACGAAGGTGGTCTAGAGAGTGTTGACGGTTAGCTATGGGCGTCTCGCATCATCGGGCTGATAGGGAATCAAGTTTTTCTGTCGGTGGTTGAGGATGAGGTTGGTCGGAACACAGAGATAAACAAGGCACCGTAGCACAACTGCATTATTTCACAGCGGCCCAAAAGGGAAACCATGATTCGATATATCACATCACAAGAAAGCAGAAGAAATGCAGGGAGGGGGATTAGATGATACTTGCCTTTCCGGTACCACCATCACCGACAAGGACAAGCTTGAAGGTTGGTACTTGCTGGTCAGCCATGGTGAAGGATATGTGAGAGATTTAGCAAAGTATAGGCAAAATGAGTGCGAAAATCAAGAAGTCGTCGAGCCGATGCGACAGCTGATGGAGGAGGAAAGTTGGAAAAGACGTTCGACAGAACGGGAGTGGAGGAGGAACAAGAAGAGTGAGTGGGTGGGATGGTTTCTTCTCCCAGTGATGGAAATTTTGCCGTTGCCGCGAGTCGGTCACCAAAGCCTCCACTCACGTGCCTTCTCGCCGCCTCAGGCCGCCATGCCCCGCCGTTCTTTCGATTTCTACGCCCACCGCCAAAGCCCAATCGATTCGAAAGCATAATCAGATGCAAGCATGGCATACTTGTAGTATACGTAAGTCAATCAGATAGGCGGTCAGACGACAGTAATCTGTTCACTACGCACAGCAGTACGGATACCACCAACATAACCATTTTGATATTGCTTCACTTCTCCATCCGCGGAACTTCAAGGTTGCATCCAGTGGATGTAAAGTTCTAACAGTACAAATACTACCAACATAGCCGTTCTGTATTGCTTCCCCTCTCAATCTTCAAAATTCCAAGGTTTGCATTCTGTGGATGCAAAGTTTCAGCAGTACATATGCTCCCAGCATAGCCGTTCTGTATAGCTTCCGTTGCCAATCTCCGGGACTTCAAAGTTTCCATCCACTGGATGCAAAGCTGCCAAGTGCGCTTTCCACCTCCTTTCCTAGCTCGCTTCTATCACAAAGCACACATTTCTTCCCTTCGAGGTTCTGTAAATCGAACGCTAAACCCAGGGACTCAATGTAAAATATCAAAACAAGGCGATGTTGAACTCGTCTGGTTCATGCTATTGATGAGAAGACCATTGCTCAATGCGGCAACGTCGAGAAGGAGGATTGCATTAACTTAATCATCATAATCCGTTCTCTTTTCAAGAAGATCGATTGAAACGCCACCATAGATGCACCTTTGAAATTGCTCAAATACAGAAAGGAAAGTCATGAAACCATACCACATGCATCATGATAGGGGCGAAATAAATCATGCATGGTAATACCAGTACTCATGATGAACCTGTTCCCATCATAGAGGAACTAGATGACAGCCTAACAGACCACGGCCACCCCAATCACGGCGAGGAGTGAGAGCCAGATTGAGCTCAAGATCGTTGGCTGAGTTTGTATCCTTTCTGGTGACGATAACCGCTACGGGGCGCTAATTTCAGGTTAGTCACAGCAGCGGCGGATACACGAGACACAGAACAAGAAACGTACCCCCTCGTTTTGCTGGACAACCTGAGCAACTTTCGACAAGCGTTCGTGGTTCAACCAGTTCACACTTCCAAAGTTCCGTACAGTATCGCCAGCCTTGAGACCGGCTTGGTCTGCAGGGCTTCCAGGGACAACACTGTTGACTTTCGCAAAAGGAACTCCGGCGGCTTCGTTCCCTGCAGCGTCACTGGCGGCTGCACTGGCCGGTGCAGCTTGCGTGTTGTTGGTGTTGCCTCCGGATGGCGCAGTAGCCTGCGCACGCTGCAGGCTCGCGAAATGATCATGTATCCCCTTCTCGAGAAGCGACATGACTTCCTTATGATCCGTTCGTAGTCTGATGATGCGCGCTCGGGTGGTACGTACTATTGAAAAGCTTACTTAGCATGAGGACTGTAGACAAAGCGATGGAGACTGACTTTGGGCGACATCTATGTCGTCTCGGGGGTAGCCATCGAACGTCGTCAAAGAGGTATTCATGTGAACGCCGTGCTGCATAATGGATGAGTAGATTAGTGACCGGGTTATGGGCAAGAGGGAACAGAGGGGGTATGCGATGGTGCTTACAGAGCTGAGCACGCTGCTAAGAGCTGAGAGTTCCGCTTCGATGCGTTCTTTCTCTTGCATGAGATCGACTACACCGAGCTTGGACAGATCGCGAGCAGGAGCCTCTCCGGACGTAGGTCCGGAGACGACTGTAGGAGCATGGATATTATTGTTGTTGTCCATGGATATTCCCTTACTGTTTCGGAAGGAAAGATGAGTGCTGGATGGATTCTTGCGACAAGAATTGGAAGTGTCGGGAAGATGACGGTGGTGGGTCTGGCCGCCGCGGGACAATCTGGGGGAGTTTCCCCTCTCGGTAAGCCAACATCAAAACATCTACTAAACTAGTAGTTAAATGTCTGCAGTCTGCTACCATGTACAATGCACATTACATTACTTACATGATTAGACAACTCTGTAGCCAATTGTCTGCCAGTATCACGACTAATAGGATGCCCTTGAACTTGCACTGTGAAAAGCTTTTAGTCACCGGTGTGACGTTTATGCACTAACAGGCATGATTATTGGGGAGCACAGATTACGCTGAAGCTTCAACTATAATTCTGAAACGGGGCCGTGCAGTGGTGTGCTAAGAGCAATGGCTTTAAATAATGTCATTGTGTCTCTCTGTCGCCTGGAGGCAAAGGTATATTCCGACACTTCCCCTCCTTACTCGTCTGCGCTGGTCGTGGCTTCCTTCCAATGTGGCTTCCGTCAGGATTGACATCCAAGCAGCCACCGGTCAACTTATCTCTATACTAAGCTAGAGTGGTCCAGGTCAAACTGCGTTGGTTGCCATATCTACCGCCATGGAAGAATCCAAGGACATCGCCGAGACGCCGGTGCTTGTGCTGGAGACGTCAGGACACGAAACAAGACCAAACAATGGCAACGCCGTTTCAGCAAGCTCAGATCCGGTAACAGCGTTTAAACGATGGGTGAACAGTCTGCGATCGCGGAGAGGCTTTCCTCCTGTCGATCCTCAAAGATACGTCGAAGGATGGATGGAAATCCCCCAAGCCGATCCATACATCGGTTCTGAAATGCCGCTGACCCACGAAGCTCAGGAGAAGAAGTGGGAGTCTTGGTCAAATCACTCCTCTCACCTGGAGACAGTAAAGACCACAACCATCAGCATTGCCAGTCAAAGTGTTGTGCGGTCGAGAGGGACTACTCAAAGTACCACAAATCGGAGCATCAGGTCGGACCTCCGTGAGTCGCTAGAGAGCATAAGGCCAGCTCTGAGTTCATCCATCGATGAGGATGCCCAGAACAGAGCGATCAAGAGGCGCCGCGTTTTGCGAGAGCTGATTAGCACCGAGTGTGACTACGTCTTTGGTTTGAAAGCACTTGCTGATGTATACGTTCACTTCCTACCCATCTTTTAACCTGACTCCACACGGTGTTGAGCTGACACCTTACAGGCACTTTTCATCTTCTCCGTCAGGCCGGAGATCTACTATAATGTTCAACAGCTTCGAGATATACACGAAGATTTTCTAGCTCAACTTCGGAAGCTGACACCGATCTCCAAACTTGCTGGAGCCGAGTTCGACAGTTTAGTGCCTCAACCAGCTCACAAGCACTTTAGCGCCTTTGAATCGGGCTTTAGGGCACTTCATTCAAGGTCTCTAAGATCGCGAAGCTTCAAAGCATCGGTAAACTCACGCCTAAGGGCCCTCGCCGCAGAGACGAAAGAGGCTTTAGAGGTTGCGCAAGCCGTAGGAAGATTGGTGAGGTCTCCTCTCTTAACTATTTGGTTCTTTCTCTAATAGCCATATTCCTTAGTCAAGGAACTTCATGATCTACAAGCTGTTCTGCAGTAGCTATGGCCTGCTCACCTTTGATGTTGAGTTGCTTCGTTCATCTGTTCCGAATTGGCGGATCTTCGATTTGGGTATTGAGGCACTATCGAAATCCGTGGCTTCCATCGATAGACAGGCGCACGAGGAGCACAGGTCTATGATCTTGGATGATCTTCTCATCAAGGTAGGAATTGTTCGCTCGGGTGATTTACAAGCACTGACGACTCTATAGCCAGTACAACGCCTGTGCAAGTACCCTCTGCTACTAGAGGAATTACTCCGCTGGACACATATCCAAGATGACCCATCCGCCCATGATGGCATTCGACAGATTCTGGAAACTGTTCGACAGGTCGTGCAAGAAGTCAATCAAATCAACAACAACCCCATAAACAGAGACCTGGTCTTCAAGACAAGGGAATTACAGAATATGCTGGACTTTTCAGAGGGGGTATGTCTCCACGGGTCCTTTTCATGTCCAAAAGATTACTAAGGAGGTCTTTGTAAAATAGAACAAGACCCTTGATCTATACAAGCAGCTTGGACCGCTGATACTTTGCGGTGTCTTGCATGTTACCTATTCCTCCCCTACAGAATCTGCCGCCGCCGGCTTCATGGTCTGTGTTCTGTTTAGCAGCCACATTCTTTTTGCGAGCATGAACGACGACAATCGAAGACTTCAAGCGCTGATGTGTCTTCACATCCCGGATCTCAAAATCGACACCTTGCATAATGGCGAAGGTGACTGGACTTTTCACCACACCCTCTTCTTAGACTAATGAGTCGGTAGGCATCTGCTGCGAGTGTGTGTTCTCCTGGAAGCTGGTATTCAATATCTCTGGTAAGAGATATGAGCTGGTGCTCAGCGCATCGTCTGCAAGCGAGGAGAAGAAATGGACAACGGAGACACTCAAGTGTGCGGCAACGTCCACCAAAGTACAAAGAGATATTATAGAGAGGTCACGACGGTACGCATTTGTTTCCTTGGACTTGGTCCCACTTGATAGCACGGTGCTTCCTTTGTCTCGGCGACCATCCATGCAAACATTAGGCGCACCACGACCTCCATTGGAATACCCTGTTGTAGTTATCAAGAGGACACATTGCCCGTACCTCCTAGAGGAACATAACCCAGCGGATGGCGATACAGAGCGTTCTCAGGAGCTTCCAGACGAGTTCGTGACGACGGTCGTTGCTAAAAGACAAGACCGAATCCGTTTGGAACGCGTGATCTCGGCGGTCTACACACGGAATGCGCTTCCATATCCTGGCATGACTCTAGCAATGGGAGACCTTCTTTTCCGACCAGGCTCGATTATGAGAAGGAATCTTAATCGAAAACAGATATTGAGGAGACGTGCGAGCTTCGTGAACGTTAAGGCCACAAGAGCGGCTGCTGCTTCGGCCAAGAGGGAAATTCGTCCGTTGGACAGCGATTACAGGAGACTGGAAAAGGGTGACGGGGGCCTTGGGCTCGAGAAGCCGAAATCAAATGGACCGGCACTTGATGACCGAAGGAGTCCTTGTGTCCCACGCGATGGTAAGGAAACAGTCAAACGTGTCAAGACGTTCAAGATGAAGGGCACACCCAAGTCAACACCTAGCCCCGAGACTCCTTTGACCAAGAAGAAGGATACATGTCAGGAGCCCCCTGAGAACTCAGCTACGAAGCCATCCACAATCCGCAGGATGTTGAATTCCATGTCAACGAGGAAACCGAAAAGGAATGGACGCATGAGGGTGGGGAGTGGAGCTTCATGATGACAATGATGCAACTGATTTCCAGGGGTCACCAAGCACGGAGGGACAAGCACAGGCATGCATATCGCGAACAAACTTTTCCAAATATTGTGCTGGGCGTACTCAGTATTATTCTTGCAGTTTCCTAAGGGTTCGAGGACGTGGGGAAAGTCAACGCAGGTGTTTGATGGAGTACTTGGCGGGAGGTGGGGATAGTAATTAGCAGCATTAGTGAACCAAAACGACCTAAATTGCTGGAATTGAAGTACGGCACGAGAATAGTGACGATGATGACGATGATGCTGTTTAGTGATGAGAGAATCTGATCACCTAATGAGCTGGTAGTGCTTCTCCACCGAAGTTACAAGAAGGGAAAATACTGGCACTGTTGAGCGGATCAGTCGACGTAGCATGGACAAGACCGATGACGTCGGTGTTCACTTCAGCTCACGATGGCATGTTTTGACCACGCTGGTTGTATTATTTAAGGGTGGTTGTTTTCAACTTGAGGCCATACAACCTTTCTACTAACTCACAAGCAACGAGTATCTCAAGAACCAAGCAATTGAGCTTTTCATCAACACGATATCCCACTTTTCTCGCGACTCCGCATTTGCCTGATTGACGCGACATCCTGACAGTCTGTTTCGGGTAACATCTTAGTGACGTCATCAACCAGCCCCTCCTCCATACTCCATCCGACTCTACTTCAACTACTTTATCTCACTTCTTCCCACCCCACCTTCTCTTATTCTCCTCCAGTATCGACAGTCAAATCTGCCTACTACGAGGAACTCTCAGTGACCAACTATCTTCTCCAAACTACTCAATTGATTTTACCATCAACCCTTCCAATCCATCAAAATGCCTCGCGCCGTTGAGCAAACCTCCAAGATGTTCTACAAGGGTTCATCTGATGACTTCGTCATCTTTGTCGACGACAACGACGTTGTGAACAAGTGGCGCAACGACCGCTCCATCCCCTTGGCCGACGTGGTCAATGGCTTCAAGATCTTTGTCACCCACAAGTAAGCTTCCCCTTTCAACTTGCCTTTCTCTCGGTCATCGACGCTTTGCTAACGGAGTTTCCAACTCAGGCACGGAGCCCAGGGTATCCTGGACAACGCCAGCAAGTCGAGCCTCCAGAACGAGTTCGGCACCGACAACGAGGACGACTGCTTGATCAAGATCTTGGAGAACGGTGAATTCCAGAGCTCTCAGGTAGGTGGCCCCACCAATACTTTTCCATTGTATTGTGAAGTATGTTTTTGGGGAAGCATTTACTGACTTGATTTGTGATTTCTTTAGTCCCGTGAGCGTCAGGATGACACCAACTTCGCCAACGGCCCTGCTCTTCGATAGATGCTAGACGCTTTCTAATGAGCTGATGCTACTGCTGGCTGGCTGGCTGGCTGGCTAGCTTTTTTGTGTCCTGTCCTGCTGCTGAAGTGTTCAGGATTTTTCCTTTTGTTTTTTTCTCTCTTGATGAGCCCATGTGTTTCTAGCGGATGAAATATGTTTCTAAACTACCAGTTTGGGGGTTTGAAACGTGTATGGTCAAGGTTTACTATACTATGAATGTGGTGGAAATAGGTGGACTAATTTAGTGTCTACTTTTGATAACTGAATACAAATACCCATATCAGATCTGGAAAGATGGTGCACTTTCGTCTTTGTAGGTTTCTTGATTTAGTAATTGAAGTTTTATGTGGTTAGATCGATCTATATATCTAGTGGTCATCGACCCTGACTGGGTTTGTCCTCATCAACACTACGATCTTGCTGCTGCTGCTGCTGCTCTCTCTCCTGCCGGCGATGCTTCACCCACTCCCCTAGCTCATTCCACACAGCCTGTTTCTCCGCCACGGACATCCCAGCCGCCAACCCACTCGTCGTCGTAGCCACAAACACCCTCGCTCCGGGCCACTTTCCCCCCTTTGCTGAAGAGGACGAGGACGGGGACGGGCTTGAGCTGTCACCGCCACCACCCGCATCGCCAGGAACCACCGCCCCCATATTCATCCCTTCATCCTGCCACCCGTACCGAAACTCCTCCTTCCGGATATTACGCCCCATCTTCACCCGCCACACCGCCTCCCAGATACTCTTCCCGACCAGACACACCACGGCGGGCCGCTGCGCCGCCACTTTCGCCTCGAGCACCGGCACCCCCGCGTCCATCTCCGCCCGGCTGAGCATGCTGGCGTCCCGCGTCGGCCGCTCCACGATGTTCGTGTTCCCGATGTTGTAAAGACCGGGCAGCGCGTACGTGTCCGAGGGCGGGTGCCGGATCGCCGTGATCCCCGACCAGTGCAGTAGCTTCCAGAAGAGGTTGGATGGGTGCGCGTACGCGTGGCCTGTCACGCCGGTTAGGATGCCCGGGTTGACGCCCACGAGGAGGAGGTCGAGATTGGCCGGGATCGTGTCGCGGAGGAGGCTTGGGGTTGTTGGGGGTGTTGGGGGTTTAGGGGTGCGGGTGCGGGTGCGGGTGCGGGTGCGGCGGGTGGTGCTTTGGGGGGTGCTGGGCTCAGGTTGAGGGGTTGGGGTTGGTGATTGTGATTGTGATGGTGATTGTGAAGATGGGGTCGGCGCTGGGACTGAGGGTAGGGTGGAGCGTGAGCGGGTGAAGGAGCGGGTGAGTCGTGTTGTGGTTGCGGTTGCGGTTGTCGTTGTCGAGGGGAGGGCTCGACGTAGCATGGTTGTGCGTTGGCGCTTGGAGGAAGAAGGTGAGGAGGAGGGGATCGACTCGTCTGGTCTATTCTCTAGGTATGACTGCTGCGTGGGGAGGGAGAGTTTACGTTTTGAGCGAGTCGTCGCGGTGTCTCGCTCGAAAACCGAAGCATTGTTGGTGGTGGTGGTGGTGGTGGTGGTGGGTTTGAGGGTAGGAGGCTCGGTGGCGACGTTCTTTGCTGTATGGAAGTATTGGTTCAGCCTCCCGTTGAAGCTGGTCTTCTTATTCACGGGGACATCCTCGCTCTCTTCGACAAAGCCAATGTCTTCTTCCAGAGGCTTCGTGAGGAGCAAAGCTGACATTGTGTTGCTGCGAGGGAGGTTGAGCTGGATGAGAGTCTGTTCTTCGGGAGTCAGTAGAAAGGAATGAACTGTTTTATGTTTACAAGTGATTAGAGCGATTGGGTTAGTCACGCTCGCGGACTCTTGTCCCGTCCAATGAGCTCATTTCAATGGTAAAAATTGCAGTGGCGTTGCCTGTCTGTCAGGTCTCGAGCGGATGAGATGGAGTTATCCGTGATCCATCGTCCACAATTGAATAAGTCCAGGAACGACTAATCCCATTGGAGTAATATTGGCCAATCGCTGCACCACCTCGGGCACGGCACTAGCCTGTCTATCATGTGAGTAAACTAATACCTCAAAATCCGGGCACAAAATAATCTTTTTGCAGTCACATCTCACAGCGTGCCAGGGAGGTTAAACTAGGTTGCGATCGGTCGTTTCTTGCATAAATGTATGTCTTGTAGTCTCTAGGATTATGTATGCTAGCTATATCATGGTATTTACAATAAATCCAAGGCAATTAGTACATTTGCTCCAAAGAGCATAGATCACCACCAAGACTTTGTATGCTGATCCCTTCAGCACAAGAGCTGGAAACGGTTATTGTTGACTCCTTCCCAATTCATTCTCTTCCCAGACGCCAATAATAATATAAGGGTATTCGCAGAACTGTCATCGTGAATGTCGTAGTCGTAAGTCTTTCATGAAAGCAGGCAGAATACATCTATGCCACACTATACTTTGTATTCGCTTCGCTTAGGCAGGGTCCAAGGTTCAGGACATACCACCTGTGCTCATTTTAGCTCAATCACCACGTACTCGAGGCAATCGTGGGCCACATACCTCGCCCTCGCTGTACGCCCAAAAATAAACCCCAATCCCAATGAGGTAGTATATCGCCGGGTCCGTCCCTTGGTAGAGAAGCATAGCGAGGAGAGCGCTGAGAGGGTAAAGGATCAACCGGAACTCGATGCTGCGGTGTGGTATCGAGCCCGCGACATATTTCAAAGGCCATTCCCAGGCGATGCCAATCAGCCCCATCAGCAGATTGAGGATTTGAAGTATGGGAATAGGCGTGACGGCGCCGTTCAGATTCTTCGTCATGAAGTCCCAAAACACTTTGGGCCAGATGAAACCCTCGATTGCGCTTCCTATTTGGACTGGCCGTGAAGTGTCCGGTGTTAGCGATCGCAATCGAACTTAACCCAAGTGACGTCAACACTTACAGGCTGCCGCTGTAAGGATGATCAAGCGAGCCCAGTGGTTCTTGATAAGTCTTCCCATGACAGGCGATATGTTGTATACAGGAGTGGAGTATGAGCAGCGTCTTCCGTCCTGCGAAAGAGTCTATGCTCGGCGACGGTTGTTCTTGGTGTTTTGTCACCAACTTTGCGGAGTGCTTGTGACTTGATGGTGGATGTCAGTCCATCACTGGGTCAACTGAAGGCCCGCGGAGTAGGTATAATAGTAATGGTATAATCTCTTCTTGATTGCATGGTAGATCAAGCGTTCAAATGACAATGACCCGTGCGGCGGGGATGTGAATCTCAAGATAGAAGCAACCTCGTATCACCAAATCACATCACCTCAGAAAGTTCAGCCCCAAGAAGATCAGATCATGCCTCGGAAGGCCGATCCCTCGATAGGACTTTATGAGAGAGTGGGTGAAGGTGGAAGGGGACTCGGGAGGAAGGCAGAATACACCAAGATAGTAATAGCTCCCAGCGGCAAAAGAAGTACACACCACCTGACCGGAATCTTTCTTCTTCTTCAACTCGGAATCATCCATAGTCCACTGGACTAACGCACTCCCCATCTCTCACCTATTATTATGACCGGACGTGATAACTGCATCTGTTTTAGCGACCGCTCCTTTTATCAGACCAATTGAAAATGTCTATTCACATGAATTCAACGATCCCCCGCCCTGCTTCTTCACAGAAACGCACCTCCCTGTACTGCTGATTGGGCGCGCTTAGTCGGAGGAGCCGTGGCCCATGCCAATGCCTCTGGGTTGACTGGCCCTGAGAAGCCCCGGTTGGGCGCTACCGGACGCAATTAATAGCCACTGAGCGGCGAAAGTCTGGCTAGACGGACGTCTCCAGCGAGTCTTGAACGTCGACGAACGTGACGGTGGAGCAATTGATGCAGAGGGCTTCCGGAAACACACTTTAGCGGCCGATGCATCTGTACCAGTACCTTGTTCTTCACTTCTGATTGAACAACCCCAAGGTTCTTGTGGAGCGCCTTCCTGTGAAGGCCGACGAAGCGGGGGAGGCAAGTGGCTGGATGTCCTGTTCGCCTTTGCGTTCCCCTTGTAAGGCGCCTAGCCAGGCTACACACGGTTCATTGCTCGGTTCGTTGAGTGTACGCGCCTTGTGGTGAAGGCTTCTGGCCTCGGACATGCTTAAGGATGCGAAT
Source organism: Aspergillus japonicus CBS 114.51 (assembly GCF_003184785.1). Lineage (NCBI taxonomy): Eukaryota > Fungi > Ascomycota > Eurotiomycetes > Eurotiales > Aspergillaceae > Aspergillus > Aspergillus japonicus. Next base: position 504,196 of record NW_020291646.1, on the reverse strand, counting down.
GTTCCGGTGGTAGCAAAACAGAGAAAGGCTTTTTTTGAGCCACTCACCGTCTTTCCCTCGGCAGATTGTCGCTATTCATCGACGAAAAGAGATAAAACAAAGGCTAATGAGGTGGGTTACCCACATGGCCTGAGTCTTTGTGCATTCGCTATCACGGAATCTTTGTGATTGAACTTGTCAATCGTGCAGCGCCAAGCGGCCTTAGAACACCTTCGGCCTGACATGCGGGTTCCTTCAACGCATCCCCCACCAAGTCATGGCTGAATAGCTCTCCTCGGAGGTGAATTCTGGTTTGGTCTAGTACCTGGAGGATGTTTGTGTTGGCCAGCAGGAGACCTTATTTTTGGCAGCATCGTGAATCTAATCTCCTCTGCTCGTCAGTGCATCTACAGCCACAATAGGGTGTTGTGTCTGTTCAATGGCCGCTCGGGCCATGTGTGACGGGAAGCGCGCTTGCATATCGCTTCTCATAGGATGAACGCAGGCTCCGACTCCACCCTTTCAGAAGCCAATCTCCACGAGACAGGGAGAGCAGAGTGAGCAGTTGGCTGGATGAACCGAGTTTCGAAGGCAGGAGAGCATCCTGGCACCACATGGTTCGTCCTGTAGTGGACACCAGGATTTGATGAGATAGACAGGATGGTGACGAAGAGCCACCCAGCCATCCGGCTCCTCGGACCCTGCTATGACCGCAGTCGCTACACCAATTATCACGGCATGACGATGGGCCCACAGCTGTCAAACCTCATGATGGACGGTGTGACAGTCGCCATTTGATATTCCTGACCGGGGAATACGAGGGCAAATATGATCAATCGTTGCGAAAGTCTTGGACACGGCTCAAAGCTCAGGGTCAAGATCGCGCACCACGCGATGGCTTAAGCATGAGAGAGAGTAGACGCTCTCAACACAGTGAGCCTTTACATGCTCTGGGGGACGTGGTAAACGAAGTTACGCTACTCCGTACTCAACCGGTTGATCCGTTTCCTGCAGGCTGCCCTAGCGTCACTTAGGCTGAGGCCCTGAGCAGGGGTCGCGTAAATATAGCAACACGTTCCCTCGTCAAGGCGCCTTTCCCCTCTTCACTTGCAACCAGAACCATATCTCTGGAAACCTGACATCTTTTTGACAACGTCCACCGCCACACCCCACACCGAAGCTTGCAAGAAACTCTCATATGCTGGATTCGATCACGATAACGATGATCGCGTTCGGTCTGGTTCTTGACACCTAATTGGCCCCGTACACTCTCTCCTGATTGGACTCTCCGCACGCTGAAGATTTCGACACGGCAGTTGAGAGAAAAGGCTTTTGTTCTCTACGCATAGACTATCAGCACCAGGGTCTGAGAGTAGACAAAGTTCATCGCTGTACTAAAAATACTTAGAATCATCCTTGATCCTCCAGAACTTCAGGAGCTCGACTTGATCACACCACTTATCGTCCGCGGGGATCAAGTAATTGGCTGCTCGTTTACTGCAGCTGAAACTGACGAGAGAGCCTGGTGTATGGGAATATCCAGACATGCAAATCTCTGTGAAAAGAAGACTCTATGACAGTGTGCACATGCGTTAAGGCTCATACGTGTTGTGTTCGTTCATATCTAAGAATCGTCGCTGGTCGATGACTTGTTCAATATCGGAAGACACCTACTCTCCTTCTTGCATACCTTCTCCATAACAACAATGACCACTTCATGGAAGTCTCACTTTAGCGGATCCAAGATCTGGTTCTATTTATTATTCTGGGGATTGCAGATTGTGCTTTTCGCAGTCGGGTGGTAAGTCTCTTTCTGTCAATCTACATATCGTCATTTTACTGAGAGACCATAGGTACTTACAAGTAACTAATCACAAACTCGATGCCTTGAACACCCTGAAGTACTCAGTCTGGATCTCGAGAGGCGCAGGCTTGGTTCTGAGCTTTGATGCGGCTGTTCTTCTTCTTCCCATGTGCAGGAACCTGCTCAAGACCCTAAGGCCGCGACTGCGATGGCTTCCGCTCGATGAGGCAATATGGTTTCATCGCCAAGTTGCTTATTCTCTCCTGATATTTACCATCATTCATACTGCTGCTCACTACGTCAAGTATGTCAAATTCGAGGATGAGAGAGTCGCATACGCTAACAGACAGTAGTTTCTATAATGTCGAAAAGAATCATCTTCGCGCTGTCACAGCAGTCCAAATCCATTTCACAGAAGCAGGAGGTATCACCGGCCATGTAATGCTCCTGTGCATGATGTTGATGTACACTACCGCCCACCAACGAATCCGGCAGCAGTCATTCGAAACCTTCTGGTATACCCACCATCTTTTCGTCCCTTTTTATCTAGCTCTTTACACCCACGCTACCGGCTGCTTTGTTCGAGATACCACGGACCCCATCTCACCCTTCGCAGGGAAAAAGTTCTGGAACCATTGCCTGGGATACGAAGGTTGGAGATGGGAACTAGTGGGTGGAGCGCTGTACTTTTGCGAAAGGCTTTATCGGGAGGTCCGGTCAAGGCGGGATACCGTGATCACCAAGGTGATTCGTCATCCCTACGGTTAGTTCAATGTAAACCCCCAAGCCAATCCGCAAGCTGACTCTTCGAAGATGCCATGGAGATACAGTTTCGCAAACCAAGCATGAAATACAAGGCTGGCCAGTGGCTCTTCATCCAAGTCCCCGAGGTGTCCAGCAACCAATGGCATCCCTTTACTATCACCTCCTGCCCTTTCGACCCCTATATCAGTGTTCACGTCCGCCAGGTTGGGGACTTTACCCGTGCCCTTGGAGATGCTTTGGGCTGTGGGCCCGCACAGGCAAGAGATCTGGAAGGACTCGACCCATTGGGTATGTATGAGGTGGCGCTCCAGAACGGCCAGAAGATGCCGAAGTTACGGGTGGATGGACCCTACGGAGCGCCAGCGGAGGATGTTTTCGAGAACGAGATTGCGGTCCTCATCGGCACTGGCATCGGGGTCACCCCATGGGCCTCCATCCTCAAAAGCATCTGGCACTTACGTGCACGGCCCAACCCGCCCCGTCGTCTCCGCCGTGTCGAATTCATCTGGGTCTGCAAGGACACCTCTTCATTCGAATGGTTCCAGGCTCTGCTCTCATCGCTCGAGTCCCAGTCAGCATCCACAGCTGCCTACGAAGGCAGCGTCGAGTTCTTGCGCATTCATACATACCTTACGCAACGCCTCGACGACGACACGGCCGCGAACATCTACCTGAATTCTGTGGGGCAGGACCTCGATCCCCTCACGGAGCTGCGTAGTCGGACGAACTTCGGTCGGCCCGACTTCAAACGCCTGTTCAGCGCCATGCGAGATGGCCTACAGGATCAGAGCTACATGTCTGGGTTGTACGATAACACACCAACGCAGGTTGGAGTTTACTTCTGCGGCCCTAATGCGGCTGCGAGACAGATCCGCGAAGCGGCATTGTCGACCTCGACAAAGGATATCAAGTTCAAATTCTGGAAGGAACACTTCTAATGTACAGGAGAAGAGTGGATCTGAAGAATGAGGAAGAAGACAGTAGGTGTGGGCTTGCGACATGATACCATAATGACTAACGACATTTTCTTTTTTATCTCTTTTTATCTCGAATTATTGTTCATTTTTTGATCAACTATTGTGTGCAAGGCATTCTATCGTGTCTATTGCTTCAAACACCTGTACTTGTCTCATGATGCTATGTCCTGTAACATATTGGGGGTTTATATCGGGTTCGGTACGGTAGCTAGAAATACGGCTTAGGCTCGAGTGCAAGGAATCGATTTTACTGTCAAGACTCTCACCGCGCTGCAGTACCCTTTCTTCACCCCATTGCATTGTATTGTACAATCCGAATTGAGACTTTTGCGGACATATGGAAACTAATTTACATGACCAACCTTCATGCTACTCTCGCCTCCGCCTCCGCCTCCGCCTCTGCCCCCCGACTCAACCTCACTATCATCACCATCATCAGGCATGCGAATCACCCCACCAACAAACTCCACCACCCCTCCTTGCCTATCCACCATCCTCGCCGCCGCGAGATCATCCAGCGCCTGCTCGATATCGACATGGATCCGCAACTCCTTCTCCACCAACACATTATACACATGCCGCAACTCCTCGAAACCCATCCCTTCGTCCCATTTGCGCGGTGCCTCCTTCCCGGGAGGGTGCATCGGGCGGATTATGTCCGCTCGGAGATGCGTGAACGCCAGCATGATCAGCTCCTTCGACCAGGGACACGCGCGCATGCCGCGGTAGAAGACCTCCTTGGAGCGGTGGATCTCGTGCTGCGCGAGTTCGAACAGGATGTAGAGTTTCCAGGTCGAGGGGTTGGAGCGGGCTGATGAGGACGATATTGATGATGAAATTGGGGATGAGGACTTTGAGGTGTCATCGCCGATGGCTTCTTCGAAGGCGGCGCGGACGGAGTGCGCGGTGGAGCCGGCGAAGACCGGGCGGCTGAGCTCCGTGTAGATGGAGAAGAGGTGCGTCGTGAGTGGGATGGGTGGGGTGGAGAGATTGTTGGGGTCAGTGGGATTCTGTGTGGTGGTGTTGTTGCGGGTGATGTCGCGGACGACGCTGCGGACGCGGTCGTCGATGCGGAAGCGGGCTTCGGTCCAGGCGAAGAGGGAGAGGAAGATGGTGTTGTGGGGGAAGAGGGCGATGCTTTCGGACAGGAGGGTACGGATGTGCGAGGGCTTGTAGGTGCGGCGCGTGTGGATGTGGTGGTAGAGGAATCTTGCGCGGGATTGGTGCAGGAGTTCGGTGGTGTGGGTTTGGAAGGGTTTCGAGGACTGCGGGAGGGAGCTGAGTCGGTCGAGAGCATGCGTGTACGCTTCGAGGGCTTTGTGGAGGTCCTGGGTGTTGGTGAGGTAGGAGAGGATGGCGAGGCTGGCTGTGCTGGCGGTGAAATTGGTGGCCTTGCGGTGGGCGAGGACCTTCTCTTGTAGCTCGGAAAGATGCTGTCTGGATGTTAGTGCTGTAGGAGGATGAGCAGAGAGGTAGATGAACTTACGCTTTGGATTTTGAGGAGGCTGGTTGGCGTGAAGGTAGGTTGAGTTGAGTCTTGGGGTAGAGCATTCAGATCGATGCTGTCTTGCGGGATGCTCAGTAAGATGTAGAAAGCATGAGCCATGTTGCCGGTGTTTAAAAGCTCCCACAGCCATGTTTGCCACAGCAGGATGCTATCCACTCTGTCATGGTCGGGGAATGTCCTGCTCATTGAGAGCGCTGTTGCCCACACATGATCAGCTGCGCCGTGGTTGCCTGACCGACGCTCCATCAGCGCATATGTGTTGTACAGTCGTAGACTAGACGACCTCTTCTTCAGTAGAGACTTCGCAAACTTCTTCGCGTCTTTGCTACTACATGCGAACTCGACGCAGAGCGCAAATTCAGCCAAGTCATCATTGCTGGGATTGGCATCTACCAGCAACCTCAGAGCTCGTCGCACCCACATAGGGACCACATCGAATACTGAATTCGAGGTGGCTGTGTTCCACGTGTCTAAAGACGAGAACCATGTCCCTTGTTCAGGCATGAGGGTCTCAAGCGTGCTGATAAAATTGTGTTGAGGGTATCGGAAGGGCGACAGCGCCGTAGACTCGTCTGCTGAGGATGCGCGCGAAACCCAGTCATCGATCTTAAAGATTGAAGGGCTCATGATTTCATTTCGAACAAATGGGTCGCCGGTTCGACGGCCATTCGAGCTCTGATTCTCCGCTGTCACTATCGGCGGAAGGCGACAAAAAGAGAGAAAACCATCGAGCAGTAGACTCGGCGAGTCCACATCCCACACGAGGGTCAGGATCTCATCAAGATCGGAGGCCAAGATCACACGGTAAGGGTCGTCCTGCTCGGATTCGTTCAAACTGAAGGCAGGCAACCGAGCATTGGTGATCCTTTCTCTTTCACATGGTGCCCAGGACGGAATCAATTTCTTTGAATCGAGGTGAAACGCCGGATTGAATTCCTGCTGAGTGGGTAGATCTTTGCTGCCACTCTTCCAACCTTTGGCGGCCACATCACCTATCCGGGCGACTTCAGACTCCCAAAAGTCTAAAAATGGTGGGATCACCTCTTTGCTATCATGCCTGTCCTTCAAAGAGTCTGGTCGGAAGAAAACCACTTCAAGTACTGCCTGCCAAAGAGCTGCTGCATGCTCAGCGAATCCCGCTTCGCGCATGAAAAGTGTCAAGCGGAGGAACAGATACAGTTGAACCTGGGACTTCCCAGGGTTTTCTGGCGCAGATTGATTCAATCTCAAACACTCGATATATGTGTCAAGGCACCGTTGATATGTGAAATTAAGGAATTCAGTCTGGCAAAAGTCAAGGTATTTCACCCACAGGCTGATATATTGCGAATTGGAACGTAGAACAGTCTGCCACTGCGCGGCGAGCTTCTTGGTGTCCCAGAGCTTTGCACCTTCCTCGAGAAAGCCAATTAGAAGTCGGTCTTTTGCATCGCTCTGACCAACTCTACTAAGGGCCTTCTCGTACAGAGACAATTTGATGTCAGCCAAGCTCTGCTTTTCTGCATATGTCAAGGGTTTGGTCTCGCCCGCTGCTCCGCGCAATAATGATTCTTGATGATCAATGTACTCAAGCCAGGAACCGATGTCTGAGGGGTTTTTCTCTAAGTTGCGCGACAATAGCGCATTCCTCTGCTTGATCTGCTCATCGGGATCTCCTCGGACGCCATCTTCATCAGCGTCACTGTCGGACGTGGCTTCGACATCGCTGGGCAAATGATCTTCCGGTTTCGCCTTGCCATGAATAGAGCGATATGCGTATTTCTCATCGTCGAATCCAGGGTCTCCCAAAGCCGCCCGATGCTTTCGACTACCGGAAGTACTCAAAGGCAGATAATCCTTGGAAAAGTCTGCAGCTGCGTCGAGCAACGACTGGGGTTTGAAGCGGAGCAACCGCGGTTGTTGTTTGCTGAGACTCGAGAGAATGCTCTTCGTCTTGGTTCGGGAGAGTCTTTTCCTCTGCGTTTCATTTCTGATAACTAGCTTGTCCTCCACGACACTCTCCCGGTCTATTCGGTAGCTCGAGGGTAGGCCCAGCACATTACCTCGCCCAACGCGGTAATAATCAGGAACGCTGTAGCGATGAAGTGTGCCGTAAATCAAATTGTACTTGTCTCCTTTGAGATCAATGACGTAGAGGTCCGACGCATCGTCCTTCGTAGCGTGGCGGTTTGATAACGAAGTATGGGGGATTTCGGAGGTAGTGCGATCATGGTGGTTGGCCTTATTTACACTCAAATGATGTTCCCTGTCCCTATGTCTGCGGCGATGCTCTCGCGATCGAGACCGATCACGATGGTTTCGATGTCTCGAGTGGCGCTCTGAATGAGACCTCGACTTGTCCTCGTGGCCAGTGTTGTCGCGACGCGGGCGCTCGGGCGGATGATCAGCTTCGGGCGGAGGAGGAGGAGGCTTGAAGCTGGCGAAGCGAGGGACGGGTTTCTTCTCCTGTCACGAATTTCGCGGATTAGCTGAAAGCAGAGGAGAGAGATATGATTGAAGAATCATTACTCACCTGGGAGCCAGACGAATCCATACTCCTGGACAATCAAGCTAGGCATTCTCAAATTGGGAATCTCCGCTCTCCAACGGGGCGGGCGGGCGGGCGGTGATGAAGGCTGGAAAAACTCCGCTCCCGCTTGCCGCACTTTTTTCCGGTCTCCAAAAAAAAGTTGCTCCGAGCTTCAACTGATTCCCACGGCGCTGGGGAAATTCTGCCCGCCAAACGTTTCAATCCGTGTCGAAACTCAACTGGAGGCGCTTTTTGAGGGATGGGTGTGTGGTTCAGTTGTCGATAATCATAAAAATACCGATCCGATCTAGCGACATAGAAATCATCCAACATGGCTTCATCTCTCGCCGCGCAGCTTGCGCAAGTTGCGGCCAAGTCGACCAACCAGTTGGACCTCAAAGCACAGCGCATTTCGCATTCGCAATCTCTCATCTACGACCGGAGAGTCGCTACCTCTCAGGACTTCGATACTATTTACGCGATATGCTACGAAGGCTTCCAGGAGCTATGCCAACTCGATCCCCGATTCGCCCCGTTCGAGCGCACGATCTTCAGCCAGCAGAGTATCTCGGAAGACCGCACGGAGATGACCGCTGCCCAGAATAAGGAGCTTAACACAGTATTGGAAGCTTTCTTGGCTTTGGTTGGAGGCAGACTTTTATTGAGTCCGGCTGTGAGGGCCGTTGACTGGCTCATTAGACGCTTCCGGTACGATCTCCATTTTCGACTGGGATATTTCCATGCCATGAGGAACTTGCCTCTCCATGGCTGAGCTGACTCTTCGACAGGGTACACGAGTACAATACCGAATTCACTCTCCTCACTTTCCTGCCATATTACACTACTCCACTCTTCCTAAGACTTTTATCGATATTGCCCGAAGATCTCACGCCGACCTTTAAAATCTTAAATCCGTACAAGAAGAGCAACATCAACCCCCCGCGCCATCCTCTCTTGCACAGCGCGACCACCAACAAGCTATTCTTTGCTGCCATCAACAGATATACCCTCCAGGTCAGCAAGCAGCGGGCGCATCACCATGCGCTTTTGACATTCTGGGCCGGAATGATCACCGAAGCAGTTGCTGGAATGTTGGACGCTGGACGCTCTGGTCGGCGGGATCTAGAGAAGCAGAAGCACGAGGATGTCATCCTCAAGGTTCTTCCGGTTTTGAATGATGGTCTCGGATTGAAGGACGTTTCGGAGCTGGTTATCGGCTGTTACATGGTTTGCGTTGTTCTGGCCAACAAGGCTACTCTAAACGAAGAATTCCTTGATTCTTTAATGGAGGCTGTTGCTGGCTCGTGGACCGAAGAAACTAGAGAATCAGGTCTGGTCTGTCTGTCTGTTCTTGCGCAAGCGAAACCAGACATGACAATTCCCAAGAGGGCTTTCAAGGCAGTGCTCCGCCTGGAAGATCCTGTGCAGCGGCTGACTGAGCTCTCTACTCAATACAAGACTTCCCACCTGGTGCTTGGTCTGGTAGCTGGCTGCGTGAACGATCTTTCGAGACAAAAGGACTTGGCACGCTTGGAGTTTCTTTCTCAGATCTTCAATGCCCGTCTTCTCGAAGAATCGGACACGGCCAAGGCAATGTCCACGGTCCTTCACGCCACTAGCAATGCTCATCGGGAGGGTGCTTTGGCTCTTGACGCCCAGACTCAACTTGCTGAGCTCGTACAGCACTTCACTCAATCCGAGTCCTTGAGCCCTATTTTCCAGAAGGCCATTGAGGAATCTCAGTTGGACATCGCTGCCCTGGAACACAATCTGCAGATCGTTATAGAGTCTGCACCTGCACCTAAGGCTTTGGAAGACGTGGAAATGGGGGATGCTGAAGTTGAAGAAGCGGAGGATCAGTTCCTACCTGCCCTAGAGTCTCTCGCTGGAAAGAGCCTGGATATCTCAGCCCTCAGCGCCCAAAATCTATCTGTCTTTGAGAGACTCGTGCAAGTGTTTGCTCTTGGTGTTGGCTCTGAGGAGAAGCTTGAGTCTTTTGTCAACCTGCCGTCGCTGAAGAAGGCCGATGCCTTAAAATCAACACAGTATCTGTCGTTCCTGGCCAGAGTATCAACCGGATCCTACCCTACTGGCACTAGAGTTGCTGCGCTGAACCTGATCTCGTCGGCCCTATCTTCCGCATCTGATGTCGATCTCCAGGCTCTGCTGCCCTACCTGCTGGTATCGTTCGCCGACCCAACCGAGCGCATTCGACGGGAAGCAACAGGCGTCCTGGCAGCGCTTGGCAACATTTATAAGCAGAACAAGAAGTCTGATACTACTAAACCTTGGGCCTATGACTCGCTGTATGGCCAGCAAACAAAGAACGTCAAGTGGATGGCCGGGCGTGATGTACAGAAGCTTGTGGAGCGCGTTTTGCTTCCCGGCTTAGAGGAATACGTTCTCGACCAAGACCATATTGGTCGTGTCCTCGAGGCGACGTTGCGAGGTGTGTCAACTGCTGATTCCGCAGCAACCGAGATTAAAAAGTCACTTCGCCTCAGCGTGTTCACTTTCTTGTGCTCTCATGCTGTTCACATACCCCTTCTTGCCCCCAAGCTGGGACTTCTGAAGCTTCTTAACAGAATCGACAAGGCAGGTGGCACAACCCGTACCAAGGAATTGGAGCCTCTTCTGAAATCTTGGCGAGAGCTCGACGATCTGAAAATTAAGGAGGTTTGTGACAAGGAGCGCGTCTCTGTGGGCGAAATGGATGAGCAGGTTGTTTTGACCGTTACCCCGAAGGAGAAGGATGCCATTCTTGTGCTTCTTTCGAATGTGAGCCCTTACTCCAACTCTCTCAGATCATCTTTCGTCGCTTCCATCTTTAGCCGCATGAAGGATGTTTGGGCCTTGGTGCCTGAAGACAGACAGATTGAGGCCTCGGAGAAGCTGTTCGGAATTTCGCTCGAGGAGTCGGATTCTCCCCTTGTCAATGGATGCAGGGATGTTTTGCGCAGTGTGCAATTGACGGGCTCTGTGCTTCAATTCTTCCTGCAGAAGATCCCTGTTTCCATTACTGATATGGAGTCTGCTGGGCCGGCACCGAAGAGGAGACGCACCAGCCAGACCAATATGGTGGCCATGACTGTTAAAGATGAAGCCAAACTCAGCAAGCTGATGGAGAAGACGACATTCATCCTGGAGCTGGTGGATAGCTCGAACCCCGAGTCTCACCCTGAACTGGCTGATGGCCTCTTCCAGACGCTGGCAGCTCTTCATCATTTCAAGTCGCAGATTCAGTCAGGAATGAGCTACCTGCTCAGCTTGACTCTCGGTAGCCTCTTGGCTATCGTCAACAAGTCGAAGCAAACTGCCAAGCCTCAGTTTGACACCTCAGTCATTCGAGCGGATCTCGTTGTCGATTGTGTCCGTACGACAGATAGCCCGCAAGTTCAGAACGCGGCTCTTCTGCTCGTTGCTGGCCTTTCGATTATCGCCCCTGAGTTGGTGCTGCACAGCGTCATGCCCATCTTCACCTTCATGGGCTCTAGCGTTCTTCGCAAGGATGATGAATACTCCGTGTCTGTCATCGACCAGACCATCGACCAGGTCGTTCCCGCTCTCATTCAGTCTCTTCGTAACCAGAAGCGTGACGTTGTCTCTGGAACTTCTGAGTTGTTGTTGAGTTTTACCGCCGCTTTTGAGCACATTCCTGCTCACCGTCGTCTGCGTTTGTTCCATGCTCTGGTCACCAAGCTCGGAGTCCTGGACTTCTTGTTTGCTGTTTTGGCTATGCTGGCCAATCGCTACGCCATGGACAAGGATGTTCTCGTTCTGATGACTGGTCTCGTCTCTGATGCCAGCGCACCCATCGAACTCGAGGTATGTGGCTTCGTGTCTTTTTTGATGGCCTTATTTGTGACTAACTGTCCTACAGACATACAGCAAGTTCTTGGACTTGGTCATTGACTCGCTCAAGCCCAAGCCTGGCATTTCTCAAGTCTTGCTTGGAATTGGAAGTGATGATGGTCGTGAACCCCAGAAGGTCGCCGTCGATCTGCTCAGGTCACTGGCTCACCTGTTCAAGCACTCTTCGCTGAAGGTGAAAATGGCCAAGGCTTTCGCAACAGATTCGGACGACCAGACAGTCCAGATCCGCACCCACTTCTCTCATATCCTGGAGAAGGTTCTGTTCATTGGCGAATCTATGCAGAACGTCAAGCCTGTTAGCCAGGCGAGCGGCGATGTCCTCAGCGCCTTGTTTGGCACTTTGTCTCTCGTCGACTTCCTTGATACTATCGAAGTCCTTCTGGAGCGACCTGACGACGAACTTCGCCGCAAGGTTCTTCGACTCCTGGAGGGTCGTTTGCGCCAGAACCCCGAAAACGATGGTGTCTCACAAACACGCATGTTGGACTTCTTGCCTACATTGGTCAGCATTGTGGAATCATCGCCAGATATTCTGCTCAAGCATGCTGCAGTGGCCTGTATCGACCGTATCGCTGAGAAGTACGGCAAGAAGGATCCTTTCAAGGTGGCCAGTGCTGCCCAGGTGGTTGCCGGCGCGGCTTGTATTGGACAAGATGATGAGCGCATTCGTATCATGGGTGTCTTGTGTCTCGCTTCGATGGCCGAGGTGCTTGGCGAAGCTATGATCCCTGCACTTCCAGATGCACTTCGTCGCTCGCTCGAGTTGCTCGAGATCAGTTTGGAGAGTGGCAAGGAGAACTCTAGATTGCATGATGCTGTTCTCTCTTTCTTCTCTGCCCTCTTCGTTCACATTCCCTTCATGGTGTCTGCATCTCACCTTGATCAGCTCCTTCTACTCTGCCACAAGTCCGCTATCACCGAGGAAGTTGAAGATGACGGCCGCGAGGAGACCCTCCGACTCATGGCTCGCAAGGTCGATGTGGCCGCGACGTTTGCTGCCGTTGACCGCAATTGGCAACACGCTGTGGAAACTGGCCCCGATGCTATCCTAGAGACTCTGGGAATCGTCAGCCTTGCCATTGAGAAGCATCCCAAGTCTGCCACCGTCAACAACCTGGCGGTCATCACCAGCATTCTGTTCAAGGCGTTTGACCTCCGCCGCCAGCAAGTGTCCTCAGGCTCGAATGCCACCATCGACTTGTCACACCTGGACGAGATCGAGGATGTCGTCAACGAGGTTGCCATCAAGATGGTTTACAAGCTAAATGATACCACCTTCCGTCCTATTTTCACCAAGCTCCTTGACTGGGCTACCTCCACCACTCCAGCTAAGAAAGATACCCAAGGTAGCCTGGCTCGCCTTACGACCTTCTACAAGTTCCTCCAAGTATTCTTCGGCACTCTTCAGGTAAGTTCATCCAGTCAATCTCTCAATCCAATCATCATATCTAATCCGACTCAGTCTATTGTCACCGGCTACGCAAGCTACATCCTGGAAAACGTGGTTAAGGTTCTCGCCAAAGCCAACCCCTCCAACCAGAACACCAAGAGTCTGTGGCTGGCAACGATGCGCATGCTCCGGAATGCATTTGAGCACGACCAAGACGGTATGTTTCGCTCCTCCACCTCCCTCATAACAGGAGTCCTCCATTATCTAACACACCTCCCATAGAATTCTGGCAATCTCCTTCCCACCTCACCGCGATCGCTCAGCCTTTGATCTCCCAGCTCGCCCATGCCACGAACTCCTCCACGGCCGCCCTCGTCATCGCCGAGGCCGTCCCCGCCATCACGGAGCTGGCCGTCGCCGCCGACTCCACGGACAACCACAAGGAACTCAACACGGCGTTGATGCGTCTCCTCCGTCCCTCGGCCGGACCCTCGGGCAAGGCCGCTGCCGGCGGCGAGAACCCGCACACGCGCCTGGCCGCCTTGAGGGCGGAGCAATCGCTCACCGAGCAGCTCGGCGAAGAATGGCTCGCGTTGCTGCCGGAGATGCTGCCGTACATCAGCGAGCTGATGGAAGATGAAGATGAGAACGTCGAGCGGGAGGTCCGCAAGTGGGTCAAGCAAATCGAAGAGGTCTTGGGTGAGAGGTTGGATGATATGCTCACCTAAAACTCCGGGGGATTGAGGAGGAGGAGGAGGAATCTTCCAGTGATTGAAACTTTTTCTTGTATGATGCCGGATGGCGTACCTTGGCAATTGGGGGTCCTTTGTTGTTGTAAATACTTCGTTTTGAAAAGTTCCCAGGATTCCTGTGTTTGTTTCTCGATGCTGAGTGTTGTTGTTGCTGATGTTGATGTCTCTTAACATATATACCTCATTTTCTCCTTGTTGTATCTAGAAGAATCCTTTGAAATAGAAGAGCAAGCAAGGATCGGAGTTTATGTTCGCATATTCATTGCCCTGGCTACATGGACTGGCTAGTAACTGAAGTAAAATTCAGGTTTTATTCTGCCTGGTAAACTTGCCCATGTTCATCCGCTTGTTCACGAGCGAATCTACCCCGTCAAGCCACTTGGTCCAGGTCTTGCCGTCCCCCATAGCCAGTAACCGCTTCATACGCGCATAGTCACGGATCTCCTGATCCTCCTCTTCGCTCTGGACTTTATGAACGCAGGCCTGACCCCAGACTTTCCAATGACCCTCCCGTGCAGACCACGGTGCTTCGCCGTACGCGAAGGCGATCCACGCCGTGGCGAAATCCCGAGCCATGGCTTTATCTTCGTCGTTCATCTCGTTGTCCAGGTTCCCAAAGAGATACAGGAGCTCGATGGCGTGGTATGCGGTACCCTCCAAAGGGTTCTTGAGCCGGGACCGTCGGTCAAAGTGATAGAGGTATAAGGCGTTCTTCTCCCGCAGAGAAGTGCAGAGCAGGGAGGTAGCATAATTGGGAATCTTGAAGATCGCGTCCCCGCACATGTGTTCCAGGCGCGGGAGAAGTTCTTCCGAGGTTAGTCCCTCGGGCTCGATCGCGTACTCTCTGAGGATTTGGGTGGTTTCGTCGGCGTTTTGGATTCTGCTTTGGAGGGTTTGGAAGACGGTGTCGTAGGTGTCGGTCAGCATGTTAAGGTGGAAGATGACTCCTTCGTGGTAGACGTCGCCCAGCATGTAGGCCTTGAGCCAACGGGGTGGCTCGCGGACCTCCAGGGGGTTGCGATCGTAGAACCACCCGTCGAGACAGGGGTTTCCGGTGCCCGAGAGAACGCCTTGGATAGCGGCGGTGGCGTTTGCAAGTTCCTGCTGGGGGAGGCCACGCAGGCGGTCGAGCACGTCCGGGGCGGACGGGTTGATGTCGAAGTACCGACATACGGCGCGGAAGTACTCTTCGTGTTGCTCCATGGTCCAAGGGGGGATGGACACGGACAGGCCGGACATGCACACGGCTCGGTGGAAGCGCGGCGGGTGGGCCGCTACCAGATGGTTGCTGATGGAGATCCCCCCGGCCGATTCTCCAACGGCTGTGACTTCGTTAGGGTCACCGCCAAAGGACGCGATGTATCGCTCCACCCATTCGAAGGCTACCAGCTGGTCTGTGAATCCAAAGTTTCCGCATCCGTGATGGCCGTCGCGTTCGAGGTCCTGCTTGATGGCTTGGCTGGCCAGGAAGCCGCCCAGCCCGACGCGGTAATTGAAGTTGACGCATACGATGGGTTTTCCGATCTTGATGCTGTGCGAAACAAGATTCACGCAGTCGAAGATGGGAAGGTTGGCACCCCCGTATAGGAGCGAGCCACCGTGTACGTAGACGAAAACGGGTAGTTTCTGGCGGTTTGGAGCATGGGGGATCACGATGTTCATGACGAGCCCGTGCAGCTCGTCCACTTGTGGGAGTTCTGGGAAGTGCGCTGGTGGTGGCACTGGCGTTAAATCGTCCGAGTCGTCGCCTTCGAGCATTGGCCGTGGGACATCAGCTCTAGAGATTAACATTAGTGAGACCAGAAGAATGATCAATATATGAAGTATCGTCTACCCCAGTTTGGTCCCGTCATGGTGGTCATTCTCCCATGTCGTATTCAGCTCTGAACGTGTCCAACGTTTGCGAAGACGAGCATAGGGAATGCCACAATACTGCTGTACCCCATTTTCATATTGCAAACCGTCGAGTCTTCCAAGGGATTGTAGCTCAATTGAGCATCTTGAGACCGGAGTGAGGAAGGACATATTAGACCTGGTAAGAAGTGTTTCGTCAACAAGACTGCATGTCTCTCTCCATTGCTATTTATGGAGGAAGAAGGATGGTGAAGGCCAAGTTCGTCGCACGTGCAGCAGGCATTGTTAATGTTAGATTCAGTCAATTGATGCTTGACTCCCAGTGGGATTGAAGCTGTTTACAACTACAGTTCTCCGTGCAAAGCAAAAGGAAACAAGGTTGATGCTGAGCTAGACCCAATACAGCAAGTCGACCCAGGACTGCACGTTCTAAGTCGTTATCTTCCCGACTTTCCCCTCACCCTCTCCACGTTCATGTTATCAGATAAGGGTCCACTTTTTAAGCAGGTCTTCACTCTCCGCTTCTGCCTATCATGACCTCCATCTTGGTCTGACTGACCTCTGTATATTTCATGACACCGATCAGGAATGTCGACCCCTCGTCAGCGATTTCATCACGGCTGCTGGACATGCAAGGCCCGACGCCGCAAATGCGATAGGACGAGGCCTAACTGCCAATCCTGCATTCAGCGCGGGCTTCAATGTGAGGGATATGAGGTCCGGCTGCGATGGGGAGCCGGAATTGCATCGCGAGGCCGTTACACCGGGGCAGAAGAGCCAATCGAGACCTCCGTACCTCCGAGGCGCAAAGGACGGCGGCGTGATCTTAGTCGTGAGAGGCGCCGAGCCCAGCAAGAAGATGCGTATATCACCGACGTGGGGAAGACAAGGGTTACTGCCTCCTCTCCTTGCAGTAATAGTGCAGGTACCGTGTCCCATGTGTTCTCCATGTACCGATGTACAGTACTGGCCTCTTGCTAACATGTTTGAGGCAGCTTATGATGCTAGCACTAATTTCTCTTCTGACCTGTCTCCACTAACGTCCCCCGAAATACGACAGCGATCAGAAGAAGACGAGGTACTCTTTCAAAAATGTATGCAAATGTCCCCTTTGACCCCTGTCTCTGTCTACGATGATGGAAGATTGAGTATTGTGCAGTCCTTACTTCAGGTGTAAACACTCTACACTCAACAACCGTCGATGACCCTGCCAGTCTACTGGGAGCGCAACTACCCACGCTTGCTCAGCAATCCGATGCACTATACTTCATCTGTTTGGCCCTCCAAGTTTCAATAAGCGATGACATTGGGCCTCGATTCTTCGAGTATTACGACGCGGCTCTGAATCATTTTCGATCCGAACTGGCACACAGTGCGTCATATTTGCCAGACGGTACACTTGCGGCTGGGCTTCTTCTCTGCAGCGTTGGGGTGCGCTCATATCCTTGTTAACCTCCTGTCTTCATCTGCAACGATACTAAATCAATCAGGTTTTGCGTGGCACACCATGGACGATGCACCTCCGAGGTATGTACACTATTATTCAATTGCAAGGGTTTCAAACCCTTCAATCCGAGAATAGTACATTCCGCACACATCTTTTCGAAGTAATGGGAGTGATGGATCTTCCTACTTTTACCATTGGTCGTCGAAACCCCTCTCTTGGTTTCTGGAGAAACCACTGCCGAAAACGCAAAGACCCCAGTGCAATAAATCCAGAACTAGGTCACGATGTCGAGGTAGTAAGCGGCCTTCCAAGGTCTTTGCTCGATATTTTCTCCTGTATTGGCACGCGAGAGGCCAACGAAGAAGAATTCTGGAATTGGCCTGGTGCTCAGGGCACGTTGCTACAATGCCAGCTGTGGGAAGCTTATAGATCGGCGGGAATTCTGGCTGTGAGACATCATCGCTTGCACCGATTTGATGATATGACCATATCGCAGCCAGATAACTCTCATGAGAGAGGGCTCCGGATACGTGCTCTTCCTACCACAGAGGTGCTTGTGCTGCGCATTTTCAGTAATTTGGATGCAATCTTCAGAGCAGCAAAGGAGCCTGAAGGAACGAGTACTTTGCTTCTAAATGCAGTCTTCTATCCTCTGGCTGTTGCTTCATTGGAGTCTCATAGCATGAATGCAAGGCCATTCTTGAAAGCCTTGATCAAAGGCTGGGGTGACAACCTCCATGATCCCCCTGGGAATGAACGTCTCTTGCAGATCTTGTCGGAAATCCTCGAGGAATGGTGGATATCTGACCCTGAGCAAACGAGTATACATGAACTTGCTTATGTGCGAGGGTTGGAGATTGCGTTGTATTGATCAGGAGCATACAGGATAACCACACTTAGGAACCAAGTTTCTGTTTCTGTCGAAGCATGAGCCAAACTTTGGCGATGTCTTTTTCATCGGTCAAATCCACTTCTTCAACAACCTCAAAACCTAGCCTCTCATAAAACTTCACATTTTGCTCCGCTGTGCACTCTAGGAAGATCGGCGAACCCTGAACACGGTCCAGAACCCACTGCATCGCCATGCTGCCTAATCCTCGGCCTTGAAGAGAAGTATGGACAGCCAATACTTCAAGATACCACAGATCGTTTAGACCATATTTCTTTCCGATGGTGTTGAGCGAGGTGTCATGAGACTTCATAAGCTTTTCCACGCGCTGTGGTGTGGTCGCATCAGCAAATATCAGGATCAGGAACTTTTTGTTCTTCAGTGGGGGAGAGTGCAGGTACCGACCATCATATTTGCCCCATCGTCTGTGACTGGGCTTACCAGATCCAGAAACCAAACCTTTACAGTTAGAATGAGCCTTTCGATTGTCCATCTCGATTGCCTTGAAGGCGGGTATAGCATGATAGCTACGCCAGCATCCATTTCATCATGACAGTCCGGTATCTTCTTGATGAAGGCTGAACTGTCTGACGCTCCTCGATTTGGTGGAAACAAATGTGCAATCTGATGTACTGGAGCCGATTGGAAAACAAAGCCCTCAGAGATGGACCGTTGTACCCGACGATATTGCCAATTGAATGTGCTCGTATGCTGCCTCATCCATGGAGCAGCAGCAGGTCGTAGCCATCGGATTAACGGGTCATTCGAGAACGAGAGGCTGATTGTGTGTGCGACTGCGCTGACTGAACGAAGATCTATTCGACTCAAAAGGGTCAGTCGTAGTAGTTCAGCAAAAGTTTTAAGCAGGTGACCAGACCATCATGAACTCGAAAAAGATCCAAACGGGGAGTTGAAGCCATCTGCTTAGGTATTGGGAACCAAAATTCATCCGATAAGAGACCAGGGTGCTACTGGCTCTCGGTCACCACGAATGAACCGCCTCTTTATCATCTCATGGCAAGGATGAACTTGATTTAACCTTAGATAACGACAAGTCAAGTCGCTTGTCAGCCTATATCACCCGCATTATCACACGCTAAATGTTGGTGGCAAGGTGTCTACCTTCCTTCTCTGGATCGGCTTTGGATCATCTCCAAGCTTACAACAATGCGTTCGGCATGAATAACAAATGAAAAAGCCTATAATGCTCAGGCTGAATGGTTTTGTGTGATACTATATCTAAGGTAGTAAAGCGCCTTCATACTAGGTAGCCCGAGGCTATTCCCTTGTTGGCAGGTCGACCCCCCGACGCGCTCTGCATTTCCTCAGGATGGATTGAGGCGGTTTCTTATCTATCAGTGCCTGGTCTAAACACTAAACTCGGTTCCCCCGCATTTCGTACTCAATTCCACTGCACTCGTGATCTCCATCGCCATCATCTATCATGATAGGGTTTACGGCTTCTAGCAAGTGACGCGTGGAATGGAACGTCGGGAACTCCTTACGCCACCGAACGCGTGAGTCTGCGCGGGCGACAATATATCATCTCGACCAAGGCATACTTTGAGCCTGATCATGGAAGCCATCATCAACAGCCTTTCTGCAAATACTTTCTCACAATTCATTCGTCTTCCTTTACCCTGGGCAAATATTGATGGCAGGCCACGGCTCGGTATCTCAGGATCGAGTGGAAGATGACCTACCTCCAGGCACTTTCCTCTTCGTCAAGGGCAAGACTTTCCTCTTTGATGAGAGCAGCCAAGAAACTGACAGCCAGTTACAGAGAATGAGGATGAGACTCAAGGTCAACAAGTGATCCTCCTCAGCCCGGTCCCTTCAAGCGACCCCAATGAGCCTCTGGTAAAAACACCCTTCTTCGAAAGACAAAGAGAATCCGCTAACTTGCGTGGGAACGAGGAAGAATTGGAGTACCGCGCGCAAAGCTGTGAACTTTACTCTAGTACTGGCAGTTACCTGTCTCATTTTCACTGCGTGAGTTGGCAACTGATTAACAGGGATTGGAGCTCATGGCTGACATTTTTACCTGTAGGCTTTCGATTCAGCTCATCTTCTGGCAACTGATGGTGGTTGACTTGAATGTCACATATACCCAACTGAATCGAGCCATGTCGGTCAACTCAGTTGGCCTGTCTATGGGCTGTGTCATGTTTATCCCCCTGGCGAAGAAATATGGGCGTCGGCCCATTTACCTGATCTCCACCGCGCTGATGCTTGTAACTGCCTTCTGGACGGCAGAGATCAAGAGTCTCTCTGAGCTCTACGTCACAAACCTCATCCAGGGCTTGGCTGGGGCGACTAATGAGGCAATTGTCCAGATCACTGTGCGTGTTCTTCTTTCCGAAATGGTGCTGCGCTAACGTCATCAGATTGCGGACATCTTCTTTGTGCATCACCGCGGTACAATGAATGCATTGTATATGACGATGCTGATGATTGGTGTAAGCCTTTGGTTATCGAGCCTCGACCTTGAGCACTGCAGCTGACGTCTAGAAAGAGCTTCTTAACTCCCATGGCTGCCGGTGTGCAGGCGACCCACCAGGGCTGGAGGATGCCATACCGTACGCTTGGCATCTGTAACGCCATCATCTTTGTACTGTTCATGTTCTTCTACGAAGAGACAAAGTATACAGTGGTGATAGATGGAGTTCACGACTCGCAGGGATCTACCGATGAACCTCGGGTGGTGCCAACTTCTAGCACCAAGGGAGATAGCAAGACCATCGCGGAAGACATCATTCCTCAAACCGAAGCTCCCTGTGCTGGACGCGATGAGATTGACTTGAGTGTCCCAATGAAGAACTGGCGGCAAAGACTGGCTCTTGTGACTTACACGCCGGAACCTATCTGGCCTTATTACTATCGGCCTTTTGAGATCCTTTTTACGTTCCCTGCTGTGCTTTGCTGTGGCCTGCAGTATGCGTGTGGCGTCATGTGGCTCACGATCATGTCAAGCGTTCTTTCTCTTGTCCTGCCGCTCCCACCCTACCTCTTTAACCCGGAACAAGTCGGCTTCATGAGCATTGGACCATTCATTGGAAACTTAATCGGGTCGTTCTACGGAGGGTATCTCGGAGACCGATCGCTTCGATATTTTGCTCGACGTAATAGAGGCTATTTTGAGCCGGAGATGCGGCTCTATATCCTCCACATGCCAGCAATTGCACTGTGTGGTGGGCTGATAATGTTCGGCGTGACCCTGGACCGAGTGAGTGATCTGTGTTTTTTTGAGTTGAAAGCAACCTTCCTCACTGACGTGTGGTTCGTCCAGGGTATGCATTGGATCTACCCCAGCATCGGTGGAGCATTGTTCGGCTTTGGCCTAGGCAGTATTAGCGACGCATGCTTGACTCTCGTCATTGACAGCCATGTGTTGGTAAGACACCATCTTCATTCCATTCGAGCGAAAGTGCTAAGTGCAGCGAATGCATGATCTAGCTCACGGGAGATGCCTTCACTGGCGTGGCCTTCATGCGCAATGTCTTCAGCATCGGGATTCCATTCGCGATCAGTCCGTGGATGGAGACCTATGGACTAACCAAGATGTTCATCACCGTTGGATTTATTAGTCTCGGGGTAAATCTGATGCTAGTGGTGATGGTAATCTACGGGAAGCGGTTCCGACGGGCCAAGGCCCATCGGTATCGGGAACTGGCCGCCCAGGAGGGCCGGGGAACTTGACCGGGCCGACTGTACGCGAGTGATTTTGGTCGGGAAACACGCGAGGAGGCTGGGCTCAGGCGGAGAAGAAGATCCAAAAGCGCGAGGAAAAGTAGAAAAGACGTGCTTGAATCTCGGCTAAGGGCGGATAGAAATGGAGCGCCCGACGGGGGGGGGGCCCTGGTCTGGAGTCTGGACAAGGTGGGAACTCCGGGGCGGTTACCTTCGTCTGGGTCCGGATAACATAACAGCAAAGGATAATATAATGTCAAGATACCGCCTGTGGTTCGATCATTCTATACAATGGTGCAATCGATTGATATATCTTTCTGTTGTTGTGTAGCCCCGAGCAAGATGGAGGAGCGTGAACCGAACCAGGATTCCTCACGCAGTTTTCTCCTTCTTCCTTCTCTTTCAGGAAAAGCCTGAGAAAGTGCCTTGACCCGGCAGAGGCCACCAATGAGGCCGCGTCAAATGCTCCGTCATCGGCAACCGATCAAGCGAACAACGCCCTTGTGGCTTGCGCATGTCATGTCATGTCATTGCAAGGGCGTGGATTTGACGATGAAGAAGGCGTGGAGTATCGACTCGTGGACGTCAGACATCGGCTAGCAATTGCGGGATGACTCCTTCTTGTTCGCAAATTCAGCCCCAGTTTGGGCTTAGATTCTGTGGGAGTGGGAGGGTGTGGGCACCGGTTCTATCTCTCTGATCAATCAGGATGGTGAGGAAATCCCGATGTGTTCCTCGTGATCGTTTGTTTTTCTTCAAAGCCTCCATCAAATCGAGGGTCCATGTCCAGACCGCTGGGACTGCACCTGTGATTAATAATGTTCTCCATGGTTGACTGAGCATCTGAGTTTCGTGTTCGCACACAAAGCAATCGAGTCGATCATCCGTCTTTGTCGGACACGAGACAGCCGATAGTAGCGCCGGGAGAGGGAAGCCGTAAAAGAGAGATCATCAACCATCAACATCACTACGGACGTGATGCTCGAGCGTCAGTGAGGACATCAGCAGAGTGTGGGTGTGTGTATGTTCTGGACTGTGCTGGCCATGGCCTAGCTGCGTCATCATCATCATCACCACCACCACCAACTCGGGCCTTTTCCCGCGGACATACAATCCACACACCCATACGAGGAGGCGCACTGCTTGTTCCGTAGGGCGTGACGCTTTCCCTCAATTGTTCGCCTGAGCGATGTCAGCAAAGGGCGCGCGCGACAACCAACTAGGAGTAAGAGTGGAGGGTCCCCATTCCTCATGCAAAGCTAAAGCCAGTCCCGACCACAGAATGCGCATCTCTTTCCCAGCGGGATATGGGGTGCGCTAGTCCAGAATGGCAAGTATTGGGAGAAAACTGAAGAAATGAATGAATGGAATTGAACGAATTGAACGAATTGAACGAATTGAACAAACAGACAATCGAATTGGAGATCGCACGTGCATTTTTGTTTTCTTTTTTCGCTTTCGTTTTCGCTTTATTGCCTTGGATTTATCAGCTGTCTCTTGCGTGACTCATTTTGGGGAGGTAAAAAGGATTGAGGGTCTGGAGGAAGAATCGGGATGAGTAGGTAGGTATTAAAGCCACCGACCCAGGACAGGAACCATGGTGGTTGAATTTCATATATCATTCATTTCAATCCACCCTTGTTTATTGTTTGATACTCAGTAGTAGTATCAGAACGGAAAACCACGGCCATCTACAAGAAATAGTGGAGTGAACGATCTCCACTGTACCTTTTCTATTACTCAACCGCAACTCCCCGTCACCCCATCCCTACATACTTGCCCGTTGCCAATTTTCTCCCTGGAATCCCATATATGGTACCTTTGGGGAGACTGGGGGTTATTTGGGATTTGTGTTTTCCTATCAATATCCTACTGATTCTTGTTTGTGTCACCATTGACTGCCGTTGAGTGACTGACTGGTCGGGAATAAAAAGTCCCTGCATCTCGCATTATTTTTCCTGTGTTGCTTCTTCTTGACTCCTGATCCGAACTACTCATACTTAACTTGACTTATACTTCCGACGATCAACAATAACACCCCAACTGGTTGGCGGTCATTTCATCTTCACCAATTGCTCGTTCGTGAGCAAGATCTTTCTCATTACCCTCCATACTCGACAAGTTCAACATTGATCGAACTTTTATCACCACGAGCGATGACGAGTACTTCGAGCGTGTCGCGGAGCTCCAGCTCTGTCGGGCGCTTCTCGGTTCGCTCCCGCCCTAAGGTCAACATCGACCTGGATGGTCAACACGATGGCCTGGTCAATGTGTACACTACCGGAGACACCATCAAGGGCACAGTGACAGTGACCGTGGACCATGACACTCGTTTCGATGAGGTGGAGATTACATTTGAAGGTACAACAAACACTACATCAGGAGACAATAATTGGTTCTGATTGTTCCCTAGGCACCTCGCGAACCTCAGTGGAGCGACAATCGATGCCTGGTCGAACGGGCGCGTATCAGACCTTCCTGCGACTTCGGCAGCCCATTGAGGATGCAGCATATCCGACTCCACGCATCCTCGAGGCCGGACGCACCTATGACTTTCCGTTTGTATTCGTGGTCCCACAACGCCTACTGCCTCATGTCTGCAGCCATCCGAAAACCAATATCCACGTCGAGCAATCGCACACCATGCTTCCGCCCACCTTTGGAGACCCCATGCTCGCCAGTGACGGCAAATCGCTTCTTGACGACCTGACTCCTGATATGTGCCGGATCTCATATATTGTTCGCGCAACGCTGCAGAGAAACCCCCTCAGTCAGAACGGTTCAATTGATACCCTCGCTTCGATTGGCAAGAAAGTCCGGGTTGTGCCTATGGTGGACGAAGAGCCGCCTCTCAACATTCCGGATGACGAGACCCTGTACTGCGTGCGCAAGGAGAAAGACGTCAAGCGTGGCTTCATGAGGGGAAAGCAGGGACGCATCGTTGTCGCTGCATCGCAACCGAAACCTATACAGTTGAACCCGACCAGTGACGACGACACGAGCATCGTTAGCACTGTGGCAACCGTGCACCTTCGCTTTGACCCACTTGGAAACGAAGAACCTCCACGTCTGGGGACAGTGTGGAGTCGACTGCGAGCGACGACGTTCTATAGTGCGGAGCCGTGGGGCGATTTCCCTTCGACTTCGTCCATCCGAACGTGGGCGCAGGTTGGTCGAGGAATGTTTACAGAAGCTGTGCCACTATCGACCATGTGTGTAGCCTCGGCGCAGTGGACCAAGCACACGAGTGCAGACGCGCCGCGCCGCGACTCCATGCACTCGACGTCCTCGACGGAGTCTCTACCGGGGCCGTCCGCTTCCTTCTCCGGAAACACCTTCTACGCAGCGTCAGTGGTCGTACCAATCACGTTACCCAAGTCGAAGACTTTTGTGCCCACATTTCACTCCTGCCTCGTCGCCCGCATCTACAGCCTGGAGCTCAGTCTCTCTTACCACACCCCTAACGCGAACATCTTGACGCCGACGACATCCTTGAAGATCCCCATCCAGCTGACATGCCAGCCGCAAGCGGACGCTCGACCGAAAAACACCGTCGTCGAGATCACGCAGGAGGAGGTCAATGCCGAGTTCTTCAGTCCTCGGAGCATCGCACCCCATTGGATCTCGGAGCCTGAAGTTACACCTCCTGAGTACACGGCCGTGCGCACCGCCCATCTACTTCCAGACCGTTCAAGGATCCTTCCCCCCTCGACCACTGCAAACCCGGGGCGAATGAGAACGGCCTACTAATATGCAAATTAATTATCGGGATCTCACCTGCAAAGTGCATCTGAAACACTGGCTACGATGAAGGGCGTTATGGTCGATTTTCTCTTTTCTTTTTGTTTCGTTGCAATATACCCAATTGCCTGGTTTAGCTTTTGCTATCTACGACTGGAAAAAAGTTTGACTTGGGATGATTTGACTTGACTAGGTAATGCTGAATAGCTTTAATTAAGATCATGACTACTAGATAGAGCATTATATTTTTAATGGACTGCTTATGACCTGCTTAGACTTGATACATCTCTCGTACTTTCTTGGTGCCCGAGTACAGCGGTGAATGTTCTTCAGCGGCAAGGAGCACATGCCAACGACCGCCGAGTCGGGACTCGGGGCTAGTTGCCTGTTCAGGCCTCAATGTGAGGCTATCCCCATCGATATCCCCGTCAGGGTGAAGGAGGTCGTACAAGCCCCTCCACCCATCAGCGGTGACTTGGATGGCTTGCAGCGCATGATACATTCACACATCCATGGGGAAACCTTCTTCACCTGTGCCTGATATTTGCTTCTCTCGCGGCCCTTGCATCATGGGACTTGTCCCAATCGAATTGGTCGGATTGCGAGCATCTGCTTGGATTGACTCTGTTAGAGATCGAGGCACACGTGAGGCCAAGTCAGCCCTGTGAGACAGTCTGGGTACTTCAGGGACAGTGCCTCCTACCTCGTCCGTTGGCGTTTGTGATCAGGGACGGTGGTCTCGACCCATCATGGGGCCCACAGGATGGATCGACTCTGTGACAGATGCTGCTCTGGGTGGGTAGGATGATGCATGGCCCAGAGATAACAAACGGGCGAGGTGTAACAAGTCGCATACACGGTTAAGTTCACTGCTGCTGGGCTGACACTTTCAATTTCGTCCCGTCGAGGCGAGATATTCGGGACGGATGAAGATGAGGTTGACTCAAGGCTGGTGGTGACTATATAATGCGGTCAGAGATCTCATCATCCCTCTCTGCGTCATCTCTGTGACTCTTCCTTCTTTCCTCCCCTTCTTCTCCCTCTTTCTCGTCATAGCCTATCCTCTCCTTGATTTCGCCTACCAGCTTCAATCTTCGTGTCCCTCCTTTCTCGATCAACACCATTCTTTCTCTCTTGACTGATCACTCCTTTTCTCACGATGAGAACCATCATTCCTTTTCTGCTTGCCATGGGTGGACTAATGATCCACGGCGCTGCCCTTCCTTCTGGAGTCGCTCCACCTCTCCCACAGGGTCAGAAAGGTTTGCCCAAGCCTGTCAACTGCTCCCAGCCCCCGAGCTACAAGTCGGTTGCATACTTTGTGAACTGGGTGAGCCACCCCATCTATAAAACCGCCAATAAAAACACTTGAGTCATCGTCATCACAAACCACTAACACCCTCTGGGGGCAACAGGCAATCTATGCCAGAAACCACAATCCGCAGGACATTGCAGCCGAGAATCTCACCCACGTTCTCTACGCCTTTGCCAACATCCGCGCCGACGGGGAGGTCTACCTCACCGATTCCTGGTCCGATGTCCAGAAGCACTACCCGGGCGACTCGTGGAACGATGTCGGCAACAATGCCTACGGGTGCACCAAGCAGCTCTTCCTTTTGAAGAAGAAGAACCGCCGCATGAAGGTCATGCTGTCGATCGGCGGGTGGACGTACTCGGGAAACTTTGCCGCGCCGGCGAGCACGGAGCAGGGACGCAAGAAGTTTGCGTCGACGGCGGTCAAGTTGATGGGGGATGTGGGGTTTGATGGGTTGGATATTGATTGGGAGGTAAGTCTGTCTGTCACTGTCTATCTCTCTGCATGCTGGATGTCTGGAGATGATACCCGATGCTAATCTATATACGGCAGTATCCTGCAAATGACGGCCAGGCTAATGATATGGTTCTGCTTCTGCGTGAGCTTCGCATGGTACGTGCTCGATGATGATCTCATCGGTGTATTCGTCTTATGGCTGACCATCTATCCTGCACACAAGGAACTTGACAAATACGGCCGGGAACATGGTAAAGGCAAACACTTCCTGCTGAGCGTAGCCTCTCCAGCGGGTACGTCCTCTCTTCCCATCTACCCTTGTCCTCTACCCGGCCCACCGGCCCCAAATTGAACCCCCTCCCCCACCGCAGGCCCCTCCAACTACAACGTCCTCCACCTCGCCAGCATGGACGCGCAGCTCGACTTCTGGAACCTGATGGCCTACGACTACGCCGGCAGCTGGGGTACCGTGGCCGGCCATGCGTCCAGCCTGTACCCGGCGGCCAACAACCCGGCCTCCACCCCCTTCAACACGGACCAAGCGATCAACGCGTACACGGCCGCCGGCGTGGCCCCGCACAAGATCAACCTGGGCATGCCCATCTACGGCCGCTCCTTCGCCAACACCGACGGGCCTGGCAAGCCCTTCAACGGCGTCGGCGGCGGCAGCTACGAGAACGGCATCTGGGACTACAAGGCCCTCCCACAACCCGGCGCCAGCGTGACCGAGCTCAACGACATCGGCGCCAGCTTCTCGTACGACGCCGCCCGCAAGACCATGGTCAGCTACGATACCCCCAATATCGTGAAGCTGAAGGCCGAGTACATCAAGAACAGGTGTCTGGGCGGCGGCATGTTCTGGGAGACGTCGGGGGATCGGAAGGGTCAAGAGAGCTTGATTGTCACGGTGAGTTTCGCCTTCCTTCTTTCTTTCTTGCTTGGAGAAGATGTGTTTCTGGATGGATGGAGGCTGACACGCTCTGAATGATGCAGTTGGTCGATAACCTTGGGGGTGTCAATGTTTTGGATAAGACTGAGAATCAGTTGGAGTACCCTGTTTCGCAGTATGATAATATCAGGAAGGGTGGAGCCGGAAATCCTTGAACTTGGATATGTGGATGGATAGAGACTTTAGAAGGTTCTTGTTGATGGATGTATTTGTCCTGGGTTATTTGCATAGATTCTTGCAATGTTGCTATGTTGCTATGTAGCTTTTCAATACCAAGTCAGTTTTTGTGTTTTTCTCTCTTCTTTTGTTCGTTCTTAATCTTGTAATGGACCTAAGACGTTGACATTGCAGTACTTTCCATGCTTGGTACTTTCGATAAGACAAGACATTTGTTCGTCTAATCTTCTGTCACTTGAACCTCACCTACATCGCCAATGCTTTCAACTACGAATACAACATGAAGAAGAACACGATGCCTCTCACAATTGAGATGAGCGATGATCGGTGAACACCCTTGGCAGGACCGATCTCTCGATCCGCTCCTCAGTCACGAACATCTGATCAGGCACCCACGAGAGATTCACCTCTCCGGCTAATCGTCCATCATGGGCCAACACCATCATACCTACTGCTTTCCCACACAGCCATGCCTGCACCATGCCTTCACCCGAGAACGCACACGACAACCATTCGGCCCCATGGCCTCCCCCTCTCTCCACTGCTTCCACCCGGCCAGATGCAGAATGCGGGAGCTTGCCGATCCACGGGTATCCATCTGCGCTGAAGCCCATGTTACCCGTCCACGCCGTGTCAACATCCTGATCAGCGCTCCACTCGCCCCAATCTTCTTGATCGAACGTCTTCTTGAGCGTTTTCTTCAAATGGCTCAGCGTATACGGCGGGACTCCCTCGTTATCTGAAGCGACTCCCAAAGCCAAGATCCCTCGATCTGCATGCTGCCCAAAACCCCCTCCCAGCATCATCTTGTTGGCTGTCTTCCCCCAAGAGGGCAACTGCGTCAGGTAATCAAAGCCATGCTCATAGTTGAACAGCCAGGAGTGCTCGGTTCCCTGTGGTCGGAAGCTGCGCCCTGGGTTCTGCGCCGTCATTGTTCCTTGAATGGGGTAGATGCGGCCGCGCA
Source organism: Aspergillus japonicus CBS 114.51 (assembly GCF_003184785.1). Classification (NCBI taxonomy): domain Eukaryota; kingdom Fungi; phylum Ascomycota; class Eurotiomycetes; order Eurotiales; family Aspergillaceae; genus Aspergillus; species Aspergillus japonicus. The sequence continues at coordinate 475,158 of NW_020291646.1, read as the reverse complement.
GTCCCGGCACCAAGTGACCGACATGCGCATTCGTGCAGTGGATGACATGACGCGCCCGGATCGTTCCCCTCCCCGTGATGACGGAGTATCGCAGTGCGGACGAATCTGTGGATATCGCGTTCTCGCGAATAGCTGTTACGGGTGTCTTGGTCTCGATCCGGAGGTCCTTGGGATACTGCTCGCGTAGACGAGCCAGGAGGCCCGTGACGAAGCGATACGGCCACATGGCGCCGGCGGGCCCGGCGATGACACCTCGAGCGTCTGGGGCCAGACAGAACTCCTATTTTACTGTGAGTGTCTGAGCCTCGTGGAATTACACGCATCCTTCAACTCTTCCTCGGATACGACGAAAGTCGGAAGCAAACTGACCTTCGGAATCTCGCTTTTCTCGAAAATCTTCCATTCCACCGTCTCGGCAGGCATGCACTCCTTGAGTCGCCGGATCGACCGCACCGTCTCCACCCACTTCTCGTCATCAAAATGGACGCTCAGGAACTGGACTTTCCGGGCCTGGGCAACCTCGCTGAGCCCGTATTCGTCTGCCACGCGAAGCAGCTCCGCCAGATGTGCGAGGCGGAATCTCATGGTTCGGATCGCCGTCTCCACCCCATACGTTTCTTCGAAATAGCTGAATTCCTCTGCGGTCTCGAGGATATGACCACCATTCCGGCCCGTCGCGCCGTGGCAGACCTCGCGGCCATCGAGAATGACGACGGACGGCCTTGCTTCCTGATTTCTGTTGCCAACCGCGTTCGACAATAGGGTCCTAGCGATAGAGGCGCCCGTAATGCCGGAGCCAATGATCACGACCTCCGCTTCTGTCGCGAGCTCTGCGGATTGCAAGCTTGCGAGCTCAGAGAATGGGGGTTCTCTGAGCCAAAAGGAAGGCATGCCGCCAGGTGCTGGAAGGCCTGGGTCGGCGAATGCGCGGTTCAGGGCTTCTTGTCGGTCGTGGAGGGGGACTCTCGGGTCGGAGAATGCGGCTTGAACGAAAGCCATGACTGATATCTTTCACTTCTTAGGTTGACGAGGAATTTGCGTATAGCGATGGTGATGTGGTAGCGTTTGGCGACTGAAATGGACTTGCGGACGGTTTTGGGTTGATGATACTACGGAGAGAGCACTTCGATTCACGAGTGTTCCTGCAGTAGGTATGCCAGGCCATCTGAGATATCGGAGAGTTCGGCTAATCAGAGCATTCAGCTTACTATCAGGTAAGGTCCACTTCATCTCAGTGTCGAGTTCGGGTTCCTCGCGCGCCGAAGACTGACAGTTGATAACAGATGTTTAAATGAAGAAGGGTCGACCTGCCGTATCAGGAAGTGGCGATAAGCATTTCCCCGCAGGTCCAGCAACTCTACTACATGTACAACACCAGTCGCGTCCAGCTTCTATTCTCAGTTCCAACGCGAAAAGCAGATAAATCATGGCTGTGCCGCGGTTCTCTTGTACTCGGTTCAATTGGATTGAACGGTGAACAAGAGCAATTGAGTGATCATTCCTATCATGAACTCGACCCCCGACAACTCCTCTCCCGGCAACGCCTTCTACCCGGAGACCCCGCCCATGCGCCGCCCGGACCTGACATACCTCTACCGTCTCGAATGCGACATCGACAAAGACGAGATCAACCTCGGCGCCCCGCACGGGGCGGGCGTCATCCGGAGTATCGCGAACATCGTCGGCGGCACCTTCAAGGGGCCGGGGGGGCTTTCAGGGACCGTCCTACCCTCGGGCGGAGCGGACTGGTCCACCATGATTGAAGGGACGCATGTGAGTGCATATCCACCAAAACACTTCACATCGCCTTGCTCTCAGCTTCGATGTCTGATCAGATCGCTGCATGCAGTCCATCACCCTCGATGCGCGCTACACGGCCAAGACCGATGACGGCCACTACCTGTACATCCAGGCCCATGGCCTCTACCGTCCGGGGCCGGGGACGGCGTATGCGCGGCAGGTGGCGGAGGATCCGCGGTCCCGTCCGCCGTCGACGGTCTCCCAGGATGATGTGGAGTTCTTCTCGCATCTGAGAATCGAGGCAGGTCCCGGGAGGTATAATTGGTTGAATGGGCTGGTCTGTGTTGGGGTGATGACCTGTGTCGAGGATCGGATTGTCATTGATGCGTACTATTTGACGAATTTTGGGGGCGTGAAGCCGGATGATGTGGTGATGAAGCCTGCTGAATGAGACCTCGGAGTGAGCAGCATGGTTAAGCATGATTATACCTCAGTAGACAAATATGCTATGTCCCAATCAGCACATTCGACCCCACCACTGAGCAACAACCGAGGTATCCCGAATAGGCAAGTGGACGCACTACCGTGGACGGTACTTGGTATACGAAGTTAACATAGTCTTCGCTCACTACACTGCACGATAAGCCCCTCTCTTCACGTCTCCTCTCCTCGTCCTCGCGGCAGATGAAGTCGGAGATGAATCTCCCATTCAGTTCAAGGATATAAACATCCCAATTGGCCCCTCTTACCCAGGTAAGCCACACAATCTCCGTTATCTCATCATCCTCCCGCAATCACAACTCCAGCCAACATGACAGTCACGCAGCTCTCGGACCCGCAAGACTGGCGCGTCATCGTCGCCCACAAGCGCAAGCAGCTCGACTCGCAAATCCCCTCCGCCTGGCGCCTGACCGACGCCTTCCGCGCCTCCCTCCCCGCCAACGGCCACCTCCTGGCCTTCGACCCCGTCGCCAAAAGCAACATCCTCACCCCCGAGGAACTCGACCTCACCGAGAACTACACCGCGGGCCAGTTACTCCAGCGCCTCGCCTGGGGCGATGTCAGCTCCGTCGCCGTGACCACCGCATTCTGTAAGCGCGCCGCCGTCGCGCAGCAATTGGTCTGTTCTGTTCCGTTCCCCAATTGCTTTTCCACGAGTACCGCAGGACAGACACTAACAGTCCCGGGAATACAGACATCCTGTCTGACAGAGCACTTCTTCGAGCGAGCGCTCGAGCGAGCGAGGTATCTGGATGACTATTTGATGCGGGAGGGCAGGGTCGTCGGTCCGCTGCATGGGTTGCCAGTCAGTCTCAAGGACAGTTTCCGCGTGGAGGGCATCGATACCAGTGTCGGGTATGTGTCGTTCCTGGGACATGGCCCGGCGAAGGAGAACTCCGCGTTGGTGCAGATGTTGTTGGATTTGGGGGCCGTGTTGTATGTCAAGACGAATGTGCCGCAGACCATGATGGTGAGGTTTGCCCTATCATCTTCTTTGAACTCGGAGAATTAGTGCTTCGTCTCTTCGGGTCTGGGAATATGGACATACTACGATGGCACCGTACAGTACAGGACATGCTAACGGCAATCCCAGACCGGCGACTCCGACAACAACATCTACGGCCGCACCCTGAACCCCCACAACACGAACCTCACAGCCGGCGGCTCGACGGGCGGCGAGGGCGCCCTCATCGCCCTCCGGGGCTCCATTCTCGGCGTGGGCACCGACATCGCCGGCTCGATCCGCATCCCCGCGCTCTGCTGCGGCGTCTACGGCTTCAAGCCCACCACCGCCCGCATCCCGTTCGCGGGCCAGGCCAGCGGCGCCATGGAGGGCCTGCCGGGCATCATGCCCTCCGCCGGCCCACTGGCTCAATCCTTCGAGGATCTGGAACTGTTCATGTCGACGGTCCTCGACGCATCCCCCTGGCGATACGACAGTGCTGCCACCGCAGCGCCTTGGTCCCGGCCACTAGCCATGCCCCAACCGCAGCAGCAGCAGCAGCAGCAGCTACTAACAATCGGTGTCCTCGGCGAATGCGCGCACTTCCCGCTCCATCCCCCGGTGAAACGCGCCCTAGCGAACGCAGTCGACGCCCTGAAGAAGAAAGGCCATCGCATCGTCTACCTCAACCCTGACAACACCACCACCAACACCACCACCGCATCCTCCCCCTCCCCCTCAACAACCCTCGCGACCAACCTCGCCCACGCCAACCGCCTCAGCTTCCAATACTTCATCTACGGCCCCAGCACAGACCACATCACCCCGAGCGGCGAACCCCCGGTCCCCTCCGTCGCGCAAGCCAGTTCCCCAATGTTCACAGGCCCCTTCCCCGTGCCGATGGACGAGACCGTCGTCTCGCCATTCACACTGATCGACACCCTCCACCAGGAACGCCAGCGGTACAGCGACGCGTGGCGCGAGACATTCGTCGCCCACGACTTGGACGTCGTCCTCGCCCCGGGGGCCCAGAACCCCGCCGTCGAGTGGGACACCTTCGGGTGGCCGCCGTACACCCTCGTGTGGAATCTGGTCGACGTATGTTTTCCCCTAGTGCCGTGGATAACCGGGTGAATAGGAACCCACACACGGACAATAACTTCGATAATAGTATCCAGCCTGCATCCTCCCCTACGGCCAAGCCTCCAAGGCCCTCGATCCGGACCCGATGGTGCTCGAAGACGGCGTCCAGCCGAGTTGTGCGTTAGACCCCCGTATCTTCCCCCGCGGCTGGCTGGAGCTTCCGTGTGGGACTGGATGTGGATGTGCTGTGCAGACGATCCTGGAGAGTTGGACTGACTGATGTGACCTGAACATGCAGATCATCCCGACGCCGTCGACGGCGCGCCCTGCGCCATCCAGGTGATTGCGCCGCGGTTTCAGGACGAGAAGTGCTTGGCTGCTGCGAGGATCATTGATCGGGATATTCGCGCGTAGGGGTTGGAATGGGGTGTTTGGGATAGCGGTTCCGTTCGGTTGCGCGGGAGGTGGGAGATGGGTGTGGATAGTTTCTTTACCGGTCCGTACCGCAGTGGGATGTGAATCACCGCGAGTGACTCTATTACTCTCATAGGTCAAGCCGTGAACGGGATAGTACTGGGTCAGTGGAATGGTGTCCGGCTTGGTTCAGGCGATACAACTAATAGCAGTAGCAGTAGTAATAGCTACAGCTGCCAGTACAGTAACCATGAGCTATGCAGGGAGCATTTCCAGAAAGTGAATCATCATGCAGAAAATGATATAGTGAATTGATTGCTACAGACAACCGAAGTCTGAAAATATGTAATGTCCCGACTATAAATTACGATGAGATCCGTGGGGAAAACAGCGGATAAAATCGTACTCAAAGATCGTCGAGGGCATTTCGAAGAAATACGCTTCCTCTCGTCTCATACCGAACTGCACTTCATTTCGATAATAGAAGCACAGCGGCATCCAGCTCAAGATCATCCGAGAGAGGAAAACGGAAAACCGAGCGAGGCAAGAGACCATCCCTACGTAAATCTGCGAACGGTCTACGACAAACTCACCACCGGGACGAACGACGGAAAACTGTACAACTGAAGATGGGCATTGCGATCAATTATGGGTATCTAGGAACCCGCATACACGACATTATCCCGATTAGACGCCAAGAATCTCCCTCGTTTCGAAATCAGTAAGCCACCCGGGTGCGCATGTCCTGCATTATTGGTTAGTTATCGTCGGGTCGTTGGGACAGATTCACAAGGAATACTCACGGAAATCTTGCGCTCGATCTCGCGCACGGAGCGATCAAGCTCACCGGCAATCATCATCTTCGTGTCATTAGGCAATAAGAAATACATCTCACACAGATCTCCGTCAATGACACCCTTGACGGGTGCATAGTAACTGCGATAGATCAGGTGGTCCCGACCAGCGAGAGGAGGGTGCTGTGCAGCCAACTGCATCTCCAGGTTCTGGAAGAAGTCGACATCCTCCCGACTGATGAAGGGAACCAGCATTCCAATGGTGCCTTGGAAACCAGTCCAGACGAGGATGTCGCGTCCTCCCGCCACCAGCTGCGTCTTATGCAAGCTGGTCGGAATGTCCTGGGTGTAGACATGGATCATCAACTCCAGACGGTTGGGGGTTCCGTGCAGATAACCGCGTTCGTGGATCAGATGGGCACCCGAGCCATCCTCATCCGCTTCCTCGGAAGTCTTCTTGGGGCAGCGCAGCAGCCAGAGATTGCCGAACTTGTCACCACCAGCAACTGTCTCGTAGTCAACCATCGTAGTAGTGGTCGTCCAGCGGGAGAGCGAGTCATCCACGAAAGGAATCAGAACATTCTCTTGGTACTTGTAGACGACATAGGTGACACTCTCGCGGACATCGCTAACAACGATCCGGCTTCCTTGGGTCTGCAGACCGACGATGGTCGTAGGCACGACCGGCGCCTGACACTTGCGGAGAAGTTGCTTCATACCGAGGTCATAGATTCGCAGCAAAGACCCAAGGCCGACTACAAGACGACCCTGGAATCCAAGAAGGGCAAGAGGAGGGTCGTCAACCTTAGTCTTGTGAATGAACTCCAGCTCTTTGCCGTCTTCTTGGAAACGGTAGATGTGGATGTACCCTCCAGCGGAAGACTGAGGGTTGACCGTCATGTCTTTGACAGTTCCAACAACCAAGAACGTCTCATCGTCCTGACTGGTGAAGGGAACTGCTGCAACGCTGACTGCGGCCTCGTTTTCATCAAGCTCCACGGTATAGATGACCGATTTAGCTTCCAAGGGATCAACGACCTGAATGCAAGAGGCCCAGTGACCAGAGCCTCGAGGATAACCGAATTCTTCTGGTGGTAAGACAGTTACATCTTCACCACGGGTTTTGGCATCCTCGAGCAGCTGTGTTCTCGTGGCAGGAGCAAGGACATTGTTGTCCGACTCGATGACATAGAATAGCGGCTGCTCTGGATGCTTCACAAAGCGTCGCGGAGTGTATGCAAGTGGAATTGACTGCTGGAGCATGTTATTGTCGAGCTTCTCAATAGAGAAAATCCTGAAAGCCACAATTAGCTTGGTTCGTAGCACGACATTCAAACAAAAATGGTGTGACAGTATTGATCTCAGTAGGAACAATTGGAAAATAAATAAAGTTGATCCACATAGATATTCGGATCCCTTGTGTTCATCATATGATCGGTGGAGAGGATGGGGAAAGAATGAAACAGAAAGGTCAAACATACCGTAGATTCTGTCCTTGAATACCAACCATGCCTTCCACACACTGTTCACTCGAGAAGTTCCAGCCCCACTCGAGCCCAACATAGTCCAGTGGTGTAAGCATGAAGCCCTTGGTTTGAACATCCGAATAGCCCAGCCAAGGACGAGAACTGAGTGCAAGAACTGCAGTCTGCCCCTTGACAGAAACCTGGAACAGCTTGACGGCCTTGGATCCCAGGAATCGTGTACGAGTATCGGATAGCTCACCAGTAACCTCGTCAAGCAATGTTCGGAGGTAAACACCAGAGTGAAGTCCGATGTGCAGATACAGCGTCGTGCCTCCAGAGCTAGAGTCCGCCATCGACATGATGTTCAGAGCTGACGGGGCCGCAGTAAGAGCCTGAACAGATTTGCTTTCCAGCGTAGTATCTGGGTCCAGGCTAAGAATCCGCACAGTCGAGTCATCACACCCGACCGCGAGGAACGAGCTACGAACCCGACCCTCTGGAACCTCCCCCAAACTCAGGCAGGTGACAGTACCGGTCATCTGACGACGTTCATCGTACTCAGCAAGAGAACCGTCCGCGTCCATTTCGAAGTACACGATTTCTCCAGAGCTCAATGCCACAGCAACTTGGCGTTCATTTGTAGTCGCTGCCACAATTGACCGGTGCTGGGGAGCAGGCCACTCGTTTACCCGGCGGTCGGCCAAGATGTGTCGAATACCACGAGGGTGAATCTGGATCAACGAGTCCTCGCCTAGTTGTTGAACAGCTAGCGTTGGGGCAGTGGAAAGAAAACCAGTGTCGGTCACTTCTTCAACCGTCTCGCCGATACTGAGCACAAGTGTACCGTTGGCGAATGAAAGAATGATGTAGGCATCAAACTCATCCGCGCGAGTCAGCTTCGTGGTCCACACCGCAGATGGGACGCTGGGAAGCTCAGACTCAACGATCTCAGACACCTCTAGACCGTGTTTCAGCGTTCTAAAGGTGCTGCGAGCGCCTGTGCCAGATATCGTGTAGATCTGAGGAGCGTCATCTTCCGTCAAATTCGCGACTTTGCTGTCGATCAACGGATTCAGCGAATTGATGGTCTCCACAAGATTGAGGTTCTCTGCGGCTCTTGGCTGGAAGTAGACAGGATCACAGGCCACCGTAGGATCCGGGTTGAAGTTCTCGCTGGAGAATTCAATCTCCTCGTCATCATCTCCCAGCTTCTCAAACTGGTAGAAGTGATGGTTACCAGCTTCGCTTGCCACATACAAGAAACCGCTCTTGAGAATCAAGAGGTTGGAGGCGACAGGAACGGTGTCAAAGTACTTGATCTTGAGCCGTCTCACCTCGCCGGTGAGTTGGCCATTGTCATCCTCAACCATGTCAATGGTGAGTTTGAAAAGGTCGCCGTCATCGGACTGCAGAAGGAAAAAGAATGCTCCTCTCATCTTATGCATGACACCGGCGGTGACATGCCGTTTGCGCTCGGGGTTTTCAGTGGCACCCTTGCGCCGCGGGATAGGCACGCGGAAGGCATCTTGGTTCGAGTGACGGTAGGTAACGCTATCTTCCCCACAGACCAAAACACCGCTGGGACCATCTGCACCACCAGGGACTTGGAAAAGCAAGGAAGCCGTGCGATCAACCGGATCAGACCACTTGCGGACAACGTGATTGAGACCGAGGTCCAGCTCATAGTACACCAAGTGCTTCTCTATCTCCTCAAAGGCATGTCCAGTCGGATCCTGATCCGACTCAGAATAATCCACCTCCAGTGCCGCGAAGATGGGATTTTCATATCCTACATCCAAAGCGGACATGGCAAAGACCAGTGTCTGTGGCTTGTGAGCCTCGAGCGGTGAAGAGATCGTCAGCTCGGCCTGCGAGTTCCGATTCAGAACATAGACGAGCTTGTTCTTTTCTACCGACGCCATCATGCAGGCTCGACCCTTGGGATCGACCGCCAGATACTGGCCCGGAACCACTCGACGAACGCCGGACTTGCCAAAGGTCTCGAGGTGGATCCTATGGAATCTATTCTGCGCCGCGACATACTCGATGATGGTAATGCGTCCAGAATCCGAGCCAATGATAATATAATCTATAGGCAGGTCTCAGCACCGTTTTCACGACTAGCACCCAGCATCAAGGTTCGCCGACCGGGGCACGTCCCATCACCGAGTAGGACGGTTCGGCAGGGATGGATCATGCTGCCCGGAAAGCTTGGAAAATCACTATGATGATCTTGGACCAGGCAGGGGCAGAGAGTAATCAAGCATACCTTTATTGCTACCAGCTAGCCTGAACGCTGCCAGAGAGCGAATAATGCCGAAGACATCCTGTGAAAAGAGCGGAGTGACCTTGCCCTGGGTAGGATCGGGGCGGTGGATCGTCAGCTTGGAGCCGGACGCCGTGACGATTTGCTGCTCCTTTGTTCCGGCGAATTGGCCCAGAATAGCTTGAGTCACAGCAGTAGGAGGCTGGATCGTCAAGGAGTACATGAACATGTGCGAAGTGGTAGCCATGATGGGCAGACTGAGCTCTCACAGAGCTTTGCACCGGAAGGAGTGGAAAGAGGGGAGGGGTGTGTTGTTTACGTCAGGTCACAATTGCAGGCAGGGAAGCACTACAGTGAAAGCAGTCCCATTGCTGCCGAGAAGGCAATTGAGAAGGGAGGACTCTCGAGAACGAGTGTCCTCGCAAGAAGAGGGGGGAGGGTGGTGGGGATGAGGATGGATCGTGAAGAAGGTCTTGTACGAGACAGGACACTTCCAGGATTAAAAGTGTGAAAATTCCGATGCGAGAAAGGAAATGAGCTTGTGCTGTTTGCTTGGTTTGTGATGTCACGTGCCTTACACACAATGACCAGTATTGCCGTAAGGACCCTTACATAGCTGCTCAAATACTGTTCTAGCCCGTATTAGACCGTATGGCAGCACACCCGGCGTCTCCCGCTCACCGGAAAGGCGGACGATGGGATTCTGCCCGCTTCCACCCACGGTGGTGGTTACGCTTTCGATGCCTCCTCGGTCGGCGGGACGCAGCAAGACGCAGCAAGACAACACCAACACCATCTTATCACCCATTCATTAGTCTACCTACCTACGAGGTCTGGCTGCGATCAACCCCGTTAGTTGCTACACCTACAATCATCCGCATTTTATCACGGTTCCCCTTCTCCCGATCGCATTCATTTCACCTGTTTCTCTCGTAACTTCCGTTACCCGTGTGACGTGATCCTCCTATCAAGCCCCTCTTGCGACCTCTTTCTCCCGCCAACCGCAGATACCAACCGAATAACCCCAGATCATGGCTGATGAAACCGCCCCGAGCGAGGATTCGCCTATCACCTTCACTGTCAAGTCTTCCAATGATGCCAAATACACACTCACCCTTCCGTTGTCAACGACAGTGTCAGATCTAAAGGAGAAGCTCGCAACCTCGGAATATGCCGATACCCCCGCGGAACGTCAGCGCCTGATTTACTCCGGACGAGTGCTAAAGGACAACGAAACCCTGGCCTCCTACAATATCAAGGAAGGACATACTATCCATCTAGTCAAGAGCGCTGCCAGTAATCAACGTTCTGGAGCTTCCACGCAGAGTGCCTCTACGTCTGCGCCCACTGGTGCTGCCGCCAATCCTCCCGCCACCGGGGTGCCTACGAATCTCGCAGCCGGCACGGGCAACAACCCTCTTGCCGGATTGACGGGGGCTAGATATGCGGGGTTTGCACAGCTTCCGGGCGCTGGCATGTTTGGTCCAGACGGTGGAGTACGTATTAAACAGCTCAACGCTATCTACAGAATGATCGCTAACCTACCTACTCCCAGATGGGCCCCCCTCCGGATACTGAAACGATGCTGAGCATGCTCGAGAACCCTCAATTCCAGTCCACAATCAACGAAGCCTTACAGAACCCTGCAATGATTGATATGATGATCCAGCAGAACCCCATGCTGCGCGACATGGGCCCCGGCGCACGGCAGATCTTCCAGAGTCCCGAGTTCCGTCGTATGCTCACGGACCCCAGCTCAATTCGCCAAATGGTGCAGATGCAGAGAGCTATGGGTGGCGCTGGACTGGGTGGCAGCGCTTTCCCTGCCCCGGGTGTCACTAACACAACCCCCGAAGAGAACCGCAACACCCAAAACAACAACAATAACGCTAGCACACCCACCCCCAGCGCTGCCTTCAATCCTTTCATGCCTGCAGGCCTTGGTGCCGGCAACCCCTTCGCCGCTCTGTTTGGAGGAAACCCTGCTTTCGGAGGAGCTCCATCCACCGCAGCCGGCAACACCCAGCCGGGCTCTACCGAGAGAGCGTCCGAGGGCACTACGGGTGACAATAGCAACACTACCACTTCGGGGTCGAATCAGCAGCAAGCGCCTCAGAACCCGTTCAGTCTTTTCATGAACCCTGCTCTGTTTGGAGGCCAGGGCGGGCAAGGTGGCCTGAATCCCCTTGACCCGCAACAGAATCCTTTCCTTCGGGATCCCGCAATGCTTCAGCAAATGATGCAAGCTATGGGTGGCGCGCCAGGCAATGCCGGTGCAGCTGGCAGTAATCCCTTTGCTGCACTTTTCGGCGAAGGCTTTGGAGCGCCTGCTCCTCAAGACAACCGCCCCCCCGAAGAACGCTACGCCGAGCAGCTCCGTCAACTGAACGATATGGGCTTCTACGAGTTTGAGAGGAACATCGCAGCTTTGCGTCGCTCAGGCGGTAGTGTACAAGGAGCAGTAGAATACCTCTTGAGCGGCCTTTAAGCTTATCATGTCTTCACAACTGACTCGACCAAAAGGGAACCATGTTGTTTACTTTCTCTTCGGTTACCTCTCAAGGGTGTGTTGCCTGCACTTGTCTGAACGTGGTATGACAGTTTGATATTGGCGGATTGGCAGTTCTTATGATTTTTATTACCCTTTCTGCATGCTCTTCCCAAGGAGAAGTGAGGTTGAAATTGGCTTGGACAGCCTTTGTGTATTAGCTCTCTCACGGCCTTATCTGGAAGGGCTTGTTTTTCTAAGCCGATTCATGAATGAATATAATTTCTCTTGCAATGAAATCTACTCACTGTAGGGAGTAAACGTTCTTCAACATTGGGGACTTGATAGCAACCAAGGCCAAACGTTGAAAGATCCATGATCATCGACGCGAGAACAATTTGACTTCCCTTCCCCACTTCTCCAAATCTTATCCCCAAAGCTATGCTGAGTAATGGAATGCCAGGTCGCCACCAGTCCTAGTTCTACGACGTTGCGAGCGAATGCATTTCGGATGATCGCATGGATTCAATGTCTGCATAACGCTATACATTTCGTATAGCAATTCAAGAGTTGGCTTTCCTTGAGGCTCTGGCTTTGTGACGAGTTTAGACCGCCATGAGTTCCACCTCCTCTTCCAACAATAAAGAGTTCCAGTGCAACTATTGTCACCGAGAGTTTCGCCGTCTCGAGCACTTGCAACGACATACAAGAAGACGTCAGTGCTCTTGTCCGCTTCCTATGGCACAATTCTTCTGACATTGTTGTAAAGATACTCATGAGAAACCATTCAATTGCGCATGTGGATCCGAGTTCTCCAGACGTGATCTTCTGACACGTCATGAACGCATTGTACATGGAGAGTTCAAGGGGAATACCCTTGCAAGCCCCCTTCCAGGAGAAAGAGCTACAGCATGCAGCTCCCATCCTAAGTCTCAAGGTCCTCGTGTCATCCGCCGAAATGCCGACCTCTTGACTCCTGAGTCGTTGCCGCGCTCTACTTCCCAGGTATTGACCGGGCAGCCTATTCTGTGAGTACACTGAGATTATTGATGGATACTCAGAAACAATTAACGGGACAAAGCAGCAACACTTCGATCCTTACCAACCAATTCATGGAATTAGAGCAATTACTTCGAGCTGATGGTGCGGACTCTTTTACATATATTGGATTTGTACTAAGATTATCGGATCAGATCCTCTGATTGAACAAAACATTGTGGATAATGCAGTACTTCTCAACAGCACTACTCAGCCTTTCAACACTGCTACCACGCAACCAGCTTCAAATGCTATCCCAGTCACTCTGGCAACTAGCCAGGGCCCACCGGCTCCTACCACTCTCCCAACACCCCAGCACAATTTAGGTAGGCTGAAATATGAATCATCTTCCCATCCACAAAATAGCATTTGACAAAACATATATAGGAACGCAGATCGTCGCCCACTTTGCCCACCCAGTCATCACCGAATCTCAAAGAGACAAGCTAATACAGGCTCTGGGAAGCTGCTTGATACCGGACGTGTCTCTGCCATCCAGAGATTCGCTCAACCGCTTCCTTGAGGGGTATGTCACAGGGTTCTATCTCAACGTACCTTTCACCCATATTCCCACCTTCAAGCTTGAGACATGCTCGCCCGAACTGTGTCTGTCTATGCTGGCAATCGGCGCGGCTTGTCGGTATGAAGTACACTCAGCCACCAAACTCTTTTTCCTTGCAAAGCTGTTGCTCCTGGACCGCCAGCGTCAGAGAGAACATGAAGCTTTGGCACGGTTGACAGGCTCGAACTGCCAATTTAGCAGCAGTGATAACCACATAGATGAAGTTCGATGCTTTCTATGCCTCTGTACACTTGCAACTTGGAGCGAAGATGCCGAGCTCAGGAACGAATCTCTCAGGTTGCGCGGAATGCTTGCTCACTCCCTACGCTTGAGTGGCCTGAAAGAAGCTGGGTCGCAGTCGACCGACAATTGGGAGACCTGGGCAGGACAGGAGTCCGAAAGACGGACCAAGCTACTCGCATTCTGCTTCCTTAACATCCAAAGCGTCGCGTATGGACTCCTGCCCATCATCTGGGGTCACGAGTTTGAGCTACAGCTGCCGTGCTCTTGTCCTGAGTGGACAGCGCCAGATTCAACCACATGGCTGTTCCTTCGGCAAGGCAGTCAGAGCACCCGTAGTACTTTCCGGGACGCTTTAAGAGGTCTACTGTCAGCGTCTCAAGATAGTCAACTTCAGGGATGCATCCCCAGCCCCGTGTCCAATTACGTCCTACTCCATGGTCTGGTTCAGATGGTGATGTGGGTACAAATCCTGCCCGCGAGCTTGGGCATGGCGCCTTCGCTAGACTACCAGGTCCTCTTCCGGTATGTCAGTCGCCTGAAAGCTTTTCAAAGAGTCGTTACAGCTAATTTTTATTCAGAACGGCACTGCGTAGATGGACCACCTTCTGGCAGCGAACTCCAGAGTCGAATCTTCAGCCACTCGATCCCAACGGGCCTCTACCTTTCACTTCCAGCGCCTTGCTGAGCCTAGCGTACATTCGCAACTGCCTGCAACACGACAGCTACCACTCTACGGGGCTCTTGTCCTGGAACCCAGCAGCCGTAGCCGATCATCTTCACTCGTCTGCGCCTGCGAAGCAGCAGTGGGACGAACTCCTGGCAGCGCACCACGCCACACATGTCTTAGAGATGATAGTCAAGCTGGGTGTTCAGTATGTCAAACACAACCAGGCCTTGGTTTGGAGCATAGAGACGGCGCTGTGCGGGCTTGAGTGTGCCGTGTACCTCTCCAAATGGCTCCGGGGGCTACAGTCACCTAGTTATGGTGAATCATTGTCTGGTACGTGCAAAGTCTCCAATTCTTTCTGGGCATACATTCCTCGATAGCACTCTCGCCTTTGCATCACACTTTGCTAACTGATTGTGCTAGAGCCCGAAACCCTCTTGATCGACTGGATCCGAAACGTTGTCACCGAAGGCATGGCATCTGTCCAGGGCAGTAGAACCGATGCCTGTCGCACAGGGTTTGCTGCTCTAGCAGATCAGGTTGTGGAGGTCTGGTCTCATGTAATGCACGGGAACTCCCCCTGGGCTTTTATCGGGATGGTTGGGGATGTGTTAGATCAGTATAAACAGAGCTGGTTTAGGTAGATCTAGTGCTCAGAATGCACAGTATTGTACCTCTCATACACAATTCTCTTCGGTTCAATACCAGAGACTTTCCACAAAAATGACATCACTCACTTACTAGATAATGATTTGATGATATGATTTGCTAGTATCTCTTTCCAAAGCTTTTTCAAAAGAAAAAGAAAGTTCTAAGTTCCGGCTTATGCGAGTGTATATACTAACAAACTGGATTGCTGCAGAAATCAAGCAACTTTCCCTTTCTGCTTTAGATTAAACTTAGTGCTGCTTTTTGCTTTCTAAACAGCCCGGAGTATAGAAGAAGTATAAAAGTACATATCCTAAGTAATCCCTAAACAATCCCAGATTAATCCAGAAGTTAATTTAAAAAAGTAACTATTATTCTATCCGCATATCTAAGTTTATACAATCTAGTTATATAATCTAAATAAAATATATACTACTAATATCAGCTATTTTACTTTTATCTTGCCGGTATGCCTATTATTTTTCTAGTTCTTAAAAAATATTAAGCCCTGTTTTAATAATTATTTTATATTTAATCTAAACTTTCTAACAGCAACATATTCTTAAGTATTAATTAGATTAATCTAAGTTTTTACTATAGTTACTAAAAAGATTTACTTAAAGGTTAATAATACTCTACAACTACTTTAAATCTATACTTTTTTTATCTACTACTCTTTAGATTTTATAATATTTAACTGCACCAGAGGCCTTAAAACTTATCTATTTATAGTATATATATAATAAGCTACTTTAAAAATATCTAAAAGCTAAATAAGGCTTAGCAGTACTAGTATAAGGCCTTTTTTACAGGTATATATTAAATTACTTAATCTGCAAATAAAGACCTTTAGTATAGTTTTTATTTTTTTAAAATATACTAATTTAAAGACAGAATTAAATACTGTATTTTTTTTATTATATTATATTAAAGTTATACAGTATTACTTTTTTAAATATTTTTCAAAGTGCTGTAATTATATACTCTAGTAAAAAAATAAATAATTACTATAAATATCTTTTACTCTTAGTATTAATACTATATATAAAATAGTTTAGATATAATATCTTTAGTTTAAAATAATAAAATAAGTATTTTTTTAGTAGTATATATAGCAATAAGTTGGTACCTGGAAAACTTTAAATTTACAGTCTAACTAAAAAATTATATAAAAATATATTAAAAAATAACCTAGTTAGCTAGTTTATCTAATTTTATTAACTATACTACAGATATGCTAATTTATTTATCTCTAGTCTAAACAACTAAGCATCTTAAAAACTAAAAATAAAGAAAAAAATAGTTAATTATATTCTTATTACTTACAAAAATAAAGGCTACTCCTTTTATATTGCAGAAAAGTATAAAAGGCAGACTACAGTATTCTATTATTAAAATTAAATATAAAGTATATATAAGGTCGGTTAATAAATAATATATATAATAGTATAGTTATATAATCTAAAAGTCTATTATAAAATATATTATTAAATAGTAGAAGAAAAAAAGAATTTTATAAATTATTAATATTAAAAAACTTTTAGCATATTCTATATAAATTTTAAAAGTCTATAATTATTTATATAACTTATTGTACTAGTATAAACCTAGGTATACTAGTATAGTAATAAAAATAAAAAATAACTATTTTTTATTTACAGTAAATAGTAAATAAAAAAGTAGAATTATCTTCTACTAATAATTAGCAGTTATAAAAAAAAATACTAAGTAATTTAGCTAATTAAAATAGCTGTATATTACTGCCAGATAAGTACCAGAAATTAATAGTAGATATTTTAATATTTAATAAAAATAAATTAACAGTTATCAGCTAAAGCTACTAACCCTTAATTAAATACTAATAAAATATAAAAAATATTTAACTATTTATATATATAATAACTTAACTAACAACTTTTAATATATTAATTACCTATATCTAATTTTTATTATAAAAATAAGACATAGTCTAATACTTAAATTTTTTTATATAAATATTTATTATTTATTATTTATATTTTATATATATTTATTATATTATCCGGCTGTTCTTTCTCCAGGCCTATAACTAGATATATTTTAGCTTAGGTATATTTAGAACAAGACCAGTCTAGATATATTACAACTTTTTTATTAATATTATAATAAGTTATATTTTTAGCTAATATTTTAAATATAAAATCTTAGAAAAAGTACTTTTAAAATAATATATATTTATTTTATATATTCTACTAATTTAAAATATACAGCAGCTTACTACTATACAGATACTTAATTTAAAGTAATAAAAAATACTTTTACCTTTATCTAATTTTAAATAGTTTTAATTCTAGATTATAAGTCTAAATTTAGACAAGCTGCAATTTAGCTTCCGGATAAGTTCCAGTTATAAGCAGAGTTTCTTTTTTATTAAATAATATATTTATAAAGCTGTAGTAGACAAGTTTATATTTATTTAAAAGTATATATATATAAAAATACAACTTTTAATAAGTTAACTAAAAAATTATCTAATAATAAAATAAATTTACTGCTTGCTACTGGAGTTAATATTTTGATTAGATCCACCTTTACCGCCTAAGAGTGGTCTACCGCCTAAGACTGGTTTACCGCCTCAACTGGTTCACCACCTAAGAGTGGTCTACCGCCTGAGACTGGTTTACCGCCTCGACTGGTTCACCGCCTGAGAGTGGTCTACCGCCTGAGACTGGTTTACTGCCTTGACTGGTTCACCACCTGGGACTGGTCTGACTAGTCTACTGCTTAAGATTATATACCGCCTAAAATCTTCCTCACCACCCGAGCTTGGACAACACCTGATATAAATCTATTACCTAATAAAAGACTTCTTTTTAAGACAGTAAAACTAAAATTTACTGCTAGGTTTTATTGGAAATAATACAGCTTTTTTAATATATATTATACTATATTAGCTTTTTCTATACTATACTATAGCTTAACTATAACCTTACATACATCAGCTTATTAATAACAGATAATAATAAAGTAAAAGTTAAATAATATAGAGTACAGCTTTATTAACCAATTAATCCGCCCTTACAGATAATAAATAAGTTTTTTTTAAAAGAGCTTTAATCATCAGTGCATAGTAAGCGCCTACAGAACTTAAAACTAAATAATATAATCTATTTAAAAAATAATTTAATCTAAACAGAAGACTTAATTTTATACAGCAGAGTTTACAAAGTATATTAATCCTTTACTTTTATTTAGTTTCC
This sequence comes from Aspergillus japonicus CBS 114.51, assembly GCF_003184785.1. Classification (NCBI taxonomy): domain Eukaryota; kingdom Fungi; phylum Ascomycota; class Eurotiomycetes; order Eurotiales; family Aspergillaceae; genus Aspergillus; species Aspergillus japonicus. The sequence goes on along the minus strand of NW_020291646.1, from coordinate 457,066 downwards.
TAGTCTAATAGTTTTAGTTAAATACTTTCTGGCTATAGCAGCCCAGCTGATTAATTTTTATAAAAGTTTAATACTAGACTTCTAATTTCTATTAGATATAAATAGGCAGTAACTTAGCTTTTTTACAAATTCCAAAACAACTATTTATTATACAGATTAACTTAGTTCCTAGGCTGCTTATATAATTATAATATAAAAGTTATATTTTTAATTTATTATAGCAACTAAAAGCTAAAGAATATTTTAGTTTTTTTTAAATAGGGATTTAATAAGGTAAAATAAAGTACTGGCAGTTGTTGTTATATTAAATCCTAATATTACTAACTTTATATTACTTTTTAGTCTACTTTAATTAAAGTATAAATAATTTAATATAAAGTAGAAAAAGTTAATACAACTCTACTGCTATTATTTATTTTATAAAACTTAATTATCTTTTATAGGTACTTTTTTTATTTAGTCTTTAATTGTAAGGGCCCAAACAGCCCTTCCAACCTTCGCGGATATCTGTAAAGAGAAATATATATAGATAATCTAAGGCGGTGATTATATAACAGCTAAGTAAACCGGCTACAGCCGCCCTTAAAAGCAGCAGCTGCCTTGTAAGTTAAATAAAGCAGTAATAATACTTTAAAATAATATATTAGTATTTTTAGTTTTATAAAAGCTATTTATTTATTATACTATTTTATTTTTTAGCTTTTATAATTTTATTATTTAATATTCTGTAGAATAGCCCAGTAAGTAATAGCCGGCTATAATATATAAAGCTAAACTAAAGATAACTTTTTTAATCTAATTATAAAAAACTATATATTAACTGTAGAGAATAAATTATCTATACTAAAAAAAAAGTACAGATTCTAATTTAAAACCTTTATAAATATTTATACTTATTTAAATAGATTACTAAGTTGTAGAAACAGCTAGAAATTGGTACTATAAAAAAGTATCTATATAAAAATTTAAAAAACTTTAATTCTAGTACTATAAAAACTAAAAAAACTAGTATATATATTAATCTGCCTATAAATAAAAAATAATACAGTATCTATAATTATATTATTTATTATATATTTATTACTAGATAAAAGTTAACTGCAGAGGCTAATAACTAAAATAAAAATTAAAAAATATATATTATAGTAACCTATTTAAATTATATTTTAAATAATCTATAAAAAGGTAAGGCAGCTAAATCCTACTGTAAAAAAAATAAACTAGTTTTTATAAGTTTTTTAAAATACAGCTAAAAAATTCTATAAATAAATAATAAAAAGTCTAGTTAAAAATATTTAAAGCTAAGTCTTATAAAAAAAAACCAGAGTTTACTTATTTATAAAAATAAAAAAAAATAAAAACTAAATTAGATTATAAAATATAAAATATTAATACTGTATAGCTGTATTTATTTTTTATATTTTTTTTTTATAATCTAAAAAAAAATCTATAAGCAGCAGATTTTTTTTATAATTAAATAAGATTTTATTATACTACTTATAAGATTATACCCAGTATTAAGTTGGTAATATAAATAAATAAAAAATAAAATATTTTATAAATAGATTTTAAAAAAAAATTACAGACCTACTGCTTTTATAGATAAAATCTAAAAACTAAAAATCTAAACTAATAGTTTTATAAAAAAAATTTAAAGGCTAAAGTAATTTTTTTTAATACTATAAATATCTACAGAGGCCCCTAGATTAAAAGTTTACTATAATTATAAATAAATAAATTACTAGATAAAAAATTAATAGTTAACTAAACTATTTATAAAATAACTAGTAGATAAAATTATAGTATCTACTTTAAACTAAGTTAAAATTATAATCTACTTTAGTTTAAAACTAAAAAAGTAGCTAATTTTTTATAAAAAAAAATATTTTATAAAAATAAAAATTATTATAAATAGTAGAGCAGAGGTAAATCTAGTATTTATAATATTTATTAAATAAATAAAATAATTAACTGTTTTAGTAAAGATAATTATAAAAAAAATTAAGTAAAAAAATATATAGTTAAAAAAAACTATAGTATTTATAATATATTTAAAAAATATCTAAAAATACTGTAAAAACTAAACAGATTTTATAATTATAATATTAGAAATAGATAAAATAGTTTTAAAAATACTTTAAATAAGACAGTAAAACTGCGATTTGCTGGAGCGCGGCCGTTTTCGGCGCCCGCTTCTCTAGGTTTAGCGCCTGCGTTGCCCGCGCTAGATACGGCATCGCGCCGGCTGTTCGCGGTTTAGCCTGTCCATAACAGGCTTGGTACACTCCGCTAGGCCTGATCAGGAACTGCCTTCTTCTACCGCCCACCGGACAACGTCTGCCATGTATATAAAACCGGGGTGCGTCGCTCAACGGAAATCGTCATCTTGCAACATCATCTCCCTTCCTAATCTCACTTCCCAGGTCTTTCTCGGATCGGCTGACGTGGCCTCTTCCTTCGCCCCCTGCAAGTCGCAAAAATTGTACGCTACAGCTTTAGCACAGCCCGCTTTCTCCAAGCACTTGACCAGAACGGCCAGGATAAGCCCAAGTGTAATGGCAAATGGCACGCAACATCCTTGGCTTTTGTGCTACATTCTCGCTCGACTATCTAGTTTTACCTGCACTGGGTGCGTGAAAGTGCTGTAATCAGATGTCCATCTCATTCCTTGGTGGCTTTGTCACTGTTGATTATTGGATGGAACACCGGCAGTTCTGATCACATTGGGATGCGAAGTGTTCCCCATTCCCTCAAATCTACTTTCTCAGCCACTCTTTAGGAGAGTAAAATGAAAGGCTGTATGAAACTGACACTAGTGCTGTCGTTGTGGGACTCGTGGGACTCAATACGTTAGCTCTGCCCTCTGTCTAATCGCCAAGGCAACACAGTGCTCCTGATCTCGTATCGTTTCACTAACCTAGCCAGAGCGCGACCGAACATATCCGTCAAGCAGCGAAGTCGATCACTCACTAGCCCAGCTTCTAGTTTATGCTGACCAACAGCAAAAATGCCTCAAGCCGCCCTGGGGCTGAACGGAAACATTTACGCTAGGCATGACCGAATGATGTGCATGGCCTGTAAACAACAGGTCGCACCTGCCGTATGACTTTCGGTCCCGAAGGACGCGCTCTTCAAATTGTCTTTTCAGAAATAGGGTCTTTATGCAATCTGGGTAATGGAAGTCTGAAGCCCTCCTATAGGCTTTCAACTTACTATTGGCGGGATTCCCGCTTCTGCGCCTAACACAAGCGAGGGCCGGTTCGACAAGGCACAAACGACGAATGCCTCCAGTAGTACGAAGCCTACCAGGAGCTGCGCGGCCGATCTCGCACCATGGTACTCACATGTCATCTGAGTCTTATAAAGGACTGGCAGAGCTTCCTACTTTTGTCTCTTCCATCTTCTGGATCGCAAGTTACGAATAGGCATGGTTTCAATCGATTCTCTACTGTTTTGCTTCCACCTACCGCTTTTTGAAGTACTAAGATCTACTCTACTATTTTTCTGTCTGTCTTTTGAACAAAATGAGAGTGAATCTTGATCAAATCGAGTTCTACCATGGTCCAAGCCAGCCGTCCTGCAATAATCGGAGGAATTCACCACAAGTCCATATTCCACAAACCTCCCAGCATTTCTCTCCCACTGAGGTAGCTCCAGGACTACCCCAGGCAACTTCAAAACAGGACCTACCATCTAGCGGGACTGCTTATCTATGGAATACATTTGACTTTGAGATTGATCGGCTCTGTGCCGTCACTGAGCATCAAACGACAAAAGGTGCCGAAAAATCTATCGCACCAATCGTTCCAGCCGCGCTTGACATTCAGTCGGATAATAGAGGCTCTCGCTTAGCTTCATCCGAGCCAGTCCTATTCGAAGACACCTCAGCGACACCAGTACCATGCTGCGCAGACCAATTGGATTATGTTTTTCCCGATGTACATGAGAATGAGTTGCCATGTAAGTTGGTATTATACTCGACAACATTATAGATAGACCTCTCTTTTTCTAACATGCTCCAGATTTCGTGCCTTATGGCGAAGCTGCGGAAAAAGCTGAGATCTCACCGGTTCCTTGTGTCACCGCGACTGCATTCAGACAAGAGGGCAATGCTACTAGCAGCCAATCCGAAACCTGTGAATCCCATCAGATATCCGTGGAGGGAAGCTCGCTGATCACACGGGCTCTTTCAGAGTGTACCGGTGCTATAGCTGGTGGAAAGATTACAAACCCGTGCCGATCACCTGATCTAAGTGAAGATTTATGCTCCCATGCAATTGATGCTTCGGAGCGGGCTGGTAGTTCCGGCAGCGCTGGAGCCAAGTCAACTGCATCTGGCCTCTCTTCTCGCTTGAACCGGAGCTCTAGTCTAGAGAATTCTGGTGCTAGGACAATCCAAACTTGCAACAGCCCAGTCCGCTACCCGTCAGTAGCTGTGGTTGTACCCGCGCCTTCATGGAAGCAGCGAAGAGCCACCAGGGCAAGCACAAGGGCCGCTGCGGCAGCATGCAACAAGCGACTTCGCTCAGGCCAAGCCGCCATTAATCAAACTAGCCCAGATAAATTTTTCTCTCGCATTGAGGGCTCGACTCCGAAGATGAAGACCCGGAAGCCTGCATTTAAGCGTGTCTCTCGCCCTCCGGAAATTTCAATTCCCGCTTCATGCAATTGTACCCGGGATATTCATGGGATAAGCGGAAAAGCTCTGCTCACAGTCGTATCAGATGCTGGAGTCAAACCTGCGTATTATTTCACCTTTGTACCTGACACGAGTTCGATGTCGCATCAGGCGCATCCGGGGGATATCTCAGGGAAACAAAGACCATACACATCAGATGAAAATGCGCAGTTGGTTCGGCTGAAAGAAAGAGAAGCAATGTCATGGATTGAGATTGCAGACTATTTTCCTGAACGAACTGTCTCATCCCTACAAGTCCACTATTCGACTAAGTTACGGCATAAGGCAAGATCGAAACCCTGAAGAGGGCGGAGACCTAGATTAGAGGGGGCCTGAATTTGTGAATGGCGCTTAGTTCGTGCAAGACAGGACACTAGAAACACTGTCTGGCAATCTATATCTCGTTTTGGAATTTCCTTACAGTTTCAACCTGACTTTACCCTCCGTATGTGTTGATAACAGATTTCTTCCGGTGCAGAATACATGAAAGGCACGAAAAAAGAATACTCTCAATAGCATAAGGCTCATGTCTATTCTATATCTAATCTTGTATTACCCACTAGGCCGTAAACCCCGCCAGGCCTGTTATACATGCGCTATGTTTAGTACATTGTGACTGAAAAGAATAAGTCTGGTTCATTACAACACAGGAGGAAATTGAAGCGGGCAGGATTCATGTTAGCTACGGACAAATTCGGTCAGATTCTGGATCGTATGGGCCTAATTACATTACCTAGCGCCGAGGGGGGCAAATTTCTGAATAATGTCTGGTATGAATTGTTCGTCGATTAGGAAAATACAATGACAAATGTATCGCAGAGTTCAGAATTGTCCCGCCAGTTGCTATCGGAAATACGTTCTAAGCTTGCGTTTTGTTTATACTTGGTATTGTTGTAGATATTGGCTATCGAGGCTCGGGTCGCATCGTTCCTCTGTCGGTCGGAGTAATATCCAATCCGTTTTTGCGTGAGCTTTGGATAAATGAAGAAGCGTACTCATTCAATTGGTTCTGAGCACTATGGGGAATTGGTGTCGAACGGCCTTGGGGTGAAAGTAGTTTAAAAGAATCTGGATATTGTCCAAGCTGAGATTGGGTCTCAATGGGAAAGACCCACTCTGATGAAGATCTCGTAGTCTGAGGTGGCGGGCGGATCGCACTCTGCTCCTGAGGCTCGTGCGGCGTTTGTGGATTGGCGATGGAGTTTTCGCGACAATATGATGAACAGAACAGAGCCCCACTTGTTTCTTGACCGCAGCGAGAGCATTCTTCGTACAGTGATGGCATAGCTAAGATGGTGCAGTAAACCCTTCTGGAGATTTGGAGGTGTATGAGTTCAACTCCTAAGCCCTTCAGAAGATGATGTAATTAAGGGAGAGGCAATGCTTACTCATAGCATGTGTAAATGATTATTCATCAAATCGCCACTGGAAGTATTGCCGTGAACTTTGGATTTGCGCCGCAACCTACAACGGCAGGATGTTGGTATCGAAATATCTGCCCACTATAACGACGCGTGAGGACGCGTGAAGGCTAGATTCTTGTCCGGAAAGATGTGTAGACAATTCTGCCTCGATTACTTTATGTAGTCAGCTATAGATGCCGCCATTATATCCTTCGGTAGTATCAATTTGCTTGTTATTTCTCTGAAATTGAAGCACCTCAGACAGACCAAAAAATGCATCAACAGGGAGCAACCGAACTATAGTGGGACAATTGTTCATGAATTAAAGATATGAATGTTGGAAAAACTAAGATTTTAAGGTAAAGACCATGCTTGAAACAAGGAATTCAGATCCGATCAGCTTAATGATAATGTTACAACCCTTATGCGGCATTTAACTAGCCATCCGAATAGACTATTTGGGATGGTCATTTTGTAACAGCCATCTGGTTCAAGTGGCTTTTATTTATCTCACAACCTGGACTCACTCTGCGAAGCACTTCCTCATTCGCACGATTATCCACATTGCTTCCTTCGGGTACCGGGGCATGGGGACGAGAAATAGTTTGCCGTGAAGGATGAGCGGTGCCGGTCTGCAAAGTTCCTTCATCAGTTACTCTGTTGGCTTCAGAGAGAGCAAGATCTCCAGAGTCAAAGTATGTTCGTTCCTATGTAGTTGTTAGCTTGTACTCTTTCCGAGCCGGCTTCAAACTTACTCTAGACTTATATCGACGCAAATCCCCCGATATCTGGCTTTTGTACTTGGCCAAGATTCTCTGTTCTCTTTCGGAAAACTGCTAACCGAGAGACAAATAGTGAGCAGTTTCCGTGAAAAAAAAAAGAAAAGAGGGAATATAATCTGTTATTACCTCCTCTTGAGTATATGGACTACTTTTATTGTCCATAATCAGTTTGGGTATTGAATAGCTGTATACCACGATAAAGGATGCTTCATAATAATTGCTCGAAGGAAAAGGAAACAAAATATAGAATTTGCCTCCCTGGGTTCTTGCAACACTTGCTTTTATATCATTTTCATGTTTTCAACGTCACCGCTCGAACCTAAGCTACTTACCTGAACTCTGACGCTCCAGGGCGGAAACTATTTCCGAATTGCAGCACCGGTCGACCATCAACTGTGCCACTCCAAATTGGATTATATTCATGTCGCTCCAGAATGTTTACAGAATCTTACTATCCTTATGAACTGACCAGTAAGCTACGGATTTAATCCGCTCTCGCTCCTTGCATTTGTAGAAAACCACTTTCAAGTCTTTATTTGCTGGAGGATGCAGAAACATTAAAGGTTTCAAATTAAGCTATACTAAGAACTACATTAAATCTTTAATCGGAATTGTTACTTGATCCGTTAGAACAGAGGAGAATGCCGAATCCCGAGCCCGTGTCAAGCTGTCACACTTGGGGGAATAATGTTCGAAGTAGCGCCAGCCAACCTATATGCCAGGGTAGTATCACGTACTTTCCTCAGATTAGCTTCCGGCATAGGATTAGTTACAGCTGATTACAAGATTGGCACACCAATATCCATAAATAGCAGAATCAAGTTGCTGGCCCAAAGGATATTTCAGCAGGAGCAGCTCGCGGTGAAACCCATCATAGCACCGATAAGTCCACAATAACTATATTGATTCCAGTAAGAATTCTATCATCACTTTAGACTGCTGGGTTCAAGAGTCAGCAGGAATGCAGTGTGTTGGCATATCCAAAAGCTGTTGTATGCTAAGGACTCGGTGCGACAGTGTACTTCTGTTGGCTTGTGTTGATATCTGAGGAGAATTGACAGTTTCGGCAGATTCGGACCTCTGTTGTTTGTTTTTAGTACTCAGATAAAGCTGTATATCGCCGAGACTTGGTTTGCTTCGGATAAATTTTAAGAATGGTGTAGTATGGGCGTCCGAAATGTCCTGTAGCATTTGAAATAGCTGGAGTAAAATATCCCGTTCCTCTGTCAACTCTTTAATTCTCTTTTTATAGGCCGATTTCCGCCGCATATCTCTATCCAAGTCGAGCGTACAGGAGAGTTGACGCTCAGTGCAATGTTCGCAGGCAGCAGCCTTGTCCCTAAATATGCACTGTCATCTTTAGTATGCTTTGAGACCGAATAGAGACTGAAGGATTGTTACCTTTGTCTTGTGTCGCTTGCACTCGCCGCATGCTGCCGACGCCTTGCGGACCCGGGCTGCTGAGACCTTGGGCCCGAAGGAAGATGTAGCGATAATGGACGAAGGCGCTGGGGCGATAGACCGCATTTAGAAAGAGCTTGAGAGTATGCGATGAATATCTGTTCATAAGTCCTCTATATTAATCGAATGGTTTCATTTCTGCTACGGTGTAGGAAGTTCGCTGGCGGCACTTATGAATCGTGTTCCTACCAGGGCTTGATACCGCTCGGATATCTTATCCCGTGTAATTTCGGCCAATCAACGTCTATATGCACAATTTTTGTCATATTCTCTTGGTACAGTGGCCCTTGCTTCTGAGTTCGGATAACTTTGACCGCTCCTGGTTCAACCAATTAACAATAAATTGCTTTCCTTGATTCCCAGTCGATCTTGTCGGCATAGTGACGTATCTATGAACAAGATTTGGGAAAGATTGAAACAGAATCAGGTTCGGTAGACTTACCAGTTGTTGTTGGAGCATATTACGAAATCTTCCAAAGGTCCACCTAGTTCATACTTGAGAGTAAAATAAAACGAGGTAAAGCCCAGATGATAATTGTGGGGAAAAAAGGTTTTTCCTTATCACGTGTGTATGATTACTCATCAAACCGCCACTGGAAGTCTAGCCACAGACTCTGGATTCACGCGGCAACCTACCAAGGCAGAATGTTGGCATCGAAAATCTTCCGGCACCAAACGAAAGGTAGGACAGGTCTAAGCTTCTGAAGAACAGATTTGTGCCATACTAATTAACCGTCCTAAGTCCTAGTTCGATGACCTATATAGATTCTTCGACCTCCGGCATTCAGATCACCAACAAGCCACATATGCCCGTTTCAAGACCTCCATCTCAATTAAGACGCGACGTATATTTCTCCGCTCTGCATACGGCTGGTCCAGAGCGTCACATTGCGTGCTGCAGACACAGGGTCTTTCCTGTAGCACAGAAGATAGTTTTGAATCAGTGCAGCAGCGTATTTATTCGACTCAACCTTGTTAGCAAAGGAGTCCGACAAGTGAATGATCTCATCGAGTGACCATTCTGGCGACGCCGACTCTAACGCACAGTTCACATTCAAGGTTTGAGGCTCGACAATGAAGGATTGATTAGAAGGCTTCACAAAAAAGGTCAGGAATTGTTCTTTGATATCCCTCTCAGTTGCTAATCCAAAGGAAAAGATTCGGTCCACACGGCCAGGGCGCCGAAGAGCTTTATCAATACTGTCTGGATCGTTCGTGGTCATGATCAAAATGCGACCCTCTTGAGCAGATACGCCATCGATGATATTCAGAATATCGGAGAGGGTCACACCACCATAAAAGCGCTTAGAGGTTTCAGGAGTATCAATGTTCTCTCCACAGTCCGGACTTTCTGACGTAACGTCAGTCAAAGGGCGGGTTTCGTCAAGATCGCGATTTGCGATGCCAGCTTGATCCACATCCTCGAGAAGCACAATACATCTATCAGGAAGGGATAGAAACAAGCGACTGAGACTGTCTCCATCGACGGTCTTCGAATTCAGACTGACTGTGAATATTTGGAGACTTAACAAACCCGCAATAGCAAGGCAAAGACTCGATTTACCGGTACCAGGCGGGCCTTGGAAGAGATACCCCCGTCGGTATGGAATACCACGTTCGTGATACCAGGAACGAGTGCGCGGTTGGAGGAAGTCAGTCAAATCGGCGATAATTGCGCGCTTGATATCGGGTTCGACAATAACAGTCGAGAGAGGTCGTGGTCTTTTGGATGGTAGCCCGGCCCACTGAGGAACCATTCCATCCTTTAATGCTTGGTTAACGCGTATAAGATCGTCGTTCCTTTTCTCAGCAATTCCCTGTATCTCATCCAACAGATCTCTGAGAACGGACTGACGCCACGCGTAGAGATATAGTTTCTCGCGATGATCAGTCCAAGGGCTGCCGGCATCCTTGTATGGCTGACGACGGAAACCGAGAAGATACCCTCGATGAAAGAAGAAGTGAAAGCCAGCAGGTGCAGGTGTGTATCGAATAGGCAAATATCTCTTGAGTTGTCTAATTTTGACCCAGAAATCTCGTGGGTCGTCGTCAAACTGCTGAAGTTCTTCCATAGAAAGCTCCTGCCAGCCAGTTTTTGGCTCGTCCTTCTCCCACGGAGAGACGAAATTATTCTTGGTACCGGCGATCGATTTCCGCGCGTCCCTTAACCCAGGTACTTGAGACGCCCATTGCATCACGTCGTTGTATATGGTATCGTGATATCGGATCTCAACAGATGCTGCCAAATCGAGAAGAACGGAATACAGGCGGGTCAAAAGCACCGGAACAGCATATGTGAAAATCACGAAGGAAGCTATAAAAGCAAGAAGAAAGACCGAGGTATCCGTGTGCAGATAGAACGAAAAAAGTCGAGCCAGAAAGCTGTAGCCGGGTAGAAGACCCTCAAGCATAATATCGGGCGATAGTATACCGTACATGGGTTCTTTCGTATCCATAACTGAAGCAGGTGATGGTGGACGGTCAGAGACTGCGAATCCTGTGGTCTGGCTCGATATACGAGCTCGAGGGCAGTCTTATGTACTGGCCAGTCAAGCAGGTGTCTAAGTAACGTCTATTCAGTAACCGCATGGCAATGCTTTCCGAATACAAGACGTCCCAGCGAATACAACCCCCCTCGGTGCAGAGTGGTGTGCGAAGGTATAATTACATGATGCGCGCTTTCCGTGGGTTTATCCACTAGCCTGCGCAGACGCGCTCGTAATTGGCACTCGGGCTGCATACTAGCGATAATGATGATGGAACGGATAGTACGGACTTATCCTGGTGGAGGGGGTTTTCTGTCAAGGAGGTGGGGCTCAAAGGCTCGCAGGAGGAGCATGGGCAACCGCGACAATGATTTTCGGGGGCCAGATTATGGCCTGGATAGGAGCCGGTACGGGCAATGCACTAGCTTCAGAGATTCGTGGCCAATAAGCATACAATACTCTCTGCCGCACCTGTCAGGGATTTGCTTCCTGCCTGAGGCCTAGAACTACGACTGCGTACTTTTTCTTCATTACAGGAACGAACTCTTTCAAAACGCCAAAATGTGTCAAACTTGCGCGGCGACTCAATGACTAAGGGTAGGATTGTGTAAGTGGGAATGGGCCCGAGCGCATCAGTACCACTAGTGGGTGTCAAACACAAACAATTCAAGTCGGTAAGAGTGCACGCCCCGCATCCTCATTTATCATTCGCGACGACTGTAGTAGAAGAGCCCGTCGCGGCCAAGGAAGCTGAGGAATGGCAGAAAAGATTGCCGCATAGCCGCATCAGTGATCCATTTGCGATGTCTTAGCAAGCACACATAATAAGGTTGTGTCCGTCACGGTAGAATGAGGTCCTCTCGGTGTCAAGTCAAGTGTATGGCCTAGGGCGCCATTAACCTCACTGGTCGCTAGGCTCGTCAGGTGTTCTAGACAAGCGCTTGCCACGGAATATCCCTGGCCAGTGTCAATCTTCATAGAGCGAGCTAGTGCACTGTGGTGGCGAAATTTGTACTAACCTATACTGTCTTCCTAGCTCATCCCAGTAGTTGGAGAGATGATTGCCAAGAATTCCCCATGCTATAAGCAACAGCAAAACAATGATGACACATAGAATAGCAATTGTGTCCGGCATGATGTGTACGATCAAGAGGGGGTCTTCGGGCGTCGTAAACGCTCAAATATCGGTCATAAAATTGGCAATTGCTTAAAGAAACAATATGACTCTGGAGCAAGAAGACGCACCTAAGCTTTATATCACACACCCTTCCTTTACATACAATATAACAGCGGGCATTGTTTCCGAACGACGATCATCACTGCTCTAATTCCTACGGCGAGAGTTCTTGCAGCTATCGGTAGGTAAAATGTATGTAGCTTGTGTACCAATAAATCCGACTGTCTCTAGTCTAGCCAGTACTTCACTGAATCAGCTACTGCGCTTTGGGCAATTTACTAAGTTCAGCTACTGCAAATTGAATGAGGGGAAAGCAGAGATGCAGGGGCGGGCATTGATGTCCATGTCATGCCGGGTACAAAGAGTTTCAATACACCAGAATATGTCAAACGGGGGCGGGAGAGGATTAGTCTCCAAAGCATTACGCCTCTTTCCAATTGTGGAAGCATGACGGCGCCCATAGGGGTAGATAGATTTGGCCGCTGACACACGCAAAGCAAGGACATGCTCTCAAGTGACCTCTCACTCTCATAAAGCAGGACGGTTCCGTCTCTAGCTTTATGGAGCAACACATAATATTCCGTGCTTCAAACTTCTGCAGCCCGCCAAACACCCACTTTCTCATCTACCCAAGTCACGAAAAAATGGTAGGCTTACCCCCTCTTTGTATCAAGGAGACATTAGCTGAAGCATGACTGTGGTACCAGTCTGAGATCCACGAACATTTCTTCCAAGTCCCAGCGCAATCTGTTTTGAAGACTTTGCTGGTATTCTGCTTGAGTCAGCAACAATCCCTTAGCGATGATTATAGTATAGACATCGGCATAGACGCCAGGTCTCTTCTGCAAGAGTGCCAGAGCCTGAATGGGGAGGCATTTTACAACAAGGATATATCTCATTTGATTCAGAACAAACTACTTTGCAGCCATGCGGAAAATATTTCAAGTAGGCTCACTCAAGATGCTTTGCTGAAATTATCTCTTCTTGCTTGGCACTTCGACTCGAATGGTTCTGTTTCTCAAGACCTCCGTCACTTTATTTGGCAACCCAAGGCCGATTTCATCGACGTGTGCGAAACTATCTGGAGTCAGTACAACAATCGGTCGAAGTATCCCACGTCACTCAGAACGTTCGAGGAAGAAATGTTTTGGTTGTTGACAAATCTTGAAGGGGCTTTTAGATACAGGTGGAATGTTGTCTTCTTTGAGTGGGAGGACTCAGCTGCTCACACAGAGTAGTAGCGGGCTTGATGGAAGCTGAACTGCTATTGTTGATGCGTTACTATGGTTTTGTTCGCTTAGGGTGCCTTTCAAGCAAGCAGCAATCTACTGTATTTATTATTAACTACATCAGATGAAATAACTCTCCGATTGAACTTATTGCCCCCCATTAGATAAAGAAAAGACAAGGGCATCTTTACTGCCTGGATTATTGCTACTGCGAGTTCTCGGCAGCATGTGCTGTCAAGTACTGATTCCAAAGCCATCCTCACAGCACATGGCGTTGCCTCCCGGGCTTAAGCTTTCTGTCCAACGGTGTAAATTGGTGCGATGCTTACAAGGAGGATTAGACCTTTTGACAGTGTGGTTTGGTGTTCGACCCAGATAGATTTGCCGACCGTGACTCTCGAATCACCAATTAGACCCGAACTCTCTATCCTAAGGACAGTGTAGACAGCCTTGATGATATTGTGAGGCGTGATAATATCCTTGGATGTCCGAAATAGGGAGTACTTTCCGACCTAACAACCAATAATTAATGATCTGAGATTAACCTGTTCCTAGAGCCTTACCCCTTCATATATCAAATCACGCAGCGGTATTAAGGGTATGTCGATATCAATAGATGGATTGATAATACCGGAGTCACTAGAGGCGTCCTTCACACGAGGCAGCGTACCACTGAGCCAGTTGTCCATTTGAGATATAAATCCACATATCTTAGATTCTACTATCGCATCATGGAGCTCTTGCAGGTGCTCAAATGATTGCAAGCACTCAATTATAATATCTGCATCATCAGCCGTTGAATGGGTAAATTTGGAGATCGGATTCTTACCGGACGGCGAGCTTGTGCTAGCATCATGCAGTGGACGGTGACTGTAGCCACGCGCTTGGCGATCGTAATAAATTGGAACAGGTTGTACTGACTCATCAAGAAAGACAGGACGTGTGTGAAAATTCGGTGAAACTTCAGACTAATAGTGTTACTACCTGTATGTCGCCGCCGGGCCTGGTTTCCACCCACATACCATGGTTGGATGTTGTACTGGCACCGTTATCTAAATCCTTGCCATAGTGTTCGATGACATACTGCAACTCAAAACAATGTGGCGGCTTGGGCAGACATTTCGATGGGATCGAAGCTCTGAGGCACTTTTGATAGCACGAGTAGAATTGGTTGTAGTCATCCTTTCTCAAACTTAGCCCTTTGTGGGCCTCATCTTTAACATCTTGGAAATGTCTGTATAGAGTGTCTGGTCGTGGGAAACCTCGCAGACATTCTGGACACAAATACTTGATCGTTGATTGCCGAAGAACCTCTTTCTGTGTATTGAATTGCCTCTGGAGGCTAGACATATTGGAGGGAATGAAGTCAAGGGAGAAGATAAGCACTGCGGGGTAGAGGATCTTAGGGTGGGCCTCTCTCCTCTCCTCGTCAAGTTTGACGGTGTTTGGTATGTTGTTAAGTGGTACTGTATTGGCAACAGGGACCTGCCGAGGATCTACTTTCCGCTAGTGCGGAAAGGAACCTCTGTGTCTCTCGCCTTTACCATACTGATACATTATCCTTTCGGCCAATCAACGGAAGAGGATCCACTCCTCGTTTTCTTCTCGCTTCTTATTTGACTTGGAATGACGCTTAAAATGAGGAACACATATACTACAAGGACTCCCGGCAATCACTGAGCTCAGAGATATGGCGGGTGATAAAAGCAACAACTGAACTTCCCAGTGAATATATAAGTTTTGTGAGAAGCAACCAGCGAAATACATTTTACCAGATACCTCAAGAAATTTGAGAGTCAAGGTGGCTGAGTCCCACTATGTAATCCAACATAGTCTCCATACGTAAAATTGGGAGGTACTTCTAGATCCTTCACTGAAACCATCCAGAGTTATCTGCTAGTAGAATCTACCCATTCACGTCGGAATACGTGGTTCATTAATTGCTGAAAGCCGTCTTGGTAGGAAGATTCATTGTTGCGGCTGGCTTTCGAGAGCCCCGGTTCGATATGGAGAAAGGCTAACTCTTATGCTTCAGCGGACAATTCGTTTTCATACACCTCTGATGACTGAGAGAAATTGTTCATTCGAACTAAGACAGCAGATTAAGTTAGCATTACTATTTCAAAGTGATAAATATCCTTTCGTGGCTCCGACTGACCTTTTGCAGCATCATTGGCATAATGTTTAACCACAAACATAACCTCGAAAAACTCGAAACCATACCGTAGCTTTTCGGCAGGAACTGAAGCCCCCAAAGCATCTTGGTAGCAGTCGAGGAAATTTTTGAAATCAACTTTTCGCATGCTGAGACCCTTATGAATGTCGTCTCCCTCGGTCTTGAAGTGGCGGTAGAGGACATCGGCACGGGGAAACCCTTGAAGGCATTGAGGACAAACAACGCGTAATGTGGACTTTTGTATGATCACTTTGCAGCCACTGAGCTTTTTTCTAAGCTCATCATATTGAGTTTTGATTGAGGAACCTGATGCCGTACTATTTGAACAAAGCTTTGGGGTATTGGAGGGATTAAATATGGTAAGAGACCGTTTTGATTATGGTGTACAACTCAGACTGATTATGATTCTCTCTTTCCAATTCAGTCAGAGATTGCTACCACGAAAGCACCGACTTTCTGAGTAAAATAAAATCCAACTATTACTGTGCGCCGACAAGTCATACATATTCCATATACACTAATGTATAGCTGACTGCAGTCACAGGCATCGATCTTCACACCACCTTGCCTGTTTAACCGAAACGACTGATTGGATCAGAAGGGCTCCGACTGAAGTTGTTCTTCCGTTTGTCCTTTGCCCTCTTCCGAGCCTTATTTAGATCTGAGTCCTTAAATCGCCCTTCGCGTATCGATTCAGCCAGCTGATCCAGACTGAAACAGTTCCAGCCAGCTTTAACCACTGCAAGTGTCGCTGAGCTTCCGAGTTCCTTGAACTCGCCCCAAGGAAGGCGATCATAAAAACGAGACCGAAGGAATGTTACCACGAGATCATCAGGCCCTCTTTCCACATCAGCAAAAATGATGATCTAAATATGTCAGTAAAGAACTTCATACAATGCAAGAACATAGCAGACCTCTTGATCTTGCGAAGTAGGTTTGGTAATGGTCACCCATTTCTTGAACCATTTCCAGGCCAGGGTAGCGGCGAAGCAGTCCATTACTATTCTGAGTAAAATCGCCAAAAAGGACTCTGAGGAGTATTGGAATATGCAGAACTAGTGTACAACCAGCAGACTCGAGACAGCTGTGCATATGCGGTCGAAATCTGTTGCTCGAGCTCTCCATTTATAACCTGTATGTCTGCCATGACCCGTATCTATTTACGAATTAGATCTATCCGTAGACTACCGAAAGATAACTCAATGTTGTCACCGTACCCGGTTATGCACATTTAATTGTCTCAATTTTAATCGATTTCTAGATAATCAAATGCAGGAAATGACTTCGCGACAAGGTTAGCTACGCAAGTTCGCCGAAAATACTGTGTATGGTTCATTGCTTTGAAATAATTATAGAACTACCTGAAACAAAACTCTAATATCTGGATTCTCAAGTAAAAACGGCATGTACTTTGGTTTTCAGATTTGATTAGTCGTGCAGTGTATAGGGTCATACTATACCTTGCCGACATCAGGAATGGAGGAAAGATGAAGGAAAGATGGAGGAAAGATGGAGGAAAGATGGAGGAAAGATGGAGGAAAGATGGAGGAAAGATGGAGGAAAGATGGAGGAAAGATGGAGGAAGGCTTTATTATGTAATCGCGTCTGCTGCCTCAAAAGAAAAGATCTAATGTTTAAGCTGAATTAGCTAGCCCACCGAACCATTTGATTAGTGAAGATGGGCGGAGAAGGTGATAGCAAAAAATAAGTACCTCTGTCACATCATACCGCTAACCAAATACGGACTGGTGGCCAAGAGACCTGACCTCGGAAAGCTATCGTCGGTCCTTACGACGGACTTCAATGTCAAAGCAAAAGGGAGCTTCATACCTCGAATGATTTTCTGCGTCCCTTTTAAAGGGTAACAAGGCATGGGCTCAAATATCCTGAAGCCATTTATTCGACCATCTGCAAACTTGACATTGTCTCCAAGACGATTCTATTATTCGCAACTCATACCGCAGCTTGTTTGTCGACGCCGAAAAATGGCTACTGCTCCCTTGTCTCAACCACGAACATTTCCGACAACAGGTTTCAGCGTTCTGGATTCATCTAGAGATTTCGAAGAAGAAACTTTGCCAGGTTATCTGAAAGAACGCTACTACCCAGTCCGCATTGGCGAAATCTTTCGATCTCGCTATCAGGTTGTGACAAAATTGGGCTTTGGTTCATCATCGACTGTATGGCTATGTCGAGATCTACAGTAAGTTAGCACGCTTGCAATATTGACAGAAACAAAATTAAGATAATCAAGTGATGGACAGTTTCTGGTCTTAAAAGTTCATGTTCGTACAGTGCGGCAACCGTCAGAAGTGCAGATATCGACCCATTTGAAGGCGGCTCACAATGCTCGTGGCATTGAAAGATATGTACGACTTGTTCTTGACTCATTCCAAATTTCTGGACCACATGGAATTCATCCGTGTTTTATCTATGAGCCTGCTGGAATTGATATTCGTGACTATATACATTGCCTTGAAGGTGATGCTTTAACAGAGGAACTTCTTCGGCCCGCTCTTCGATTTGTACTCATTGCTTTAAATTACCTCCATCAGTCTGAAGTCATCCATACCGGTGAGACTTGATCCGAATCAGTCTTCCAATTCACGAAGCTTATATTTTTGCAGATGTCCAGCCAAATAATATTCTTCTAGGCATAGAGGATAAAACGGTTCTAGCTTACATGGAGGAAGACGAGATTACTAACCCGGCACCTCGAAAACTTCTTGATGATCGCACAATTTATGCTACACGTGCTATGCCTCTGACGAGCGGGGAGCCGATACTTGCCGATCTTGGAGAAGCGCGACTGGCTGAGGAGAGACAAACTGGCCTCATAATGCCAGAAGTGTACAGAGCACCAGAAGTTATGCTTGATATGGAATGGGACAACAAAGTAGACATTTGGGCAATAGGTCAGACTGTAAGTTTCAACGTTTGAACTATGTAATCTATGCTGATATCACACCTGTTAGGCATGGACTTTGTTTGAACAAGGACACCTCTTTAGGAGCCAGAATCTGGACACTCAAAGCGGCCAAGCTCGACGTTTCGCGGAAATGGTTTCTCTTCTGGGACCACCTCCTGTCGAATTCCTCAGGCGAAGTAAGCAAAGCCTTGAATTCTGGGATGAGGAAGGTAAGAATTGCTGGCGTTCAGTCTCATATAATTGTGATCAGATTCGTTCCTAAACTTTTGCAGGCAATTGGAAAGATGTGGAAAATATTCCTCAACAGTCTCTAGAAAGTCGTGAGTCTCGACTTGAAGGCGATAGTCAGAGGCTCTTCCTCGGATTTCTGCGAAAAACGTTGTGTTGGTTGCCCGAAGAGAGGCCAACTGCGGAACAACTGTTATTGGATCAGTGGATAAGAGGAGAAGATTATTGAAAATGATTAGTAGATATTGATGTCTTCAGCTGTTAGTTCTCAATTATCCTTCATACATTCAATAAAAGAGATCAGCATAACTTGAAACCTACCTAGCCGGAGGTCCATGGATTTTTCCTTCCGCACGGAAGAGATCAAAACTATTCTTTGATAGACGAAATGTAATAATCTTACTGTAGTAGTAACCACGTATCTGCCCAACGCGAGGCGGAGCAGGACCGATCACGTGATGGAGGGGAACATCAATTTTCGTCCGAACTTGCGAATCATCTTCTTATTATAATTCAAGAGGTATGGACCAATATCGAGTCGCGCGTCACTTCCTGTGACTTATGTCAACCAGACTTATCTTATTAAGCTCATTCGACTCCCATAGTCTGTGTGCGCTCCGTCTTTCATCGTTCCACTACGAGTTTAGGCGAGCCGTGTGGCTTCGACCTTGCATTTTTGGTTGCTCTGAGAACACACGTCAAATGGTAACAGTCCTCTGTGAATCTCCTTTTATCGGGTCTACTAACTATCATTAGGTATTTGAAGTTAGCTCACTCGACAACGACGTGGACTTCGATGCTGTACCCCAGAACCGTGTCACGATGATTGTCGGTAGAGATCAAACCGTTTTTTGGAAAGGTTGCAATGTCACCGTGTACGATACAGATAGTGAGGGCAAACAACAAATCACATTCTTGGAAAGCATGCCAGATGGTCAAATGGTGGTCAGAAATGGTGTGAAACTATACATCACGCAAGGCAAGGTCAAAGAGGAGGATGGTACTGGTTGAATTTAAGCGTACAGTTTCTTGCTGATCTCAAAGCCACGGTTAAGATCAAGGGATAGGTTGATTATCGCCCCTTGAGCTGTGATGATCATTGAAACACATTCTGTCAAGAGCCTTCCCTGCTCGATTTCTCTTCTTCGCACAGGGCTGACCTTGATCGCTTCGCTTATCTCAGAACCAAATACATTAATAATAGCCTCATCTTTGACACCTTTCATGGTCAATTCAGAATCTGGCATAAGCAACGTAGGTCCATCATTGAAAGTGATGTGTCGGATTGACTCTGCTGAGCTGATTCTCGCATTGAACAGAGCCATTGCAAGAAAGTCCACGCCTAGCATGGATATGTCTAGGCTTATCAAGCAATTGACCAATCCTCCCCAAAGGGGAAAGGCGGTAGTCACAGCTGCTTTCCAAACGGTAGTCTGTTCGCTTTGAACTGGAACTCTGGTGATTGTGGCGCAGAGTTTTTTTTTGAAGATGGCCGCAATGCCTTCGGGAGATGCATGCTCATATGTGGTTCCGTCTATAGTCGAATGGCTGTTGTGTAGCGTTATATGGGGCTGGCTTGTATCTCTTGTCTCTTCGGACGTGTGGTGAGAAAAGGGGACTGAGAGTTGCTCTAGAACAGGGGAGCTTAGCAATGATCCGCCACACTCGCTTTCTAGCTTATCGAGAAGCGCATCACGTTGATCACGCTTCATGCAGGTGATACCGTCCTTGCCAATCGCAGTGACGCAAACAGTAATACAAGCTGCACTTTGAGGTTCGCATCTCAATCGTATAGCTGACAAGAAATTGTGGAACTTCCGATCCTTGGATGAAATGGGATCCTGAGATAAAGAGTCGAAAGCTAGCGTGATTATCCGCCTATCTTTGCCATTTCTTAGAGATTGGTTTTTGACGATAGTACGCCCAACCATTTCAATTTTACACCAAGCTTCCTCACAGGTGATTGGAATGCGTGGACGCCGTTGATTGCGTGATGACAGAGCCATTATAGAGTAAGTAAGATCAATACGAGAATCAGTAGATCTCTGGAGGAAAGATGGAGGAAAGATGGAGAAAAGATGGAGGAAAGATGGAGGAAAGATGGAGGAAAGATGGAGGAAAGATGGAGGAAAGATGGAGGAAAGAAAGGAAAGATAAAGGAAAGATGGAGGAAAGATGGAGGAAAAGAAGAGTGTACTAACTTGTTTACACAGAGGTACATTCTGTACCAATCGGCTCCTTGCTGACCTTGACTCATTGGTAAGCTGCGCTCACTTCCGTGTAAGATGCAAGCCACCAATACAAATCTCTATTTGTTATGAAATGCAATGTAACACTTGCGTTAATCTGCGTGCAGAGCCTGCAAGCTGTCCGAAAAGCAACGACCTATAAACTCAAAAGAGGAGATAAATTATGGCCATCCTAAAAGGATATAAAGACAACCCTCGGCCTTCATCGCCTTGAACATGAGCAATCTTTCTCTTTCTCTATCATCGCATACAATTTTTCCTGCACCTGAGAGACTTGAGGACATTGTACAAGTCGTACCTTTTCAAACTAGGACAGTATGCAGAGAACACCCGCACGTCTTTTCGAGATCACGGGGAAAATTTCCGTGGAGGATGTTGCAGCACGAAGTGGAGCAGGATGGAAAAACGGTATCAATGCTGCCGTTCCTCACCTGAGAGCAAAAGTAAGCCTCAAGTACTTTGATCTTCAGTTTCTTTTCGGCTGACATTGTGCCCTAGTATCCTCGTGCAGCAACTGCCTCCTTCAAGTGCTACTCCCCCTTAGAATACGTCTTTTGGCCCGTGACTGACAGGTTATCTAGTGGCTCCCAAGCCCATAAATCGTCCAAAGACCCGACTGATCCTAAGAATTGTGTTACATTGGCTATGTTTAGCGAGAGAGGAACAAGGATTGCTTCTGCACACATACACGAGGACGGAACTTTCAATGACTTTCCGTCTCGTGCTGGAAGAGCAGGGATCCAGGAGGTCGCGAAATCTGATTCTGCGTCTTTTATCGAAGATGCAAGCTCTCGAAGGTAGACTTGCTAACCTTCCAATTGTCAAGATGCACGAAGTGCTATATATGTTGCTGTGCCCTCCCTGATATTTTCAAGTAGGTATCACGATTGGTTGACATAATATCAGATGCTCTGATTGAGTCTGGACTTGTTTTGTCGCTGGAGCGTAGCCTATGTTCTATTTTAACTTCTCTCCATGCTGTTCACAGTAAACTACATCAAAGATGAGCGAAAAGCAGGTACACAAGCCAAATGGAGACAACTGTATATTATGAATCAATATCAATTACTCTTTGACCTGCTGGGGTTGCTGCAGCATGTGCGACGAAGAATCAAGCATCCTTTGAGCACGATAAGGTAAGTGGTTTAAAATGAACCTTACTGAGCTAATCTAAATTGTAGATTGACAATAAGAGAGGAGAGTACTCACCACTAATGAGAGGCACTGTCAGAAAAGTTGATGATGAGGTAGTATTTTCGACACTTGCCCTCCCAGAATTTCAGAATATGTAGCATCAGGTATCGGAACATTTTGAAGAGTCTTTGGCTCAGATGTTAGTATCATCGCCTAATCTCCGCAATGTCCTTGAGCCCTGGAAGCATGATGCTTATCCGCGATATGTTACGGATGTTGTACTGGCACCGTTATCTAAATCCTTGCCATAGTGTTCGATGACATACTGCAACTCAAAGCAATGTGGCGGCTTGGGCAGACATTTCGATGGGATCGAAGCTCCGAGGCACTTTTGATAGCACGAGTAAAAATGGTTGTAGTCATCCTTTCTCAAACTTAGCCCTTTGTGGGCCTCATCTTTAACATCTTGGAAATGTCTGTATAGAGTGTCTGGTCGTGGGAAACCTCGCAGACATTCTGGACATAAATACTTAATCGTTGATTGCCGAAGAACCGCTTTCTGTGTATTGAATTGCCTCTGGAGGCTAGACATATTGAAGGGAATGAAGTCAAAGGAGGAGGATTAGCAATGCGGGGTAGAGGGTCTTACACTCCTCGTCAAGTTTGACGGTGCTTGGTATGTTGTTAAGTGGTACTGTATCGGCAGCATGTACCTGCCGAGGATCTACTTTCCACTAGTGCGGGAAAGGAAACTCTCAGTGTCTCTCCTTTAATATACTGATACATTATCCTTTCGGCCAATCAACGGAAGAAGATCCACTTCTCGTTCTCTTCTAGCTTCTTATCTGACTTGGAATGGCGCTTAAAATGAGGAACATATACTACAAGGACTCCCGGCAATTACTGAGCTCAGAGATATGGCGGATAATGAAAGCAACAACCAAGCCTGTCAGTGAATATTTAAGTTTTGTGGGAAGCAACCAGCGAAATACATTTTACCAGGTAAGAAATTTGAGAGCCAAGATGGCTGAGTTCCACCACGAAATCCAACGTAGTCTCCATACGTAAAATTGGGAGGTACTTCTCGCGCCTTCACTAAAACCATCCAAAATTATTTGCTAATAGAATCTTCCCCATTCACGTCGGAATATGTGGTTCATCAATTGCTGAAAGCCGTCTTGATATGAAGATTTATTGTTGTGGCTGGCTTTCGAAAGCCCCGGTTCGATTTGGATAAAGGCTAACTCTCATGCTTCAGAGGGCAAACCGGTTTCATATACCTCTGATGACCGAGAGGAACTGTTAATTTGAACTAAGACAGCAGATTAATTAGCATCAGAATGCTGACAATGTGATATTATGGCCTCTCGTGCTCCGACTGACCTTTTTCGGCATCATTGGCATAATGTTCAACCACAAACCTAACCTCAAAGCACTTGTGACCATACCGTAGCATTTCGGCAGAGATTGAAGCTCCCAGAGCCTCCTGATAGCAGGCGAGGAATTGTTTAAAATCGGACTTTCGCATGCTGAGACCCCTATGGATGTTGTCTTTCTCGGTCTTAAAGTGGCGGTAGAGGACATCGGAACGGGGGAACCCTTGCAGGCATTGAGGGCAAACAACACTTATAGTTGATTTCTGAATAATCACTTTGAAGGCACTTAGCTGTTTTTCTAAGCTCGCCATATTGTACTTTGATAGACGAGTCTGATGCCGTACTGCGCTCCGGGGAATTGGAGAAATTAAATAAGATAAGAGACCATGTCAAGTGTGATGTACAACTCAGATTGATTATCAGACCCTTCATCGGGTGTGCCGAAACACTTCTTCTTTCAAAAGGCCATTTTTCTGCGGCAACCAAAGCCAAACTATTACTGTTCGTCGACAAGTCAAATACATTCTATGTACACTAATGTATAACTGACTGCAGTCACAGGCATTGACCTTCACACCACTTTATTCGCTCAACCAAAATAACTGATTGGATCAGAAGCACTCCGACTGAATTTGCTCTTACGGTTTTCCTTTGCCTTCTCCCGAGCCTTATCCAGATCCGACTCCTTGAATCGTCCTTCGCGTATCGATTCAGCCATGTGATCCAGAATGATCCAATTCCAGCCAGCTTTAACCACTGCTAGTGTTGCCGAGCTTCCGAGTCTCTTGAACTCGTCCCAAGGAAGGCGGTCATAAAAACGATACCGAAGGTATGTTACCACGAGATCATCAGGCCCTCTTTCCACGTCAGCAAAGATGATAATCTAGTTGTGTCAGCGGAGAGATTCCCTAGCAATGCAACAGTATGGCAAACCTCTTGATCTTGCGACGTGGCTTTGGTAAAAGTCAGCCATTTCTTGAATCCTTTCCAGGACGTGAAAGTGGAGAAGCAGTCCATCATTATTCTAAGTTGAAATGCCAAAAAGGAATTGAAGAAGTATTGAAATATGCAGAAGAACCTGGGTGCCGGCATACTCGAGAAAAGTGTGCATATGAGATTCAATTTGTGGCTCGAGCTCTTTATAAGGTTGATCGACGTGTCGAATGATAATGGTAATTGTGACGGCTCTGGCAGAAGCCTTACGACAACAGCTAAAGCTGATTGGCAACATCATTCTAAGAAAATCCAAGATTGATAAGAGATATTAGGAGCAATAGGGAGCAGTAGAAGTAATAGGGAGCGGTAGAAGCAACAGAGAGCAGTAGGGAGCAATATGAAGCAATATGGAGTAATAGGCAGCATCAGAAGCAATAGGGAGCATTAGAAGAAATAGAGAGTAATAGGGAGCAATAGGAAGTAATAGGCAGCAATAGAAGCAAAAGGGAGCAATAGGGAGCAATAGGGAGCATTAGAAGAAATAGAGAGTAACAGGGAGCAATAGGAAGCAATAGGGAGCAATATGAAGTAACAGGGAGCAATAGGGAGCATTAGAAGAGATAGGAAGCAAAATGAGTAACTGGGAGCAATAGGGAGCAATAGAAGCAATAGGAAGCAATATGAAGTAATAGGCAGCAATAGAAGCAAAAGGGAGCAACAGGGAAGGAAGGAAATCTTGCGTGGCTGAAAAATGTGGCGTTTATTCTCTTTTGCCACAAGTTGGGAGAACACTTCGGGCCGAATTTGCCTACCCCTCCATTTTTATTGACCTGCTGCAAATCTTCACAAAAGATGAAACCCAGGTGGTAGCCCTGGAAAAGTACGAAATTATGAGCTTATAACAAGAAAAAACACTTAACAAGTTATCTCAAACGAAAATTTATCACGACTTCTTCCCAAGCACGGCTTCCTGATATGACCACCGAAAAAGTCCTGGTCTGTATTCTGCCAAATCTTGCTGCTTGCTCCGCTAACTATTGTAGGTCGAGCGATGGAAACCTCTCCCAGTTGACTCAAGTTACTTTGATGACTGTATTCTCCACCCTATCAACTACATCGCTCAGGAGAATTACGAGCGGAAATTATATTGCTTCGACTGTGAGGAGATAATATTTCACGATGAGAACGGGGCCACGATATGGACAACCACAGGTAGCGGATTTATGGACGGTCTACCAAAGCAGGTCTCAGTCATGATCAAGAGAGGGAAACAACGGTTGGCATGACACAATTAGCCATCAAATGCATAAAGCTTGGTAGCCATGAATATCCCATGGGACCACCCGACACGTAAAGTAACAGTTGCCTCGCAGGGCCGACTGCGCATTATATCTAAGCTTATGCAGTCCGTTGTCCTGAGGACAAAATTCTTGATCTCCCATGCCCGTAGTTGGCTCTCTTCAATGCCTTGACTTAACGAAGATCCAAAGATGATAGGGATTGATGACGTTGATGCGCCTCGAAATGTGAAGCAAGCATTATCATCTAAACACGTTAGCCACAAACTTGCTTCAAGTTTTATGCTAAGTCCTCTTACATATTTCTGCAATCGCTGGCTCCCTTGCTAATTGGGAAGACTCCACGTTTGTCAGCTCGGTCCCATGTACAGTTAAAAATCTCTCCCATGCTGTGGGGAACAGAGCCTTGACAATTGAATCATGAAAACCGATATCCAATTGTACAGTTGCGTCTTGATGATCATACCGAGGGAAGCTCATACGTATGCACTGCGTTGATGTCAAGAGTTGGTTTTCCTTTTCACGCGTCCGCCTCGGAGAATTCTCAAATGCTTCGTATAGGTCCTTATTCAGAAAATGACGGGCTCTAGTCACATCGGCTGTGCTATAGAACCATGCCCCATCTGATTCCGTGTTCGTTTTTGGCTTTGGCAAAGGCACTTACAACATTACGTCAGCAGAAAACTCATCCAAGAGAACACAGAATTACCTGAGGTGGAAAGCAAGTCCAGAATGTTCTTGAATGTAGTGGTTTGATGAACACCGACTCTCTTTGCTATATTTTCGAGGTCATTTAGAACTTCGCCACTCAATGCTGCTGATTTGCAGCTCTGTAAATTTTTCCGAACGTCGCTCGTTTTCCAGCTCCGGCATGAGTTAGGAGACACAGTCATAATAAATGGCAAAAAGATGCTGGGGAACACTTCAAGGACTTCCAAGTAGATCCGCCGTGCTCGTTTCAACCGATCGTGTAAATTGTACTCTCTTTTTGGTCGTGCTGTTTCCATACGCCTTAGACGATCGGGAGGCCTGCAGATTAGTGTGAGACGTTCTTCGACTAGTGAAACATAGTCGTTAGGGACTGATTTGACTCGACTCAATTGCTCGAACAATTCGTTTATGCGCTCTATCATATTCATCTTAAAATATGTTCAAACTGGTCCAGTTTTTGGTGAGGGCGAACTTATAGTGAGGCCGTATTGGACGAAGAAGTGGAGCAGTAGGGAGCAGTAGGGAGCAGTAGGGAGCAGCGAGGTTTAAGTACTATAAGAACTCAGCTAGCGCGTACCTGTTTTACCCCACTCCTCGTAACCCGCGCACTGACACCAGCTGAAAAGAATTACGACACGATGGATCGAGAATGTTACATTGTTTTGCTAGGCTAGGACAGAAGCATGTGACTTGGTTGCACCGTATACTTGGAATAGTTTTTAGCTCGGAACCTGTTCACCAATGCGGGCTTAATCACTTGGCTTTTATCACGCGAAACCAGATAATTAAGGACTTCTGGTTTTAGTGGTCTATGAGATCCAATATAGCAGAGTTTTCGGCCTTTGAGCACAAATATATTTGTAACAAAGATAGAGCATATTCCACTCAACTAAAGATAAATCGAAGCGTTATATTTTCCAGTAAGCAAACCGGAAGACCTCGACTACTGACTACCACTCGTAGAATCCACCTTGTCTGTTTCAATCTGCCTACCCATCCTTCTCAACCAGAGCTCTAAGCTGAAGTTACCATCACTCAGATCATTGACATTTCCCACGAATTTGAACGTATGTCCTATATCCTCTTTTGGCCCCTGGTCATCTGTAAATCTGATGAGACAGGGCTCGGCATGGTAATTATTTGTCTCATAAGTCGCAAGCTTCTCGCCAAATTCCACCGTGCGCACATGATACACAAAACCGTGAACAACTGATCCAGGCGCATCGATCAAGGCTGGATACTGACCCCACATCTTACAGTCGTAGCCGAGTAGGTAAGCAGGTCGGAGTTTAGGCTTCTCGTCTAAGCCAAGGACTTCAGCAAGCATCGAAGGGTCGACAAGTGTGCCGTAGAAGAAGTATGGGCCAGTGGGTGCTGCAAGTAGATCAACAAAAGGCGAATTTTTTGGTGCTTGGTAGAAGTAATCGGAAGGAGCGTTTCTTAATTTTAGGACATATGGAGATATCTTCGACTTCAGGTTCTCGGGTGGCGGGGGAGATGGAGGTGGCGGCGGGTAGCTACTTTCTTTTGCTTGAGAAGCCATAGCAATAAAGAAAATGATATAGGAGATAATGATGATAGAATGCTGCCTTGACGACCGTAAAAGTAGATACCATGAAGCAATCAGACTAAGTGAGAAATCTTGGTTGACAGGAGCTGTGTGTTGTGGCTTAATAACATATTGCTGCGGTGACATCTTTATTAAACGATTATATTGCTGTGTTGATTATATAATCATGAATCCCGCGTGAGGTTCCTAGTGCGGGGATACTGCAACTCCGCACTGATATACTCCCATTCTTTTTTATTGCTTCCTACTGCTCCTTACTGCTCCTTACTGCTCCTTACTGCTCCTTACTGCTCTTTACTGCTCCTTACTGCTCCTTACTGCTCCTTACTGCTCCTTAATCCTCCAGATTACTTCCTTGTCCTCCATGTCAATCTCGTTGCTCCTCAAGTGCCACCACAATTTACAATTCTTGAAAGCACAAGCTCTGAACTCCCTTTTCATTATAGCGCGTAGACTTATCTCTTGTAAACTGACCCCTCGGCGCTAAACCTTCATGTCCAGATCAGGCTTTACCATTGGCTTACATATCCTGGCACTTTCAGAATGTGAAAAGAATACTACATCAATTTAGGCGCCGTACGACTCTTTCTCAAATAATGACTATATCAGAGAAATTCTTTTCGAAGCGTGGCAAAGCTATAAATTGGACGACAAGTTTGTTCTTCTGAGATTCATAGTCACAGTTGTTTCATCTCACCATTCTTTATCACCCTAGGACGATATATACCTTGAGGAAAGTCCCTATGGCGAATCCCCATCCTCCACCTCCTCCACCGGCGGCAAGGCCACTTCTAGGTATGGCTTATACATTCAGAATGCCCTTCAAAGCAAGAGTAACAATGTGACTTAGGCAAGCAAGCAGCCAGTAATGACTCACAGAAGCCCCTATATCCTGTTGGGAGTTTTGGTATAGGTGTCGAGGTTGAATTTCTGTTGGATCCTCGTGACAGAACTGAATCCCTGCATGATATTCGAAGCTTCTCAAAGTCGGTGGCTTCTTCTTACAACAATTTCCTGGCACAATTCAGGAATGATGAGCACCCACAAATGCACAATGCGATCGATGAATCGTACTTTGGGCCACAATTTGCGGAATGGTCTCTCGATTCGGATTCGACAATACATATGCCCAATAAGGGCTGCGCACCCTGTACGTGATTAGCACACCCACTGGTTTCCGAGTCACTGACAGCCTATATAACAGGGGGCCTAGAAAGTATTTCGCCAATCTTCCGAGCCCACAAAGGCTCCATTTGGCGTCAACACATTGATTTTCTCTGGGTATTTCTATCTACACACTACAATGTTAGTTCAAATGATAGCTGCGGCACGCACGTGCACCTCTCACGTGTTGGAGGTTACACGCTTCCAGAGCTCAAGAAAGTATGTCAGTGTATTATACACTTTGAGCCTGCATTTGAAGCTCTTTTACCGGAAGCAAGATTATCAAATGAGTATGCACGAAGCAACTGGCTGGACAACGAGAGTTTCGGACATCGGAATTTATCGCGAAAGCAGAGCATCCAAGCCATTGAGAATGTCTCTAATATGAGAGAACTAGTTCTTCTCATGAATCCGAATCACGATAAGATGTATGGCTGGAATTTTCTCTACCTCTTGAACAGCCCACACGGAACGATCGAGTTCAGAAGAGGGCCTGCAAGTACCTCTGCACAGAATGTCTTTGTCTGTATTGAGATAGCAATGTCATTCGTGGGAGCGGCGATTCAATTGGCCGATGTTGGAAGCCTGGAGCAGGTTCCGGCAACCGTGGGTGGTTTGAAGTGGTTTATCCGCTCAGCGAATCTTCCAGATAAGGTACCTGGACTTTACGACTCTAGGTATCTTGATCTTCTTTTTGCAGGTAAGGCTGATTCTGCTTTTCGTGAGCCCAAGCCCCTTGGCAAACTTTCTCCTCAAAGGTACAACAAACTTTTGAGGAAGATGGAAGAAGATAAAAAGAAGAATGTCGCTTTGGCCAAGATGTCCCAGGAACCATGCTGGAGCTGATCTTTCACTCGCCGCTACGTAAGCGGCGCTGTATTTATGTTCAATTTCTTCTCCCATTGCTTTGAACTGTTTCATTCTATTTGTGTTGCCTGTTTTTAGTCTCCCAATACTTTCCTTCAATACAAGTGCTTTCTTCTCAGAAGGAATCTCCGCCATCTGCCTTGAAATGGCTACATGGACGGCTGAGCTTTCGAGGGTCTTTCAGATCACTACACCAGAGACAGCAAGTGCTCATGAAAAACGGCAACCCTTAGAAGAGAGTAGTATGTGGAGGGAGCAAGACAACGAGGGAGGAGCAGGGGAATACGGAGAATAATTACGTCGATTAATAGGAGCGAGGTCGCGCTTGTATAGATTGACCAGATGCGTTGAGGCGGCT
The DNA here is from genome assembly GCF_003184785.1 of Aspergillus japonicus CBS 114.51. Taxonomy (NCBI): domain Eukaryota; kingdom Fungi; phylum Ascomycota; class Eurotiomycetes; order Eurotiales; family Aspergillaceae; genus Aspergillus; species Aspergillus japonicus. Next base: position 426,854 of record NW_020291646.1, on the reverse strand, counting down.
AGGAAATCCCACCAAAAGCGGCGAAAAATGACGCGATCCTCGAAAGCTTCGACAATCATCACCGTTCTGATCACTACAACGAGAATTTGGTAGGCAAAACGCATGCAGCTTGTGAAACCAATAAATGCGACTGCCGCCAATTCAGCCAATACATTGTTGGAGTCCACTACGCCTTGGTAAGGTTGACTTCAGCTACTGCACTATAGATCCGCTTATCAAGAGTGCGCTTGTCGACGATCTGACAGATTTCCTCCATCCGCGTACTCATTCCTGGTACCAGAACCGTGGCATTCCATATCGAAGGGGGTTATCTTTTTCACGGCCCACCGGGCACTGGCAAATCAAGCCTGTGCCTCGCTATTGCTAGTCTGATAGGCCTCGAAATCTGCACAGTCAGTCTCAACTCAAAGAATGTCGACGGAGACAGCCTCACCCGCTTGTTTTTATCTCTACCGGAGAAATGTCTCGTTCTTCTCGAGGATGTGGATCAGGCCGGCATAGATAACCGCAAGATCAGCGAGTCTCTCTCTCAGGTCGAAGATGCGTCAGACGATGATAGAAGCCATGAATGTCCAGATTCCTCTGACCGTTTGCAGGGTGGTCTAAGCCTCTCCAGAAATACTCAATATCATTGATGGTGTCTCTGCCCAGGAAGGGCGAATCTTGATCATGACCACAAACGACCCAGGGTCTCTTGACAAGGCCCTCCAACGCCCAGGCCGGGTGGACTGAGTCTTTCCCTTCCACTTTGCTACCCGCAGAGATATCAAGGAACAATTCCTAACATTCTTTGTGAGGCCTTCAGACCACCACCTTTATATTGCCGATCCCATGATATGAAAATATGTTGTTCTTTGGAACCAGCCTCCTCAAGTTGATCGCTGAAGGATATTGTTCGATTTTCGGAATCGTTCGCTGCCAAGGTTAAGCCGAATACGTACAGCGCTGCGATGCTCCACAATTACCTTTTGCACTTCAAAAATGACCCAGTGTCGGCCGAGCGTAACGTGGCCGACTGGATGACGTATATGGATGAGGGCGAGATATTCATGGTGGCTTGACTGGAATGGAAGGTTCAAAGCACTGAAGCAAATGACGTTCGAGTGCTTTACCAGTCTGAACCCCGGGTCTTAGAAGTAGGCAGGGAGACTAGAAATGACGCGTAACTTTAGCTGGAATATAAGATGTCGACCCGAAGGAAATCATAGCCCACCTTATATTGTCTAGTGCCTCTATGGTCTTTGTGGTTTCGGAATTGGCACGAACAGGAGGATAAAGGATGTGAGTCCTGGGTCACACGAACGCGTAAACGTGCCACTCTAAAGACGGGTTCCGCACAAGATGTGATGAGTAATCTAAGTCAAGCTGGCTTCTTCTGACACGTGATTGCTGTTAACACGGTCAATGATGAATGTCATGCTGAGAAGTCAATTGAAGGGATTAAGCTCCCATTCATCGTAGCAGGATCTGTATTTTTGACCTGTGATTCTTGCCCCTCTGTACACACTCGTCGGGGTTGTCATTGTAGCTGTCGTAGAACTGAACATTCAAATCTGATAGCTATGCATCATGACACTGTTTCTTGCCGTTATTGAATGATGCAAAAAAAGTACTTTTGGGGGTGATGCTTGATTATGAAGCCACTGACCTATCTCTGGCATCAGAATCATGATCAAATGTAGACCATAAAAATACCTGGTATAGTATGTACTATAACATGCCTTTATGGTGCTGAGTTACTGCAGACTCGCCTATCCAAGAAGAGATTAAAGGCATTTTCCATCAATGTCCCCGAAGTTGCTATTGATACGAAAGCGAAGATGAAAAGATGACGATCAATCTTTATCAAGCACAACTGGGGGCTCAGTCCAGCTATACTCAATTCCCGACTCAAGAGGTCGTCGGCTGTGATCTAGCACTGCGCTTATTGAAAGCAAATAATTATTCATCCTCCGCCAAGAGTATCGCCTTGTCTTCTCCTGGTCTGATCTTGTCCTCTTCATCAGCGCTTTCATCAGCAGCAGGTTCGTCAAAATCCTTGTCTGTTTTCTGTACCGGCCGTGGGTAATATCTCTCCTAGCTGGGATTAGTAAGCTCACGATTGAACTCACGATTGAAACCACTTACCAAATGAGACGAAAATCCCGACCAAAACCCAGTCGGATCGGCCTGGAACGTCGTAACTTGCCCGGAATCTCGAATCCGAATGCCGAGGCATATATCAGCGTCGCACAGCTTACTGTATTCATAGGCCTTATGTATCAGGCTTTTCTTCCGCCGGTCTCGTTTCTGTCGCACCACTTTCTTTGGTGAATTGGGAACCTTAGGTAGCTTCTTTTCGTTGCCCTCTGACATTTTTGAAACAAAAAAAATGGACCTGAACTTGCGATCTGATTCCTTGTCTACACTTACAAAACTCCTTTTATAAGGTATCTGATATACAACTCACAGCAGCTTTTAGTATCAAGAGCGAATTGGTTCTATCGTTGGTTTATGGCTTTTGCAACGCGGTTGAAGTGTTCGAGCAATGCAACGCTTGTGTTGAACAAAGGTATTTGACCGGAGTATGACAGGATGATAGATTCGGCATAATGATGAGAAAATAAGTTGCTCTGCCCTGTGAATAGAAAGCAATGGTTGCACGAGCTGGCTTGAACATTTGAACCGTGAATAGAGAAAGAATGCAATTTTTCAACACATTGGATCGTGTTAAACCGCCTGAAACAAAAGTCTTCCCCAAACGAGTCACGTTTCGTATGTTGAGCGGGAAAGCTGTCTACTTGAATCTGTTGAATGCTCTTTGTTGTGTTCATCTTTTGCACGAGTTGTACTGTGTGATTAGCCCGAAAAGACATATTCATCCAAGGTTTTGACTTTTGATACCAGTTGAATCAGAGGGAGGCGCTGGAATGCTTGCAAATAGAGATTATACGAGATGCCGATGCATCGCATTTCGAACGAAAAGAAAGAATAAAAGGCTTGTTGCAGTGGGATATCTCCGTATCCCTCTTCGTGATGTGACTGACACACTTTACCATTTCCACTAGGTAGTCCAAGAGGATTATGGCCAAGCAGAATCGAACATCTTTGTGATTTACCACAGCTATTATCCCTGTCAATCATTCTATGTCCCTGTTACATTGTTGTATTTCTGAATTCAACTCCACCTTATTTCAGTGTTTTGTTTCAAAAGCCGGAGTGCTCAGAAACGATACTGTGTACGGCTGCAAACACAAAACGAATTTTAATAACAAGCCGTCATAAATATTGAGCGGCTGAAATGGTGTTCTCGAGGACGTACCGAGACGGGTACCTGCACTTGTAATTCAACTAAAGCTCCTGTCTCCGGGTAGAAAGGAATCTTCTCAAATGTTATTACATAATATTGGGACTTGTAGTTAAGTCAAATTAGTCCATTTACAATCAATGAAGAAGAATCGCGGCTTATTACCGGAGCGCTAGCGAGTCATCATGCCTGGTGCTTCTTTTGCCTGGTGGCTTACTCTGCTCGCAGACACCTAAGTCCACCGAAACCCACCGCCTGCGGCTCACCCGTGCCCGGTGTCACTCTCGTCTTGTGGCTCTCATCGCTGGCGGCCTGGGCTCGCCCCGTGTCCGTCTTGCCTTGTGTCTGTCTTGCCTGGTGTCTGCTTACCGGCTGTCTCCCTGGCTAGTGGTTTACTCTGCTCGCAGTCATTTAGGCATGCTGACATTTACTGCCTGCGGCTCACCCATGCGCGGTGTTACTACTGCCTGGAGGTTTACTCTGCTCGCATCCATTTAAGCCTGCTGACATTCACTGCCTGTGGCTCGCCCGTGCCCAGTGTTACCCTTGTCTGGTGGCTCTCGTTGCCCGTGTCTTAAACTCGCCTGTTGTTCTGCCTACAGCGCACCTATACCTAGAACTGCTCATGCTTAGTGTCTACTATTATAGAGTCAAACAATCAAGACACTAGGAATATGAGCCCAGAGATGCATCACGCGTAGCCGTTCAACTCAGTCGTGTGCTTACGACGATTGAAACAGCCGGCCTCTTTGGACTTGTGCAATTGGCGTTGATCCTCGATAGTTACGAGTTTGTTCACGAATAGCCACAGGTGTTGCTGTTGTACGGGCAGGGGAAATTCGAGCAGATACAGCTAAAAGATTCGGAGTGGCCGGACACCAACACACAAGCCAATGATGATTTTATCCACTGAAGCGTCCAGTGCTGTAGCTGCCATCATTACGGCTAGCGAGCATAGGCTATTTGGGGTTCATCCGAGCGGTAGAGATTGATTTGAAGGTGAAAACCGGCGCCCGTTTTCCATCATTACTTCTTAATATAATCGCTTGGAGGGGTTTTGAGTATATCTCAAATGAGGGCTTCAAAGGCTCCATTGGAGATTCTCCGAGAATAAAGAGGCTAGACGGGATTACGATAATTCGACTGTCATAATTTGCGTGCCTGCTGTGCAGTATCCTGGGAGTTTGGGTACCTGGGCCTTCGAGAGATTGAGGAATAGCGTTTTCTGACTTGGCGTGGTCTGGGCCTGGAAATACGCATATTCTTTGCTTTTCGGCCAGTCAAGCTCTAGTTCTGTGGAACCGTGTTCAGGCGCGCTCCGAGTCTAGAGATGGACGTCCGCGGTCGGGAGGCTGTGGTGGGAAGGCTCTGGCTTTAGGCCCCGTGATCCAAATCAATTGATCGGAAGCTACGTTCTGGAGGCTGCGGACGTGGATCCACTTTGGATTTATGTCCACAGCTTTGAATCTGCCATCGCCTTCAATCTGTTAATTGGCGGCCTGTAAGGCTAAGTAACCATGAGGGCCATAGCTCTGCTGACCACAGTCTATGAGAATTTTGTTCTGACTTTTTCTGACTAACCAATATCTATTGTTGATCTCAACCTGTATCCGGCTATATATGAGCGACACGTTGTAGGAAAGATTGAAAGTTTTCCTGTCTGATGCCAAAAGATTGAGGCCTCAAAAAGTCATTCCTTGATATATGGCCAAAGCAACATAAAATTGATGGACGACAGACTAGTTCGGAGCGCGACCGGGTGGAATCGGAATTGTCGGACACGAGCTAACGATGGCGCCACTGAAACAGTCCTCTCAGCGCACTACTGAATCTTCGAATTCAGCCTGCAAAGGGTGCTGTTGCACATAGGTAGCAGGAAACAGGCAGAGGCAAGTTATGATCAATGATGCTGCTTTCAACATTGACTGTCGATGATTTCATGGCTTCCAGTTAGTTACGATCAAATCCAAACCGTTGTTGCCGTCTCCCAGGTAAGCTGCCCGTGCTTGTAAAATATTATTGCATCAACCCCATTGGATTACTGCGACTCGCCCAGACGGCCACAACCTGTTACAGGAGATGCTCACAATTTTTCCCAACTATTCTTATTAATCCATTAATTATGTGACTGGTCATCCACCTGAAATTGTCGATGAATAACACAATGAGAAACGAACTAGAAAAACATGTCATTATATCTATTTCCAGAATATGAATGCTCGACTGAATGGCATTATTAACATTAAAACTAAAGTCATGGAACTTCGGCGAAGACCATGGACGTTCCGCTTCTTTGGACTCATAGTTCTGATTCCTGCGACCTTGTATTCCTCATCGCGGTGCCAGATAGTAATAATGCTTGTTAGACTCGGTATTTAGAGGCGAGTTCTTCCCAAGTCACTTGTTTCGGCTTGGGGTAGTAACTTGCCTGCAGCTTGTTAGTCTCTATCTTGGCTAGAGATAGTTGAAGACACAAACTAATTGCTCTTTGGATGGCTGCCACTGGCTATCAGAATTGAAGATATAGATTTGGCCCGTATCTTTCAGTCGAATTAGAAGAGAGATGTCCGCATCACATTCATGACAGTATTCGAATGCACCAAACATCAATCGGAGTCTTCGCCGTAGCCGTTGCTGACGCTTCGATCTGGGGTTATCCGAATGTCGCCCACGGATTGTTCTGACATTCGCCATTTTTTTTGGGTCCAACAACCAAGCATGGAAGGAAAATTTGACCACCACGATTTTAATTCAAGAAGGTATCTTAATCCACAGGATCATTAAGTTCTTTATATTTGTTCTTAGCTCACCCGGTCACCCTGCTTACAAGTGAGTCAATAGCTACATGGGCATATGAAGCATGGAGAGGCAAATAAGGAAGTCTCCTACTAAAATTGATGGATACGGGTGTTTCATCTCCGGCTGGTGATTGAGGGTGAATAAGGCAATTGAGGGTGATCGCGGGTGAGCGTAAAATTGAAGTTAGCCCCTACCTCAGTCTGCCCCTACTCTCCTGTCTGACCCTACTCGCCAGTCTGCCCCTACTCTCCAACCTGTTCCTGCTCTCCAGTCTGTCCCTATTCTCCAGTCCGCCCCTACTCTCCAGTCTGTCCCAGCTCTTCGGTCTGTTTCTACTCGTCAGTCTGCTTCTACTCTTCGGTCTGCTTCTACTCTTCGGTCTGCGCCTACTCTTTGGTCTGCGCCTACTCTTCGGTCTGCGCCTACTCTCCAGTCTGCTCCTACTCTTCGGTCTGCGCCTACTCTTTGGTCTGCGCCTACTCTTTGGTTTGCGCCTATTCTTTGGTTTGCGCCTACTCTCCGATCTGTCCCTACTCTTTGGTCTGCGCCTACTGTCCAGTCTGTCCCTACTGTCCAGTCTGTCCCTACTGTCCAGTCTGTCCCTACTGTCCAGTCTGTCCCAACTCTCCAGTCTGTCCCAACTCTCCAGTCTGTCCCAACTCTCCAGTCTGCGCCTACTCTCCAGTCTGCGCCTACTCTCCAGTCTGCGCCTACTCTCCAGTCTGCGCCTACTCTCCAGTCTGCGCCTACTCTCCAGTCTGTCCCTACTCTCCAGTCTGTCCCAACTCTCCGGTCTGTCCCTACTCTTTGGTCTGCGCCTACTCCTTAGTTTGCGCCTACTCTCCAGTCTGTTTCTACTCTCCAGTCTGTCCCTACTCTCCAGTCTGTCCCTACTGTCCAGCCTGTCCCAACTCTCCAGTCTGTCCCAACTCTCCAGTCTGTCCCAACTCTCCAGTCTGTCCCAACTCTCCAGTCTGTCCC